>NC_134540.1:116774164-117100664 GCF_050624435.1 Tenrec ecaudatus
AGTCTAGAAAGAGCAGTCAATAACCTGGAAACCTAGCCTGCAGAAGAGAAGACACAGAATCAAAAGCTACAACTTAAAAAAAAAAAAGCTCCAGGTGGGTGTCATTCAGACAACCGATTCCAATGAAAACACTTGAGCTTCTCACAGTGTAAAATTCCTTTTACTTCCATGCTATTGTAATTCAAACAGTTTCCCATATCTCACCTCCAAATGTAACTCCAGCAGATTCAAGTATATTAAGGAAGAGGCAATTATTCTGGTGTGTCCCCTGCACCGATTATGGGGCCTCAAACAGTTTTACTCTTCTCAGCTCATGCCTTAGATTTTCAACTACTTGAATGTGAAGGAAATCATAAAACGTCGCGTCAAACATGCTGCCTTCTGAATTGCCTCACCCAGATTTATGTTTTTCATAAATCTAGAGTGCCTCAATATGGGTTTTGTGGAGGGTCAAAGAGCATTATCATTTCCCATCATCAGTTGTTGATGGGAAATTTTACATCCTGCAGGTTCCCATATACAATAATTACATTAAACACTGGAGCTTTTTGTATCTTCCTGTTTTTCACAACAGGATATGCTCAGTGATATTGTTAGCTTATCATGCCAAATGTCCAAGATGCACAGGTGGTGTTAATTGAAGGGCGGAATGATTCAGGCATTGGTCACTTCAGCTTTGCAAGTTCTTGAGCATCTTGATTTTGAAATTCAGTATAGTGACATGATGCCTTAGCCAGTTAAACACTACTGCTTCCAAGCCTCACGTACACTCAGAAATATCTGAGCAGAAGCCACATTTTCTACGTGAAACAGCTTTGGATGCTTCACAGCTATATGCAGATGTCCACCAAATATGAGATTATTTTGCTTTCTCTGACTTGGCTTTTACTAGCTGTCAGCCTCATTCCATCTCTTTTGTAGATGGTTGAAGACTGTGTGGATTCTGGGAGGCCTTTGGGATAATGGTGGGCTTATGAGATTAAAAAGATCTTTTAGGGAAGTTTTCTTGATGTGCATTTAATATTTAATTACAACTCTCTTTTATACACGTGTGTCTGTGGGTTTCAACATCTAAAGTGCACAGATAAACACATTCCCATAGCGGAGTGAACCTCCCTTCCGTCATGTCTATAGGTATTTCTCCTTCTTATGGGCATCTGGACAGTAATTCATCTGGGGAACGTCTGTTAAACCAGGACAATGGTGCTTCCCCAGCTTTCTGGGATGAGGGGCCAGGCCATTGGATACATTTATAAAAGTCTCCTGACACGTCCTAGTGATGTCAGTTTCTGGGATCATAGGGGCTTAAATTCCTTGCTTGGTCTTGTTGGTAGATGCTATCCAGTTGGTCTGCTTCAAAGCAACCCCAATGTAGGACAAGGAATGGCTTGCTAGTCTTCGGCCACCTTTATATCTTTCTGATGTTTGAACCCATCTTTGCAGCCCCCATGGCCATTAATCATGGAAACGGCCTGGCTCTTTGTCACTGACCCTCCCCTTTAATCTGACCAGAAGGGTTCGTCATCTGGCCCTCTCTCTGAGAAGATTCTGCCTTGCTTTACTAGTCCTCCACTCCCTGACAGTGTTTCCATGATTGGCATAAGATTTTCATTGGTGTATTTCGTCATCCTCAGTGTGTCGTTAGTCTAGAAACCCTGCTGTGTGCTTTGCCCTTTACATGACATTGCTGGCATTGGAAATAGCTGGGACCTGCACTCTGACCTTCCTTTCTGTACCTAGCTACAAATGGACATATTTTAAACAGGTCACAGTTTATCACCGGCCCATGTACCACCCTTGGAGCACCATTGGGTTAGATAATAAATCACGAGTAGTCCTGCACAAGGAGATGGAGCCCTCGTGTCTGAGTGGTTACAAACACCAGCCGCTGCAGGCGCACAAAAGGTTCTTTTAATTCCCGTAAAGGGTTAACAACCTCAGAAAACCAGATGGGCAGTCCTTTCCACCTGCAGCCACCATCACAGCATGTGTTTGTTAAGATGGAGAGGACATTATGGATTGGGGTGGGTCATATGGGCTAATTTTGGACCTGTAGACTTTGGCTGCATTGGTTTGGGATTTTTTTCTCCATGTGCATTTTCCCTTTATCTAAAGCTCTATTTTATACATTTCAGTTTCTGTGGATTTATTTCTCTAATGTACTCAGACTAACACAACTAATATAAGAAAAGGCAGGACACAAGTAAGCACCCGTTTCCATTTGGGAAAAATAATAAACAGTGAAAAGCTATTTTCCTCCATGCCATCTCTGGTTGGCACAAACTGTTAAGTGCTCAATTCGTAACTAAAACGATCATCTGAGCCCATATGGTGGTACCTCAGAAGACAGACCTGGTGGTCTGATTTTCAACCCACACACAGCCTTGTAGCCCTTACCTCACACGGTTCAGTTTGGCTCTGCACACCTGGTAGTTCCATGACTTGGAATCTACCCGACAGTAACAGTTTGGATGAAAGTTACTCAGTCCTGTGTTATGAGATGCCCCATCCTGACGATTCTGTCATGAGGCAGTCCTGACCGAAGTCAAATACCTCATGATTCTTGCTTTGCTTTTCTTATTATTTTCCACAGGTAGTTAAAAGACTTTATTAAGAAGGCTTTGAAGTCAAATATAACACTCTTGATAGAATTTTCTTTCATCCTTTAAGTCGGCTCTGCAAATATATAATCAGTGATTCAGCTGTAAGATCAAAGATCTGTTAATTTATTTAAATGAAAATACATTTTGGTTCTTAAAATTTATTCCATAAAGTACATATTTCCCTATAAATTATAAATCCCCTACTTATACAAAAGAGGTAAAAAATAAAAACAAACACAAAATATGAATTCCCCAACAATACAGTAACCGAGCACCTTTTTAAAAATTGTGAAAAACTAACAAGAGAAACCAATGTTTTGTGTCAGTGTTAATATTTTTAAAAAGTGATAATCTTAGGATGGGGGTATCCTACCCGCTGGCTTTACATATCTCACCGTCATCAGTCTGTGGGCCTTGAATACATTGGATATAAACTTACAGCTACAACGGCATCAGAGGTGTGTGTTATAGCATGTGTGCATGCTACTTATGGTATACTTTCTAAAAAAAGAAAGAGAGGCAGATGGTCATAATGCAGCTCATCATAACTATAATTCAGCACAACTCAGAGATTGTGTTTTCTGGGTCTTTGAACTGATATGAGCCAATTGAGTTGTGGGCTGATGAACTGAATGTGAAATTGACCTATTTTTTAAAAGCTTGAATGATCTGGAAGGCTAAATGGAATGGGGAAAAGTATGGTTTCAGTCCTTGGAATAGTGATTTGGGGACCTTTCAGGAACCTGTTTCATGACAACAATTTACTTCCAACACTGTGGATAGTGACACACATTCAATGAAGCACGTGCTTTGCTGCCTACCTTGAGCCGGCTCTATTACTGCCTACTCAGCCTATCCAGACATTTCCTTGCAAACTGGCATTATTTTTGTTAGCCAAATAAGTTTCTGATGGCTTATTTTTTCATTTTCCATAAACACACATTATTTAGTAACAAATTTGTTTTTGATCTCCACAAATGAAAAGGTGGTTATAAAGTATAAACACCAGGATTATTGAGTAAAAGGCACTGCAGGACACAGGGTACTGGGAACTTCAGAAGCCTAGGGATTTGGGTCGAAACACTGCTTGAGGCAAACTGAGACACCCCTTGAGGTGGAATAGCCCTCATGCAGACCGAAGGAGTGTGATATCTAGGCTGTGAGCCCTCCTACTCAATCACAATCACTGACTCCTCAGAACTGTTTTGGAGTCAGGGGAGACTGCATATAAAGTCCCCAGAAAAGATCAGTGTCCAGGCTGGAGTCTGAAGGCATCAATATATTAAAAATACTTGCTTCTATTTGTATCACTTTTATCCCTATCATTCTTCTCATGCAGCCAAAACTCAGTCCCAGGCAGATGGCAACTGCAGTAACCACACTGTTCTGTCTGACTTCTACATTAGGACACATAGATCATATGAATAAACAATTTGGTTCTGTGTCCCTATCCCTCTCATAGTCAAAGCTTCAGCCAGCACCAGACCTTAAACCTGCAGACTAAGAGTTTGTCAAAAGTCTAGAAAGAGCAGTCAATAACCTGGAAACCTAGCCTGCAGAAGAGAAGACACAGAATCAAAAGCTACAACTTAAAAAAAAAAAAAAAAGCTCCAGGTGGGTGTCATTCAGACAACCGATTCCAATGAAAACACTTCAGCTTCTCACAGTGTAAAATTGCTTTTACTTCCATGCTATTGTAATTCAAACAGTTTCCCATATCTCACCTCCAAATGTAACTCCAGCAGATTCAAGTATATTAAAGAAGAGGCAATTATTCTGGTGTTTCCCCTGCACCGATTATGGAGCCTCAAACAGTTTTACTCTTCTCAGCTCATGCCTTAGATTTTCAACTACTTGAATGTGAAGGAAATCATAAAATGTCGCGTTAAACATGATGCCTTCTGAGTTGCCTCACCCAGATTTATGTTTTTCATAAATCTAGAGTGCCTCAATATGGTTTTTGTGGGGGGTCAAAGAGCATTATCATTTCCCATCATCAGTTGTTGATGGGAAATTTTACATCCTGCAGGTTCCCATATACAATAATTACATTAAACAATGGAGCTTTTTGTATCTTCCTGTTTTTCACAACAGGTTATGCTCACTGATATTGTTAGCTTATCATGCCAAATGTCCAAGATGCACAGGTGGTGTTAATTGAAGGGCGGAATGATTCAGGCATTGGTCACTTCAGCTTTGCAAGTTCTTGAGCATCTTGATTTTGAAATTCAGTATAGTGAGATGATGCCTTAGCCAGTAAAACGCCACTGCTTCCAAGCCTCAAGTACACTCAGAAATATCTGAGCAGAAGCCACATTATCTATGTGAAACAGCTTTGGGTGCTTCACAGCAATATGCACATGCACACCAAATATGAGATTATTTTGCTTTCTCTGACTTGGCTTTTACTAGCAGTCAGCCTCATTCCATCTCTTTTGTAGATGGTTGAAGACTGTGTGGATTCTGGGAGGTCTTTGGCATAATGGTGGGCTTATGAGATTAAAAAGATCTTTTAGGGAAGTTTTCTTGATGTGCATTTAATATTTAATTACAACTCTCTTTTATACACGTGTGTCTGTGGGTTTCAACATCTAAAGTGCACAGATTAACACATTCCCATAGCGGAGTGAACCTCCCTTCCGTCATGTCTATAGGTATTTCTCCTTCCTATGGGCATCTGGACAGTAATTCATCTGGGGAATCTCTGTTAAACCAGGACAATGGTGCTTCCCCAGCTTTCTGGGATGAGGGGCCAGGCCATTGGTTACCTTTATAAAAGTCTCCTGACACGTCCTAGTGATGTCAGTTTCTGGGATCATAGAGGCTTCCTCTTCCTCGCTTGGTCTTGTTGGTAGATGCTATCCAGTTGGTCTGCTTCAAAGCAACCCCAATGTACAGGACAAGGAATGGCTTGCTAGTCTTGGGCCACACTTATAGCTTTCTGATATTTGAACACATCTTTGCAGCCCCCATGGCCATGCATCATGGAAATGGCCTGGCTCTTTGTCACTGGCCCTCCCCTTTAATCTGACCAGAAGGGTTCGTCATCTGGCCCTCTCTCTGACAAGATTCTGCCTTGCTTTACTAGTCCTCCACTACCTGACAGTGTTTCCATGATTAGCATAAGATTTTCATTGGTGTATTTTGTCATCCTCAGTGTGTCGTTAGTCTAGAAACCCTGCTGTGTGCTTTGCCCTTTACATGACATTGCTGGCATTGGAAATAGCTGGGACCTGCACTCTGACCTTCCTTTCTGTACCTAGCTACAAATGGACATATTTTAAACAGGTCACAGTTTATCACCGGCCCATGTACCACCCTTGGAGCAGCATTGGGGTAGATAATAAATCACGAGTAGTCCTGCACAAGGAGATGGAGCCCTCGTGTCTGAGTGGATACAAACACCAGCCGCTGCAGGCGCACAAAAGGTTATTTTAATTCCCGTAAAGGGTTAACAACCTCAGAAACCCAGATGGGCAGTTCTTTCCACCTGCAGCCACCATCACATCATGTGTTTGTTAAGATGGAGAGGACATTGTGGATTGGGGTGGGTCATATGGGCTAATGTTGGACCTGTAGACTTTGGCTGCATTCGTTTGGGATTTTTTTCTCCATGTGCATTTTCCCTTTATCTAAAGCTCTATTTTATACATTTCAGTTTCTGTGGATTTATTTCTCTAATGTACTCAGACTAACACAACTAATATAAGAAAAGGCAGGACACAAGTAAGCACCCGTTTCCATTTGGGAAAAACATTAAACAGTGAAAAGCTATTTTCCTCCATGCCATCTCTGGTTGGCACAAACTGTTAAGTGCTCAATTCGTAACTAAAACGATCATCTGAGCCCATATGGTGGTACCTCAGAAGACAGACCTGGTGGTCTGATTTTCAACCCACACACAGCCTTGTAGCCCTTATCTCACACGGTTCAGTTTGGCTCTGCACACCTGGTAGTTCCATGACTTGGAATCTACCACACAGTAACTGTTTGGATGAAAGTTACTCAGTCCTGTGTTATGAGAGGTCCCATCCTGACGATTCTGTCATGAGGCTGTCCTGACCGAAGTCAAATACCTCATGATTCTTGCTTTGCTTTTCTTATTATTTTCCACAGGTAGTTAAAAGACTTTATTAAGAAGGCTTTGAAGTCAAAAGTAACACTCTTGATAGAATTTTCTTTCATCCTTTAAGTCGGCTCTGCATATATATAATCAGTGATTCAGCTGTAAGATCAAAGATCTGTTAATTTATTTAAATGAAAATACATTTTGGTTCTTAAAATTGATTCCATAAAGTACATATTTCCCTATAAATTATAAATCCACTACTTATACAAAAGAGGTAAAAAATAAAAACAAACACAAAATATGAATTCCCCAACAATACAGTAACCGAGCACCTTTTTAAAAATTGTGAAAAACTAACAAGAGAAACCAATGTTTTGTGTCAGTGTTAATATTTTTAAAAAGTGATAATCTTAGGATGGGGGTATCCTACCCGCTGGCTTTACATATCTCACCGTCATCAGTCTGTGGGCCTTGAATACATTGGATATAAACTTACAGCTACAACGGCATCAGAGGTGTGTGTTATAGCATGAGTGCATGCTACTTATGGTATACTTTCTAAAAAAAAAGAAAGAGAGGCAGATGGTCATAATGCAGCTCATCATAACTATAATTCAGCACAACTCAGAGATTGTGTTTTCTGGGTCTTTGAACTGATATGAGCCAATTGAGTTGTGGGCTGATGAACTGAATGTGAAATTGACCTGTTTTTTAAAAGCTTGAATGATCTGGAAGGCTAAATGGAATGGGGAAAAGTATGGTTTCAATCCTTGGAATAGTGATTTGGGGACCTTTCAGGAACCTGTTTCATGACAACAATTTACTTCCAACACTGTGGATAGTGACACACATTCAATGAAGCAAGTGCTTGGCTGCCAACCTTGAGCCGGCTCTATTACTGCCTACTCAGCCTATCCAGATATTTCCTTGCAAACTGGCATTATTTTTGTTAGCCAAATAAGTTTCTGATGGCTTATTTTTTCATTTTCCATAAAGACACATCATTTAATAACAAATTTGTTTTTGATCTCCACAAATGAAAAGGTGGTTATAAAGTATAAACACCAGGGTTATTGAGTAAACGGCACTGCAGGACACAGGGTACTGGGAACTTCAGAAGCCTAGGGATTTGGGTGGAAACGCTGCTTGAGGCACACTGAGACACCGTTTGAGGTGGAATAGCCCTCATGCAGACCGACGGAGTGTGATATCTAGGCAGTGAGCCCTCCTACTCAGTCACAATCACCGACTCCTCAGAACTGTTTTGGAGTCAGGGGAGACTGCATATAAAGTCCCCAGAAAAGATCAGTGTCCAGGCTGGAGTCTGAAGGCATCAATATATTAAAAATACTTGCTTCTACTTGTATCACTTTTATCCCTATCATTCTTCTCATGCAGCCAAAACTCAGTCCCAGGCAGATGGCAACTACAGTAACCACACTTTTCTGTCTGACTTCTACATTAGGACACATAGATTATATGAATAAACAATTTGGTTCTGTGTCCCTATCCTTCTCATAGTCAAAGCTTCAGCCAACACCAGACCTTAAACCTGCAGACTTAGAGTTTGTCAAAGTCTAGAAAGAGCAGTCAATAACCTGGAAACCTAGCCTGCAGAAGAGAAGACACAGAATCAAAAGCTACAACTTAAAAAAAAAAAAAAAAGCTCCAGGTGGGTGTCATTCAGACAACCGATTCCAATGAAAACACTTCAGCTTCTCACAGTGTAAAATTGCTTTTACTTCCATGCTATTGTAATTCAAACAGTTTCCCATATCTCACCTCCAAATGTAACTCCAGCAGATTCAAGTATATTAAGGAAGAGGCAATTATTCTGGTGTTTCCCCTGCACCGATTATGGAGCCTCAAACAGTTTTACTCTTCTCAGCTCATGCCTTAGATTTTCAACTACTTGAATGTGAAGGAAATCATAAAATGTCGCGTTAAACATGCTGCCTTCTGAGTTGCCTCACCCAGATTTATGTTTTTCATAAATCTAGAGTGCCTCAATATTGGTTTTGTGGGGGGTCAAAGAGCCTTATCATTTCCCAACATCAGTTGTTGATGGGAAATTTTACATCCTGCAGGTTCCCATATACAATAATTACATTAAACAATGGAGCTTTTTGTATCTTCCTGTTTTTCACAACAGGTTATGCTCACTGATATTGTTAGCTTATCATGCCAAATGTCCAAGATGCACAGGTGGTGTTAATTGAAGGGCGGAATGATTCAGGCATTGGTCACTTCAGCTTTGCAAGTTCTTGAGCATCTTGATTTTGAAATTCAGTATAGTGAGATGATGCCTTAGCCAGTTAAACGCCACTGCTTCCAAGCCTCAAGTACACTCAGAAATATCTGAGCAGAAGCCACATTATCTATGTGAAACAGCTTTGGGTGCTTCACAGCAATATGCACATGCACACCAAATATGAGATTATTTTGCTTTCTCTGACTTGGCTTTTACTAGCAGTCAGCCTCATTCCATCTCTTTTGTAGATGGTTGAAGACTGTGTGGATTCTGGGAGGTCTTTGGCATAATGGTGGGCTTATGAGATTAAAAAGATCTTTTAGGGAAGTTTTCTTGATGTGCATTTAATATTTAATTACAACTCTCTTTTATACACGTGTGTCTGTGGGTTTCAACATCTAAAGTGCACAGATTAACACATTCCCATAGCGGAGTGAACCTCCCTTCCGTCATGTCTATAGGTATTTCTCCATCGTATGGGCATCTGGACAGTAATTTATTGGGGAACGTCTGTTAAACCAGGACAATGGTGCTTCCCCAGCTATCTGGGATGAGGGGCCAGGCCATTGGTTACCTTTATAAAAGTCTCCTGACACGTCCTAGTGATGTCAGTTTCTGGGATCATAGAGGCTTCCTCTTCCTCGCTTGGTCTTGTTGGTAGATGCTATCCAGTTGGTCTGCTTCAAAGCAACCCCAATGTACAGGACAAGGAATGGCTTGCTAGTCTTGGGCCACACTTATAGCTTTCTGATGTTTGAACCCATCTTTGAAGCCCCCATGGCCCTGCATCATGGAAACGGCCTGGCTCTTTGTCACTGGCCCTCCCCTTTTATCTGACCAGAAGGGTTCGTCATCTGGCCCTCTCTCTGACAAGATTCTGCCTTGCTTTACTAGTCCTCCACTACCTGACAGTGTTTCCATGATTAGCATAAGATTTTCATTGGTGTATTTCGTCATCCTCAGTGTGTCGTTAGTCTAGAAACCCTGCTGTGTGCTTTGCCCTTTACATGACATTGCTGGCATTGGAAATAGCTGGGACCTGCACTCTGACCTTACTTTCTGTACCTAGCTACAAAATGGACATATTTTAAACAGGTCACAGTTCATCACCGGCCCATGTACCACCCTTGGAGCAGCATTGGTGTAGATAATAAATCAGAGTAGTCCTGCACAAGGAGATGGAGCCCTCGTGTCTGAGTGGTTACAAACACCAGCCGCTCCAGGCGCACAAAAGGTGCTTTTAATTCCCGTAAAGGGTTAACAACCTCAGAAACCCAGATGGGCAGTTCTTTCCACCTGCAGCCACCATCACAGCATGTGTTTGTTAAGATGGAGAGGACATTGTGGATTGGGGTGGGTCATATGGGCTAATGTTGGACCTGTAGACTTTGGCTATATTGGTTTGGGATTTTTTTCTCCATGTGCATTTTCCCTTTATCTAAAGCTCTATTTTATACATTTCAGTTTCTGTGGATTTATTTCTCTAATGTACTCAGACTAACACAACTAATATAAGAAAAGGCAGGACACAAGTAAGCACCCGTTTCCATTTGGGAAAAACACTAAACAGTGAAAAGCTATTTTCCTCCATGCCACCTCTGGTTGGCACAAACTGTTAAGTGCTCAATTCGTAACTAAAACGATCATCTGAGCCCATATGGTGGTACCTCAGAAGACAGACCTGGTAGTCTTATTTTCAAACCACACACAGCCTTGTAGCCCTTATCTCACACGGTTCAGTTTGGCTCTGCACACCTGGTAATTGCATGACTTGGAATCTACCCGACAGTAACTGTATGGATGAAAGTTACTCAGTCCTGTGTTATGAGAGGCCCCATCCTGACGATTCTGTCATGAGGCAGTCCTGACCGAAGTCAAATACCTCATGATTCTTGCTTTGCTTTTCTTATTATTTTCCACAGGTAGTTAAAAGACTTTATTAAGAAGGCTTTGAAGTCAAATATAACACTCTTGATAGATGTGTCTTTCATCCTTTAAGTCGGCTCTGCAAATATATAATCAGTGATTCAGCTGTAAGATCAAAGATTTCTTAATTTATTTAAATGAAAATACATTTTGGTTCTTAAAATTGATTCCATAAAGTACATATTTCCCTATAAATTATAAATCCCCTACTTATACAAAAGAGGTAAAAAATAAAAACAAACACAAAATATGAATTCCCCAACAATACAGTAACCGAGCACCTTTTTAAAAATTGTGAAAAACTAACAAGAGAAACCAATGTTTTGTGTCAGTGTTAATATTTTTAAAAAGTGATAATCTTAGGATGGGGGTATCCTACCCGCTGGCTTTACATATCTCACCGTCATCAGTCTGTGGGCCTTGAATACATTGGATATAAACTTACAGCTACAACGGCATCAGAGGTGTGTGTTATAGCATGTGTGCATGCTACTTATGGTATACTTTCTAAAAAAAAGAAAGAGAGGCAGATGGTCATAATGCAGCTCATCATAACTATAATTCAGCACAACTCAGAGATTGTGTTTTCTGGGTCTTTGAACTGATATGAGCCAATTGAGTTGTGGGCTGATGAACTGAATGTGAAATTGACCTGTTTTTTAAAAGCTTGAATGATCTGGAAGGCTAAATGGAATGGGGAAAAGTATGGTTTCAATCCTTGGAATAGTGATTTGGGGACCTTTCAGGAACCTGTTTCATGACAACAATTTACTTCCAACACTGTGGATAGTGACACACATTCAATGAAGCACGTGCTTTGCTGCCTACCTTGAGCCGGCTCTATTACTGCCTACTCAGCCTATCCAGACATTTCCTTGCAAACTGGCATTATTTTTGTTAGCCAAATAAGTTTCTGATGGCTTATTTTTTCATTTTCAATAAACACACATTATATAGTAACAAATTTGTTTTTGATCTCCACAAATGAAAAGGTGGTTATAAAGTATAAACACCAGGATTATTGAGTAAAAGGCACTGCAGGACACAGGGTACTGGGAACTTCAGAAGCCTAGGGATTTGGGTGGAAACACTGCTTGAGGCACACTGAGACACCGCTTGAGGTGGAACAGCCCTCATGCAGACCGACGGAGTGTGATATCTAGGCAGTGAGCCCTCCTACTCAGTCACAATCACTGACTCCTCAGAACTGTTTTGGAGTCAGGGGAGACTGCATATAAAGCCCCAGAAAAGATCAGTGTCCAGGTTGGAGTCTGAAGGCATCAATATATTAAAAATACTTGCTTCTATTTGTATCACTTTTATCCCTATCATTCTTCTCATGCAGCCAAAACTCAGTCCCAGGCAGATGGCAACTACAGTAACCACACTGTTCTGTCTGACTTCTACATTAGGACACATAGATCATATAAATAAACAATTTGGTTCTGTGTCCCTATCCCTCTCATAGTCAAAGCTTCAGCCAACACCAGACCTTAAACCTGCAGACTAAGAGTTTGTCAAAAGTCTAGAAAGAGCAGTCAATAACCTGGAAACCTAGCCTGCAGAAGAGAAGACACAGAATCAAAAGCTACAACTTAAAAAAAAAAAAAAGCTCCAGGTGGGTGTCATTCAGACAACCGATTCCAATGAAAACACTTGAGCTTCTCACAGTGTAAAATTGCTTTTACTTCCATGCTACTGTAATTCAAACAGTTTCCCATATCTCACCCCAAATGTAACTCCAGCAGATTCAAGTATATTAAGGAAGAGGCAATTATTCTGGTGTTTCCCCTGCACCGATTATGGAGCCTCAAACTGTTTTACTCTTCTCAGCTCATGCCTTAGATTTTCAACTACTTGAATGTGAAGGAAATCATAAAATGTCGCGTTAAACATGCTGCCTTCTGAGTTGCCTCACCCAGATTTATGTTTTTCATAAATCTAGAGTGCCTCAATATGGGTTTTGTGGGGGGTCAAAGAGCATTATCATTTCCCAACATCAGTTGTTGATGGGAAATTTTACATCTTGCGGGTTCCCATATACAATAATTACATTAAACAATGGAGCTTTTTGTATCTTCCTGTTTTTCACAACAGGTTATGCTCACTGATATTGTTAGCTTATCATGCCAAATGTCCAAGATGCACAGGTGGTGTTAATTGAAGGGCAGAATGATTCAGGCATTGGTCACTTCAGCTTTGCAAGTTCTTGAGCATCTTGATTTTGAAATTCAGTATAGTGACATGATGCCTTAGCCAGTTAAACGCTACTGCTTCCAAGCCTCACGTACACTCAGAAATATCTGAGCAGAAGCCACATTATCGACGTGAAACAGCTTTGGGTGCTTCACAGCTATATGCACATGCCCACCAAATATGAGATTATTTTGCTTTCTTTGACTTGGCTTTTACTAGCAGTCAGCCCCATTCCATCTCTTTTGTAGATGGTTGAAGACTGTGTGGATTCTGGGAGGCCTTTGGGATAATGGTGGGCTTATGAGATTAAAAAGATCTTTTAGGGAAGTTTTCTTGATGTGCATTTAATATTGAATTACAACTCTCTTTTATACACGTGTGTCTGTGGGTTTCAACATCTAAAGTGCACAGAATAACACATTCCCATAGCGGAGTGAACCTCCCTTCCGTCATGTCTATAGGTATTTCTCCTTCCTATGTGCATCTCGACAGTAATTTATCTGGGGAACGTCTGTTAAACCAGGACAATGGTGCTTCCCCAGCTATCTGGGATGAGGGGCCAGGCCATTGGTTACCTTTATAAAAGTCTCCTGACACGTCCTAGTGATGTCAGTTTCTGGGATCATAGAGGCTTCCTCTTCCTTGCTTGGTCTTGTTGGTAGATGCTATCCAGTTGGTCTGCTTCAAAGCAACCCCAATGTACAGGACAAGGAATGGCTTGCTAGTCTTGGGCCACACTTATAGCTTTCTGATGTTTGAACCCATCTTTGAAGCCCCCATGGCCCTGCATCATGGAAACGGCCTGGCTCTTTGTCACTGGCCCTCCCCTTTTATCTGACCAGAATGGTTGTCATCTGGCCCTCTCTCTGACAAGATTCTGCCTTGCTTTACTAGTCCTCCACTACCTGACAGTGTTTCCATGATTAGCATAAGATTTTCATTGGTGTATTTCGTCATCCTCAGTGTGTCGTTAGTCTAGAAACCCTGCTGTGTGCTTTGCCCTTTACATGACATTGCTGGCATTGGAAATAGCTGGGACCTGCACTCTGACCTTCCTTTCTGTACCTAGCTAGAAAATGGACATATTTTAAACAGGTCACAGTTCATCACCGGCCCATGTACCACCCTTGGAGCAGCATTGGGGTAGATAATAAATCACGAGTAGTCCTGCACAAGGAGATGGAGCCCTCGTGTCTGAGTGGTTACAAACACCAGCCGCTCCAGGCGCACAAAAGGTGCTTTTAATTCCCGTAAAGGGTTAACAACCTCAGAAACCCAGATGGGCAGTTCTTTCCACCTGCAGCCACCATCACAGCATGTGTTTGTTAAGATGGAGAGGACATTGTGGATTGGGGTGGGTCATATGGGCTAATGTTGGACCTGTAGACTTTGGCTGCATTGGTTTGGGATTTTTTTCTCCATGTGCATTTTCCCTTTATCTAAAGCTCTATTTTATACCTTTCATTTTCTGTGGATTTATTTCTCTAATGTACTCAGACTAACACAACTAATATAAGAAAAGGCAGGACACAAGTAAGCACACGTTTCCATTTGGGAAAAACACTAAACAGTGAAAAGCTATTTTCCTCCATGCCACCTCTGGTTGGCACAAACTGTTAAGTGCTCAATTCGTAACTAAAACGATCATCTGAGCCCATATGGTGGTACCTCAGAAGACAGACCTGGTGGTCTTATTTTCAAACCACACACAGCCTTGTAGCCCTTATCTCACACGGTTCAGTTTGGCTCTGCACACCTGGTAATTCCATGACTTGGAATCTACCCGACAGTAACTGTTTGGATGAAAGGTATTGAGTCCTGTGTTATGAGAGGCCCCATCCTGACGATTCTGTCATGAGGCAGTCCTGACCTAAGTCAAATACCTCATGATTCTTGCTTTGCTTTTCTTATTTTTTTTCCACAGATAGTTAAAAGACTTTATTAAGATGGCTTTGAAGTCAGAAGTAACACTCTTGATAGAATTTTCTTTCATCCTTTAAGTCGGCTCTGCAAATATATAATCAGTGATTCAGCTGTAAGATCAAAGATCTGTTAATTTATTTAAATGAAAATACATTTTGGTTCTTAAAATTTATTCCATAAAGTACATATTTCCCTATAAATCCCCTACTTATACAAAAGAGGTAAAAAATAAAAACAAACACAAAATATGAATTCCCCAACAATACAGTAACTGAGCACCTTTTTAAAAATTGTGAAAAACTAACAAGAGAAACCAATGTTTTGTGTCTGTGTTAATATTTTAAAAAAGTGAAAAATCTTAGGATGGGGGAATCCTACCCGCTGGCTTTACATATCTCACCGTCATCAGTCTGTGGGCCTTGAATACATTGGATATAAACTTACAGCTACAATGGCATCACAGGTGTGTGGTATAGCACGAGTGCATGCTACTTATGGTAAACTTTCTAAAAAAAAGAAAGAGAGGCAGATGGTCATAATGCAGCTCATCATAACTATAATTCAGCACAACTCAGAGATTGTGTTTTCTGGGTCTTTGAACTGATATGAGCCAATTGAGTTGTGGGCTGATGAACTGAATGTGAAATTGACCTGTTTTTTAAAAGCTTGAATGATCTGGAAGGCTAAATGGAATGGGGAAAAGTATGGTTTCAATCCTTGGAATAGTGATTTGGGGACCTTTCAGGAACCTGTTTCATGACAACAATTTACTTCCAACACTGTGGATAGTGACACACATTCAATGAAGCAAGTGCTTGGCTGCCAACCTTGAACCGGCTCTATTACTGCCTACTCAGCCTATCCAGACATTTCCTTGAAAACTGGCATTATTTTTTTTAGCCAAATAAGTTTCTGATGGCTTATTTTTTCATTTTCCATAAACACACATTATTTAATAACAAATTTGTTTTTGATCTCCACAAATGAAAAGGTGGTTATAAAGTATAAATACCAGGGTTATTGAGTAAAAGGCACTGCAGGACACAGAGTACTGGGATTTTCAGAAGCCTAGGGATTTGGGTGGAGACACTGATTGAGGCACACTGAGACACCGCTTGAGGTGGAATAGCCCTCATGCAGACCTACGAAGTGTGATATCTTGGCAGTGAGCCCTCCTACTCAGTCACTATCACCGAATCCTCAGAACTGTTTTTGAGTCAGGGGAGACTGCATATAACGTCCCTAGAAAGGATCAATGTCCAGGCTGGAGTCTGAAGGCATCAAAATATTAAAGATACTTGCTTCTGTTTGCATCACTTTTATCCCTATCATTCTTCTCCTACAGCCAAAACTCAATCCCAGGCAGATGGCAACTACAGTAACCTCACTGTTCTGTCTGACTTCTACGTTAGGACACATAGACCATCTGAATAAACAATTTGATTCTGTGTCCCTATCCCTCCAATAGTCAAAGCTTCAGCCAGCACTGGACCTTAAACCTGCAGACTAAGAGTTTGTCAGAAGTCTAGAAAGAGCAGTCAATAACCTGGAAACCTAGCCTGCAGAAGAGAAGACACAGAATCAAGAGCTACAACTTAAAAAAAAAAAAAAAGCTCCAGGTGGGTGTCATTCAGACAACCGATTCCAATGAAAACACTTCAGCTTCTCACAGTGTAAAATTGCTTTTACTTCCATGCTATTGTAATTCAAACAGTTTCCCATATCTCACCTCCAAATGTAACTCCAGCAGATTCAAGTATATTAAGGAAGAGGCAATTATTCTGGTGTTTCCCCTTCACCGATTATGGAGCCTCAAACAGTTTTACTCTTCTCAGCTCATGCCTTAGATTTTCAACTACTTGAATATGAAGGAAATCATAAAATGTCACGTTAAACAGGCTGCCTTCTGATTTGCCTCACAAAGATTTATGTTTTTAATTTCTAGAGTGCCTCAATATGGGTTTTTGGGGGGTCAAAGAGCATTATCATTTCCCATCATCAGTTGTTGATGGGAAATTTTACATCCTGCAGGTTCCCATATACAATAATTACATTAAACAATGGAGATTTTTGTATCTTCCTGTTTTTCACAACAGGTTATGCTCAGTGATATTGTTAGCTTATCATGCCAAATGTCCAAGATGCACAGGTGGTGTTAATTGAAGGGCGGAATGATTCAGGCATTGGTCACTTTAGCTTTGCAAGTTCTCCAGCATCTTGATTTTGAAATTCAGTATAGTGAGATGATGCCTTAGCCAGTTAAACGCTACTGCTTCCAAGCTTCACGTACACTCAGAAATATCTGAGCAGAAGCCACATTATCTACGTGAAACAGCTTTGGGTGCTTCACAGCTATATGCAGATGCCCACCAAATATGAGATTATTTTGCTTTCTCTGACTTGGCTTTTACTAGCAGTCAGCCTCATTCCATCTCTTTTGTAGATGGTTGAAGACTGTGTGGATTCTGGGAGGCCTTTGGGATAATGGTGGGCTTATGAGATTAAAAAGATCTTTAAGGGAAGTTTTCTTGATGTGCATTTAATATTTAATTACAACTCTCTTTTATACACGTGTGTCTGTGGGTTTCAACATCTAAAGTGCACAGATTAACACAATCCCATAGCGGAGTGAACCTCCCTTCCGTCATGTCTATAGGTATTTCTCCTTCCTATGGGCATCTGGACAGTAATTCATCTGGGGAACGTCTGTTAAACCAGGACAATGGTGCTTCCCCAGCTTTCCGGGATGAGGGGCCAGGCCATTGGTTACCTTTATAAAAGTCTCCTGACACGTCCTAGTGATGTCACTTTCTGGGATCATAGAGGCTTCCGCTTCCTCGCTTGGTCTTCATGGTAGATGCTATCCAGTTGGTCTGCTTCAAAGCAACCCCAATGTACAGGACAAGGAAAGGCTTGCCAGTCCTGGGCCACCCTTATATCTTTCTGATGTTTGAACCAATCTTTGCAGCCCCCATGGCCATGCATAGTGCAAACGGCCTGGCTCTTTGTCACTGGCCCTCCCCTTTTATCTGACCAGAATGGTTGTCATCTGGCCCTCTCTCTGACAAGATTCTGCCTTGCTTTACTAGTCCTCCACTACCTGACAGTGTTTCCATGATTAGCATAAGATTTTCATTGGTGTATTTCGTCATCCTCAGTGTGTCATTAGTCTAGAAACCCTGCTGTGTGCTTTGCCCTTGACATGACATTGCTGGCATTGGAAATAGCTGGGACCTGCACTCTGACTTTCCTTTCTGTACCTAGCTACAAATGGACATATTTTAAACAGGTCACAGTTTATCACCGGCCCATGTACCACCCGTGGAGCAGCATTGGGGTAGATAATAAATCACGAGTAGTCCTGCACAAGGAGATGGGGCCCTCGTGTCTGAGTAGTTACAAACACCAGCCGCTCCAGGCGCACAAAAGGCGCTTTTAATTCCCGTAAAGGGTTAACAACCTCAGAAACCCAGATGGGCAGTTCTTTCCACCTGCAGCCACCATCACAGCATGTGTTTGTTAAGATGGAGAGGACATTGTGGATTGGGGTGGGTCATATGGGCTAATGTTGGACCTGTAGACTTTGGCTGCATTGGTTTGGGATTTTTTTCTCCATGTGCATTTTCCCTTTATCTAAAGCTCTATTTTATACATTTCAGTTTCTGTGGATTTATTTCTCTAATGTACTCAGACTAACACAACTAATAAAAGAAAAGGCATTACACAAGTAAGCACCCGTTTCCATTTGGGAAAAACACTAAACAGTGAAAAGCTATTTTCCTCCATGCCATCTCTGTTTGGCACAAACTGTTAAGTGCTCAATTCGTAACTAAAACGATCATCTGAGCCCATATGGTGGTACCTCAGAAGACAGACCTGGTGGTCTGATTTTCAACCCACACACAGCCTTGTAGCCCTTATCTCACACGGTTCAGTTTCGCTCTGCACACCTGGTAGTTCCATGACGTGGAATCTACCCCACAGTAACTGTTTGGATGAAAGTATCTCATCCTGTGTTATGACAAGCCCCATCCTGACGATTCTGTCATGAGGCAGTCCTGACCGAAGTCAAATATATCATGATTCTAGCTTTCCTTTTCTTATTTTTTTCCACAGGTTGTTAAAAGACTTTATTAAGAAGGCTTTGAAGTCAAAAGTAACACTCTTGATAGAATTTTCTTTCATCCTTTAAGTCGGCTCTGCAAATATATAATCAGTGATTCAGTTGTAAGATCAAAGATCTGTTAATTTATTTAAATGAAAATACATTTGGTTCTTAAAATTGATTCCATAAAGTACATATTTCCCTATAAATCCCCTACTTATACAAAAGAGGTAAAAAATAAAAACAAACAGAAAATATGAATTCCACAACAATACAGTAACCGAGCAGCTTTTTAAAAATTGTGAAAAACTAACAAGAGAAACCAATGTTTTGTGTCTGTGTTAATATTTTTAAAAAGTGATAATCTTAGGATGGGGGAATCCTACCCGCTGGCTTTACATATCTCACCGTCATCAGTCTGTGGGCCTTGAATACATTGGATATAAACTTACAGCTACAACGGCATTAGAGGTGTGTGTTATAGCATGAGTGCATGCTACTTATGGTAAACTTTCTAAAAAAAAGAAAGAGAGGCAGATGGTCATAATGCAGCTCATCATAACTATAATTCAGCACAACTCAGAGATTGTGTTTTCTGGGTCTTTGAACTGATATGAGCCAATTGAGTTGTGGGCTGATGAACTGAATGTGAAATTGACCTGTTTTTTAAAAGCTTGAATGATCTGGAAGGCTAAATGGAATGGGGAAAAGTATGGTTTCAATCCTTGGAATAGTGATTTGGGGACCTTTCAGGAACCTGTTTCATGACAACAATTTACTTCCAACACTGTGGATAGTGACACACATTCAATGAAGCAAGTGCTTGGCTGCCAACCTTGAGCCGGCTCTATTACTGCCTACTCAGCCTATCAAGACATTTCCTTGCAAACTGGCATTATTTTTGTTAGCCATATAAGTTTCTGATGGCTTATTTTTTCATTTTCCATAAACACACATTATTTAATAACAAATTTGTTTTTGATCTCCACAAATGAAAAGGTGGTTATAAAGTATAAACACCAGGATTATTGAGTAAAAGGCACTGCAGGACACAGGGTACTGGGAAATCAGAAGCCTAGGGATATGGGTGGAAACACTGCTTGAGACACACTGAGACACCGCTTGAGGTGGAATAGCCCTCATGCAGACCGACGGAGTGTGATATCTAGGCAGTGAGCCCTCCTACTCAGTCACTATCACGGACTCCTCAGAACTGTTTTGGAGTCAGGGGAGACTGCATATAAAGTCCCCAGAAAAGATCAGTGTCCAGGCTGGAGTCTCAAGGCATCAATATATTAAAGATACTTGCTTCGCTTTGCATCACTTTTATCCCTATCATTCTTCTCATGCAGCCAAAACTCTGTCCCAGGCAGATGGCAACTACAGTAACCACACTGTTCTGTCTGACTTCTACGTTAGGATACATAGACCATCTGCATAAACAATTTGACTCTGTGTCCCTATCTCTCTCATAGTCAAAGCTTCAGCCAGCACCGGACCTTAAACCTGCAGACTAAGAGTTTGTCAAAAGTCTAGAAAGAGCAGTCAATAACCTGGAAACCTAGCCCGCAGAAGAGAAGACACAGAATCAAAAGCTACAACTTAAAAAAAAAAAAAAAAAAAAAAAGCTCCAGGTGGGTGTCCTTCAGGCAACCGATTCCAATGAAAACAATTCAGCTTCTCACAGTGTAAAATTGCTTTTATTCCATGCTATTGTAATTCAAACAGTTTCCCATATCTCACCTCCAAATGTAACTCCAGCAGATTCAAGTATATTAAGGAAGAGGCAATTATTCTGGTGTTTCCCCTGCACCGATTATGGAGCCTCAAACAGTTTTACTCTTCTCAGCTCATGCCTTAGATTTTCAACTTCTTGAATGTGAAGGAAATCATAAAATGTCGCGTTAAACAGGCTGCCTTCTGAGTTGCCTCACCCAGATTTATGTTTTTCATAAATCTAGAGTGCCTCAATATGGGTTTTGTGGGGGGTCAGAGAGCATTATCATTTCCCATCATCAGTTGTTGATGGGAAATTTTACATCCTGCGGGTTCCCATATACAATAATTACATTAAACAATGGAGCTTTTTGTATCTTCCTGTTTTTCACAACAGGTTATGCTCACTGATATTGTTAGCTTATTATGCCAAAGGTCCAAGATGCACAGGTGGTGCTAATTGAAGGGCGGAATGATTCAGGCATTGGTCACTTCAGCTTTGCAAGTTCTTGAGCATCTTGATTTTGAAATTCAGTATAGTGAGATGATGCCTTAGCCAGTTAAACACTACTGCTTCCAAGCCTCACGTACACTCAGAAATATCTGAGCAGAAGCCACATTTTCTACGTGAAACAGCTTTGGATGCTTCACAGCTATATGCAGATGTCCACCAAATATGAGATTATTTTGCTTTCTCTGACTTGGCTTTTACTAGCAGTCAGCCTCATTCCATCTCTTTTGTAGATGGTTGAAGACTGTGTGGATTCTAGGAGGCCTTTGGGGATAATGGTGGGCTTATGAGATTAAAAAGATCTTTTAGGGAAGTTTTCTTGATGTGCATTTAATATTTAATTACAACTCTCTTTTATACACGTGTGTCTGTGGCTTTCAACATCTAAAGTGCACAGATTAACACATTCCCATAGCGGAGTGAACCTCCCTTCCGTCATATCTATAGGTATTTCTCCTTCCTATGGGCATCTGGACAGTAATTCATCTGGGGAACGTCTGTTAAACCAGGACAATGGTGCTTCCTCAGCTTTCTGGGATGAGGGGCCAGGCCATTGGTTACCTTTATAAAAGTCTCCTGACACGTCCTAATGATGTCAGTTTCTGGGATCATAGAGGCTTCCTCTTCCTCGCTTGGTCTTGTTGGTAGATGCTATCCAGTTGGTCTGCTTCAAAGCAACCCCAATGTACAGGACAAGGAAAGGCTTGCTAGTCTTGGGCCACACTTATAGCTTTCTGATGTTTGAAACCATCTTTGCAGCCCCCATGGCCATGCATCGTGGAAACGGCCTGGCTCTTTGTCACTGGCCCTCCCCTTTAATCTGACCAGAAGGGTTCGTCATCTGGCCCTCTCTCTGACAAGATTCTGCCTTGCTTTACTAGTCCTCCACTACCTGACATTGTTTCCATGATTAACATAAGATTTTCATTGGTGTATTTCGTCATCCTCAGTGTGTCGTTAGTCTAGAAACCCTGCTGTGTGCTTTGCCCTTTACATGACATTGCTGGCATTGGAAATAGCTGAGACCTGCACTCTGACCTTCCTTTCTGTACCTAGCTACAAATGGACATATTTTAAACAGGTCACAGTTTATCACCGGCCCATGTACCACCCTTGGAGCAGCATTGGGGTAGATAATAAATCACGAGTAGTCCTGCACAAAGAGATGGAGCCCTCGTGTCTGAGTGGTTACAAACACCAGCCGCTCCAGGCGCACAAAAGGCGCTTTTAATTCCCGTAAAGGGTTAACAACCTCAGAAAACCAGATGGGCAGTTCTTTCCACCTGCAGCCACCATCACAGCATGTGTTTGTTAAGATGGAGAGGACATTGTGGATTGGGGTGGGACATATGGGCTAATATTGTACTTGTAGACTTTGGCTGCACTGGTTTGGGATTTTTTTCTCTATGTGCATTTTCCCTTTATCTAAAGCTCTCTTTTATACATTTCAGTTTCTGTGGATTTATTTCTCTAATGTACTCAGACTAACACAACTAATATAAAAAAAGGCAAGACACAAGTAAGCACCCGTTTCCGTTTGGGAAAAACACTAAACAGTCAAAAGCTATGTTCCTCCATGCCATTTCTGGGTGGCACAAACATTTATTTGCTCAATTCGTAACTAAAACGATCATCTGAGCCCATATGGTGGTACCTCAGAAGACAGACCTGGTGGTCTGCTTTGGAACCCACACACAGCCTTGCAGCCCCTATCTCACACGGTTCAGTTTGGCTCTGCACACCTGGTAGTTCCATGACTTGGAATCTTCCCCACAGTAAATGTTTGGATGAAGGTACTCGGTCCTGTGTTATGACAGGCCCCATCCTGACGATTCTGTCATGAGGCAGTCCTGACCGAAGTCAAATACATCATGATTCTAGCTTTCCTTTTCTTATTTTTTTCCACAGGTAGTAAAAAGACTTTATTAAGAAGGCTTTGAAGTCAAAAGTAACACTCTTGATAGGTTTTCTTTCATCCTTTTAAGTTGGCTCTGCAAATATATAATCAGTGATTCAGCTGTAAGATCAAAGATCGGTTAATTTATTTTAATTAAAATACATTTTGGTTCTAAAAATTTATTCCATAGAGTACATATTTCCCTATAAAACCCCTACTTATTAAAAAAAGGTAAAAAATAAAAACAAACACAAAATAGGAAATCCCCAACAAAACAGTAACTGAGCAGCTTTTTAAAAATTGTAAAAAACTAACAAGAGAAACCAATGTTTTGTGTCTGTGTTAATATTTTTAAAAAGTGAAAAATCTTAGGATGGGTGAATCCTACCCCCTCGCTTTACATATCTCACCGTCATCAGTCTGTGGGCCTTGAATACATTGGATATAAACTTACAGCTACAATGGCATCACAGGTGTGTGGTATAGCACGAGTGCATGCTACTTATGGTAAACTTTCTAAAAAAAAGAAAGAGAGGCAGATGGTCATAATGCAGCTCATTATAACTATAATACAGCACAACTCAGAGATTGTGATTTCTGGGTCTTTGAACTGATATGAGCCAATTGAGTTGTGGGCTGATAAACTGAATGTGAAATTGACCTGTTTTTTAAAAGCTTGAATGATCTGGAAGGCTAAATGGAATGGGGAAAATATGGTTTCAATCCTTGGAATAGTGATTTGGGGACCTTTCAGGAACCTGTTTCATGACAACAATTTACTTCCAACACTGTGGATAGTGACACACATTCAATGAAGCAAGTGCTTTGCTGCCTACCTTGAGCCGGCTCTATTACTGCCTACTCAGCCTATCCAGACATTTCCTTGCAAACTTGCATTATTTTTGTTAGTCAAATAAGTTTGTAATGGCTTATTTTTCATTTTCCATAAACCACATTATTTAATAACAAATTTGTTTGTGATCTCCACAAATGAAAAGGTGGTTATAAAGTATAAACACCAGGGTTATTGAGTAAAAGGCACTGCAGGACACAGAGTACTGGGAATTTCAGAAGCCTAGGGATTTGGGTGGAAACCCTGATTGACGCACACTGAGACACCGCTTGAGGTGGAATAGCCCTCATGCAGACCTACGAAGTGTGATATCTAGGCAGTGAGCCCTCCTACTCAGTCACTATCACCGACTCCTCAGAACTGTTTTGGAGTCAGGGGAGACTGCATATAAAGTCCCCAGAAAGGATCAGTGTCCAGGCTGGAGTCTGAAGGCATCAAAATATTAAAGATACTTGCTTCTGTTTGCATCACTTTTATCCCTATTATTCTTCTCCTACAGCCAAAACTCAGTCCCAGGCAGATGGCAACTACAGTAACCTCACTGTTCTGTCTGACTTCTACGTTAGGACACATAGACCATCAGAATAAACAATTTGATTCTGTGTCCCTATCCCTCTCATAGTCAAAGCTTCAGCCAACACCAGACCTTAAACCTGCAGACTAAGAGTTTGTCAAAAGTCTAGAAAGAGCAGTCAATAACCTGGAAATAGCCTACAGAAGAGAAGACACAGAATCAAAAGCTACAAGTTAAAAAAAAAAAAAAGCTCCAGGTGGGTGTCATTCAGAAAACCGATTCCAATGAAAACACTTGAGCTTCTCACAGTGTAAAATTGCTTTTACATCCATTCTATTGTAATTCAAACAGTTTCCCATATCTCACCTCCAAATGTAACTCCAGCAGATTCAAGTGTATTAAGGAAGAGGCAATTATTCTGGTGTTTCCCCTGCACCGATTATGGAGCCTCAAACAGTTTTACTCTTCTCAGCTCATGCCTTAGATTTTCAACTACTTGAATGTGAAGGAAATCATAAAATGTCACGTTAAACAGGCTGCCTTCTGAGTTGCCTCACAAAGATTTATGTTTTTAATTTCTAGAGTGCCTCAATATGGGTTTTTGGGGGGTCAAAGAGCATTATCATTTCCCATCATCAGTTGTTGATGGGAAATTTTACATCCTGCAGGTTCCCATATAAAATAATTACATTAAACAATGGAGCTTTTTGTATCTTCCTGTTTTTCACAACAGGTTATGCTCAGTGATATTGTTAGCTTATCATGCCAAATGTCCAAGATGCACAGGTGGTGTTAATTGAAGGGCAGAATGATTCAGGCATTGGTCACTTTAGCTTTGCAAGTTCTCCAGCATCTTGATTTTGAAATTCAGTATAGTGAGATGATGCCTTAGCCAGTTAAACGCTACTGCTTCCAAGCTTCACGTACACTCAGAAATATCTGAGCAGAAGCCACATTATCTACGTGAAACAGCTTTGGGTGCTTCACAGCTATATGCAGATGCCCACCAAATATGAGATTATTTTGCTTTCTCTGACTTGGCTTTTACTAGCAGTCAGCCTCATTCCATCTCTTTTGTAGATGGTTGAAGACTGTGTGGATTCTGGGAGGCCTTTGGGATAATGGTGGGCTTATGAGATTAAAAAGATCTTTTAGGGAAGTTTTCTTGATGTGCATTTAATATTTAATTACAACTCTCTTTTATACACGTGTGTCTGTGGGTTTCAACATCTAAAGTGCACAGATTAACACATTCCCATAGCTGAGTATACCTCCCTTCCATCATATCTATAGGTATTTCTCCTTCCTATGGGCATCTGGACAGTAATTTTTCTGGGGAACGTCTGTTAAACCAGGACAATGGTGCTTCCCCAGCTTTCTGGGATGAGGGGCCAGGCCATTGGTTACCTTTATAAAAGTCTCCTGACACGTCCTAATGATGTCAGTTTCTGGGATCATAGAGGCTTCCTCATCCTCGGTTGGTCTTGTTGGTAGATTCTATCCAGTAGGTCGGCTTCTAAAAAAACCCAATGTACAGGACAAGGAATGCTTTGTCAGTCCTGGGCCACCCTTATATCTTTCTGATGTTTGAACCCATCTTTGCAGCCCCCATGGCCATGCATCGTGCAAACGGCCTGGCTCTTTGTCACTAGCCCTCCCCTTTAATCTGACCAGAAGGGTTCGTCATCTGGCCCTCTCTCTGACAAGATTCTGCTTTGCTTTACTAGTCCTCCACTACCTGACAGTGTTTCCATGATTAGCATAAGATTTTCATTGGTGTATTTCGTCATCCTCAGTGTGTCGTTAGTCTAGAAACCCTGCTGCGTGCTTTGCCCTTTGCATGACATTACTGGCATTGGAAATAGCTGGGACTTGCACTCTGAACTACCTTACTGTACCTAGCTACAAATGGACATATTTTAAACAGGTTACAGTTTATCACCGGCCCATGTACCACCCTTGGAGCAGCATTGGGGTAGATAATAAATCACGAGTAGTCCTGCACAAGGAGATGGAGCCCTCTTGTCTGAGTGGTTACAAACACCAGCTGCTCCAGACGCACAAAAGGCGCTTTTAATTCCAGGAAAGGGTTAACAACCTCAGAAAACCAGATGGGCAGTTCTTTCCACCTGTAGCCACCATCACTGCATGTGTTTGTTAAGATGGAAAGGGCATTCTGGATTGGGGTGGGACATATGGGCTAATGTTGGACTTGTAGGCTTTGGCTGCACTGCTTTGGGATTTTTTTCTCCATGTGCATTTTCCTTTTATCTAAATCTCTCTTTTATCCATTTCAGTTTCTGTGGATGTATTTCTCTAATGTACTCAGACTAACACAACCAATATAAGAAAAGGCAAGACACAGGTAAACACCCGTTTTCGTTTGGGAAAAACACTAAAGAGTGAAAAGCTATTTTCCTCCATGCCATCTCTGGGTGGCACAAACATTTAATTGCTCAATTCGTAACTAAAACAATCATCTGAGCCCAGAAGGTGGTACCTCAGAAGACAGACCTCGTGGTTTGCTTTGGAACTCACACACAGCCTTGCAGCCCATATGTCACACGGTTCAGTTTGGCTCTGCACACCTGGTAGTTCCATGACTGGAATCTACCCCACAGTAACTGTTTGAATGAAAGGTACTCAGTCCTGTGTTATGACAGGCCCCATCCTGACGATTCTGTCATGAGGCAGTCCTGACCGAAGTCAAATACATCATTATTCTAGCTTGCCTTTTCTTATTTTTTTCCACGTGTAGTTAAAAGACTTTATTAAGAAGGCTTTGAAGTCAAAATTAACACTCTTGATAGAATTTTCTTTCATCCTTTAAGTCGGCTCTTCAAATATATAATCAGTGATTCAGCTGTAAGATCAAAGATTTCTTAATTTACTTAAATTAATATATTTTTGGTTCTTAAAATTTAATCCATAAAGTACATATTTAACTATAAATTCCTTACTTATACAAAAGAGGTAAAATTAAAAACAAACACAAAATATGAAATCCCCAACAAAACAGTAACTGAGCAGCTTTTTAAAAATTGTAAAAAACTAACAAGAGAAACAAATGTTTTGTGTCTGTGTTAATATTTTAAAAAAGTGAAAAATCTTAGGATGGGAGAATCCTACCCCCTGGCTTTCCATATCTCACCGTCATCAGTCTGTGGGCCTTGAATACATTGGATATAAAATTACAGCTACAATGGCAGCAGAGGTGTATAGCATAAGTGCATGCTACTTATGGTAAACTTTCTAAAAAAAGAAAGAGAGGCAGATGGTCATAATGCAGCTCATCATAACTATAATACAGCACAACTCAGAGATTGTGTTTTCTGGGTCTTTGAACAGATATGAGCCAATTGAGTTGTGGGCTGATGAACTGAATGTGAAATTGACCTGTTTTTTAAAAGCTTGAATGATCTGGAAGGCTAAATGGAATGGGGAAAAGTATGGTTTCAATCCTTGGAATAGTGATTTGGGGACCTTTCAGAACCTTTTTCATGACAACAATTTACTTCCAGCACTGTGGATAGTGACACACATTCAATGAAGCAAGTGCTTGGCTGCCAACCTTGAGCCGGCTCTATTACTGCCTACTCAGCCTATCCAGACATTTCCTTGCAAACTGGCATAATTTTTGTTAGCCAAATAAGTTTGTAATGGCTTAATTTTTCATTTTCCATAAACCACATTATTTGATAACAATTTTTTTTGATCTGCACAAATGAAAAGGTGGTTATAAAGTTTAAACACCAGGGTTATTGAGTAAAAGGGACTGCAGGACACAGGGTACTGGGAACTTCAGAAGCCTAGGGATTTGCGTGGAAACACTGATTGAGGCACACCGAGACACCGCTTGAGGTGGAATAGCCCTCATGCAGACCTACGAAGTGTGAAATCTAGGCAGTGAGCCCTCCTACTCAGTCACAATCACCGCCTCCTCAGAATTGTTTTGGAGTCAGAGGAGACTGCATATAAAGTCCCCAGAAAGGATCAGTGTCCAGGCTGGAGTCTGAAGGCATCAAAATATTAAAGATACTTGCTTCTGTTTGTATCACTTTTATCCCTATCATTCTTCTCTTACCGCCAAAACTCAGTCCCAGTAAATGGCAACTACAGTAACCTCACTGTTCTGTCTGACTTCTACGTTCAGACACATAGAGCATCTGAATAAACAATTTGATTCTGTGTCAAGGTCCGTCTCATAGTCAAAGCTTCAGCCAGCACCAGACCTTAAACCTGTAGACTAAGAGTTTGTCAAAAGTCTAGAAAGAGCAGTCAATAACCTGGAAACCTAGACTGCAGAAGAGAAAACACAGAATCAAAAGCTACAACTGAAAAAAAAAATAGCTCCCGGTGGGTGTCATTCAGACAACCGATTCCAATGAAAACACTTGAGCTTCTCACAGTGTAAAATTGTTTTTACTTCCACGCTATTGTAATTCAAACAGTTTCCCATATCTCACCTCCAAATGTAACTCCAGCAGATTCAAGTATATTAAGGAAGAGGCAATTATTCTGGTGTTTCCCCTGCACCTATTAAGGAGCCTCAAACAGTTTTACTCTTGTCAGCTCATGCCTTATATTTTCAAATAGTTGAATGTTAAGGAAATCATAAAATGTCGCGTTAAACATGCTGCCTTCTGAGTTGCCTCACCCAGATTTATGTTTTTCATAAATCTAGAGTGCCTCAATATGGAATTTTTGGGGAGTCAAAGAGCATTATCATTTCCCATCATCAATTGTTGATGGGAAATTTTACATCCTGCAGGTTCCCATATACAATAATTACATTAAACAATGGAGCTTTTTGTATCTTCCTGTTTTTCACAACAGGTTATGCTCACTGATATTGTTAGCTTATCATGCCAAATGTCCAAGATGCCCAGGTGGTGTTAATTGAAGGGCGGAATGATTCAGGCATTGGTCACTTTAGCTTTGCAAGTTCTCCAGCATCTTGATTTTGAAATTCAGTATAGTGAGATGATGCCTTAGCCAGTTAAACGCTACTGCTTCCAAGCCTCACGTACACTCAGAAATATCTGAGCAGAAGCCACATTATCTACGTGAAACAGCTTTGGGTGCTTCACAGCTATATGCACCTGCCCACCAAATATGAGATTATTTTGCTTTCTCTGACTTGGCTTTTACTACCAGTCAGCCTCATTCCATCTCTTTTGTAGATGGTTGAAGACTGTGTGGATTCTGGGAGGCCTTTGGGATAATGGTGGGCTTATGAGATTAAAAAGATCTTTGAGGAAGTTTTCTTGATGTGCATTTAATATTTAATTACAACTCTCTTTTATACACGTGTGTCTGTGGGTTTCAACATCTAAAGTGCACAGATTAACACATTCCCATAGCGGAGTGTACCTCCCTTCCGTCATGTCTTTAGGTATTTCTCCTTCCTATGGGCATCTGGACAGTAATTCATCTGGGGAACGTCTGTTAAACCAGGACAATGGTGCTTCCCCAGCTTTCTGGGATGAGGGGCCAGGCCATTGGTTACCTTTATAAAAGTCTCCTGACACGTCCTAGTGATGTCAGTTTCTGGGACCATAGAGGCTTCCTCTTCCTCGCTTGGTCTTGATGGTAGATGCTATCCAGTTGGTCTGCTTCAAAGCAACCCCAATGTACAGGACAAGGAATGACTTGCCAGACCTGGGCCACCCTTATATCTTTCTGATGTTTGAACCCATCTTTGCAGCCCCCATGGCCATCCATCGTGCAAACGTCCTGGCTCTTTGTCACTGGCCCTCCCCTTTAATCTGACCCGAAGGGTTCGTCATCTGGCCCTATCTCTGACAAGATTCTGCCTTGCTTTACTAGTCCTCCACTACCTGACAGTGTTTCCATGATTAGCATAAGATTTTCATTGGTGTATTTCGTCATCCTCAGTGTATCGTTAGTCTAGAAACCCTGCTGTGTGCTTTGCCCTTTATATGACATTGCTGGCATTGTAAATACCAGGGACCTGCACTCTGAACTTCATTTCTGTACCTAGCTACAAATGGACATATTTTAAACAGGGCACAGTTTATCGCCGGCCCTTGTACCACCCTTGGAGCAGCATTGGGATAGATAATAAATCATGAGTAGTCCTGCACAAGGAGATGGATCCCTCGTATCTGAGTGGTTACAAACACCAGCCGCTCCAGGCACACAAAAGGCGCTTTTAATTCCAGTAAGAGTTAACAACCTCAGAAAACCAGATGGGCAGTTCTTTCCACCTGCAGCCACCATCACAGCATGTGTTTGTTAAGATGGAGAGGACATTGTGGATTGGGGTGGGACATATGAGCTAATGTTGGACTTGTAGACTTTGGCTGCACTGGTTTGGGATTTTTTTCTCCATGTGCATTTACCCTTTATCTAAAGCTCTCTTTTATACATTTCAGTTTCTGTGGATGTATTTCTCTAATGTACTCAGACTAACACAACTAATATAAAAAAAGGCAAGACACAAGTAAGCACCCGTTTCCGTTTGGGAAAAACACTAAACAGTCAAAAGCTATGTTCCTCCATGCCATTTCTGGGTGGCACAAACATTTATTTGCTCAATTCGTAACTAAAACGATCATCTGAGCCCATATGATGGTACCTCAGAAGACAGACCTGGTGGTCTGCTTTGGAACCCACACACAGCCTTGCAGCCCCTATCTCACACGGTTCAGTTTGGCTCTGCACACCTGGTAGTTCCATGAATTGGAATCTTCCCCACAGTAAATGTTTGGATGAAGGTACTGGGTCCTGTGTTATGACAGGCCCCATCCTGACGATTCTGTCATGAGGCAGTCCTGACCGAAGTCAAATACATCATGATTCTAGCTTTCCTTTTCTTATTTTTTTCCACAGGTAGTAAAAAGACTTTATTAAGAAGGCTTTGAAGTCAAAAGTAACACTCTTGATAGAATTTTCTTTCATCCTTTAAGTTGGCTCTGCAAATATATAATCAGTGATTCAGCTGTAAGATCAAAGATCGGTTAATTTATTTAAATTAAAATACATTTTGGTTCTAAAAATTTATTCCATAGAGTACATATTTCCCTATAAAACCCCTACTTATAAAAAAAAGGTAAAAAATAAAAACAAACACAAAATAGGAAATCCCCAACAAAACAGTAACTGAGCAGCTTTTTAAAAATTGTAAAAAACTAACAGGAGAAACCAATGTTTTGTGTCTGTGGTAATATTTTTGAAAAGTGAAAAATCTTAGGATGGGGGAATCCTACCCCCTCGCTTTACATATCTCACCGTCATCAGTCTGTGGGCCTTGAATACATTGGATATAAACTTATAGCTACAATGGCATCACAGGTGTGTAGTATAGCATGAGTGCATGCTACTTATGGTAAACTTTCTAAAAAAAAAAAGAGAGGCAGATGGTCATAATGCAGCTCATCATAACTATAATACAGCACAACTCAGAGATTGTGTTTTCTGGGTCTTTGAACTGCTATGAGGCAATTGAGTTGTGGGCTGATAAACTGAATGTGAAATTGACCTGTTTTTTAAAAGCTTGAATGATCTGGAAGGCTATATGGAATGGGGAAAATATGGTTTCAATCCTTGGAATAGTGATTTGGGGACCTTTCAGGAACCTGTTTCATGACAACAATTTATTTCCAAAACTGTGGATAGTAACACACATTCAATGAAGCAAGTCCTTGGCTGCCAACTCTGATCCGGCTCTATTACTGCCTACTCAGCCTATCCAGACCTTTCCTTGCAAACTGGCATTATTTTTGTTAGTCAAATAAGTTTGTAATGGCTTATTTTTCATTTTCCATAAACCACATTATTTAATAACAAATTTGTTTTTGATCTCCACAAATGAAAAGGTGGTTATAAAGTATAAACACCAGGGTTATTGAGTAAAAGGCACTGCAGGACACAGAGTACTGGGAATTTCAGAAGCCTAGGGATTTGGGTGGAAACCCTGATTGACGCACACTGAGACACCGCTTGAGGTGGAATAGCCCTCATGCAGACCTACGAAGTGTGATATCTAGGCAGTGAGCCCTCCTACTCAGTCACTATCACCGACTCCTCAGAACTGTTTTGGAGTCAGGGGAGACTGCATATAAAGTCCCCAGAAAGGATCAGTTTCCAGGCTGGAGTCTGAAGGCATCAAAATATTAAAGATACTTGCTTCTGTTTGCATCACTTTTATCCCTATCATTCTTCTCCTACAGCCAAAACTCAGTCCCAGGCAGATGGCAACTACAGTAACCTCACTGTTCTGTCTGACTTCTACGTTAGGACACATAGACCATCTGAATAAACAATTTGATTCTGTGTCCCTATCCCTCTCATAGTCAAAGCTTCAGCCAGCACCAGACCTTAAACCTGTAGACTAAGAGTTTGTCAAAAGTCTAGAAAGAGCAGTCAATAACCTGGAAATAGCCTACAGAAGAGAAGACACAGAATCAAAAGCTACAACTGAAAAAAAAAAAAAAAGCTCCAGGTGGGTGTCATTCAGAAAACCGATTCCAATGAAAACACATGAGCTTCTCACAGTGTAAAATTGCTTTTACATCCATTCTATTGTAATTCAAACAGTTTCCCATATCTCACCTCCAAATGTAACTCCAGCAGATTCAAGTGTATTAAGGAAGAGGCAATTATTCTGGTGTTTCCCCTGCACCGATTATGGAGCCTCAAACAGTTTTACTCTTCTCAGCTCATGCCTTAGATTTTCAACTACTTGAATGTGAAGGAAATCATAAAATGTCACGTTAAACAGGCTGCCTTCTGAGTTGCCTCACAAAGATTTATGTTTTTAATTTCTAGAGTGCCTCAATATGGGTTTTTGGGGGGTCAAAGAGCATTATAATTTCCCATCATCAGTTGTTGATGGGAAATTTTACATCCTGCAGGTTCCCATATAAAATAATTACATTAAACAATGGAGCTTTTTGTATCTTCCTGTTTTTCACAACAGGTTATGCTCAGTGATATTGTTAGCTTATCATGCCAAATGTCCAAGATGCACAGGTGGTGTTAATTGAAGGGCGGAATGATTCAGGCATTGGTCACTTTAGCTTTGCAAGTTCTCCAGCATCTTGATTTTGAAATTCAGTAAAGTGAGATGATGCCTTAGCCAGTTAAACGCTACTGCTTCCAAGCCTCACGTACACTCAGAAATATCTGAGCAGAAGCCACATTATCTACGTGAACAGTTTTGGTTGCTCCACAGCTATATTCAGATGCCCACCAAATATGAGATTATTTTGCTTTCTCTGACTTGGCTTTTACTAGCAGTCAGCCTCATTCCATCTCTTTTGTAGATGGTTGAAGACTGTGTGGATTCTGGGAGGCCTATGGGATAATGGTGGGCTTATGAGATTAAAAAGATTTTTAGGGAAGTTTTCTTGATGTGCATTTAATATTTAAATACAACTCTCTTTTATATACGTGTGTCTGTGGGTTTCAACATCTAAAATGCGCAGATTATCACATCCCCATAGCGGAGTGAACCTCCCTTCCGTCATGTCTATAGGTATTTCTCCTTCCTATGGGCATCTGGACAGTAATTCATCTGGGGAACGTCTGTTAAACCAGGACAATGGTGCTTCCCCAGCTTTCTGGGATGAGGGGCCAGGCCATTGGTTACCTTTATAAAAGTCTCCTGACACGTCCTAGTGATGTCAGTTTCTGGGATCATAGAGGCTTCCTCATCCTCAGTTGGTCTTGTTGGTAGATTCTATCCAGTAGGTCGGCTTCTAAAAAAACCCAATGTACAGGACAAGGAATGCTTTGTCAGTCCTGGGCCACCCTTATATCTTTCTGATGTTTGAACCCATCTTTGCAGCCCCCATGGCCATGCATCGTGCAAATGGCCTGGCTCTTTGTCACTAGCCCTCCCCTTTAATCTGACCAGAAGGGTTCGTCATCTGGCCCTCTCTCTGACAAGATTCTGCCTTGCTTTACTAGTCCTCCACTACCTGACAGTGTTTCCATGATTAGCATAAGATTTTCATTGGTGTATTTCATCATCCTCAGTGTGTCGTTAGTCTAGAAACCCTGCTGCGTGCTTTGCCCTTTGCATGACATTACTGGCATTGGAAATAGCTGGGACTTGCACTCTGAACTACCTTACTGTACCTAGCTACAAATGGACATATTTTAAACAGGTTACAGTTTATCACCGGCCCATGTACCACCTTTGGAGCAGCATTGGGGTAGATAATAAATCACGAGTAGTCCTGCACAAGGAGATGGAGCCCTCTTGTCTGAGTGGTTACAAACACCAGCTGCTCCAGACGCACAAAAGGCGCTTTTAATTCCAGGAAAGAGTTAACAACCTCAGAAAACCAGATGGGCAGTTCTTTCCACCTGCAGCCACCATCACTGCATGTGTTTGTTAAGATGGAGAGGGCATTCTGGATTGGGGTGGGACATATGGGCTAATGTTGGACTTGTAGGCTTTGGCTGCACTGCTTTGGGATTTTTTTCTCCATGTGCATTTTCCTTTTATCTAAATCTCTCTTTTATCCATTTTAGTTTCTGTGGATGTATTTCTCTAATGTACTCAGACTAACACAACCAATATAAGAAAAGGCAAGACACAGGTAAACACCCGTTTTCGTTTGGGAAAAACACTAAAGAGTGAAAAGCTGTTTTCCTCCATGCCATCTCTGGGTGGCACAAACATTTAATTGCTCAATTCGTAACTAAAACAATCATCTGAGCCCAGAAGGTGGTACCTCAGAAGACAGACCTCGTGGTTTGCTTTGGAACTCACACACAGCCTTGCAGCCCATATGTCACACGGTTCAGTTTGGCTCTGCACACCTGGTAGTTCCATGACTGGAATCTACCCCACAGTAACTGTTTGAATGAAAGGTACTCAGTCCTGTGTTATGACAGGCCCCATCCTGACGATTCTGTCATGAGGCAGTCCTGACCGAAGTCAAATACATCATTATTCTAGCTTGCCTTTTCTTATTTTTTTCCACATGTAGTTAAAAGACTTTATTAAGAAGGCTTTGAAGTCAAAATTAACACTCTTGATAGAATTTTCTTTCATCCTTTAAGTCGGCTCTTCAAATATATAATCAGTGATTCAGCTGTAAGATCAATGATTTCTTAATTTATTTAAATTAAAATATTTTTGGTTCTTAAAATTTAATCCATAAAGTACATATTTAACTATAAATTCCTTACTTATACAAAAGAGGTAAAATTAAAAACAAACACAAAATATGAAATCCCCAACAAAACAGTAACTGAGCAGCTTTTTAAAAATTGTAAAAAACTAACAAGAGAAACAAATGTTTTGTGTCTGTGTTAATATTTTAAAAAAGTGAAAAATCTTAGGATGGGAGAATCCTACCCCCTGGCTTTCCATATCTCACCGTCATCAGTCTGTGGGCCTTGAATACATTGGATATAAAATTACAGCTACAATGGCAGCAGAGGTGTATAGCATAAGTGCATGCTACTTATGGTAAACTTTCTAAAAAAAGAAAGAGAGGCAGATGGTCATAATGCAGCTCATCATAACTATAATACAGCACAACTCAGAGATTGTGTTTTCTGGGTCTTTGAACAGATATGAGCCAATTGAGTTGTGGGCTGATGAACTGAATGTGAAATTGACCTGTTTTTTAAAAGCTTGAATGATCTGGAAGGCTAAATGGAATGGGGAAAAGTATGGTTTCAATCCTTGGAATAGTGATTTGGGGACCTTTCAGAACCTTTTTCATGACAACAATTTACTTCCAGCACTGTGGATAGTGACACACATTCAATGAAGCAAGTGCTTGGCTGCCAACCTTGAGCCGGCTCTATTACTGCCTACTCAGCCTATCCAGACATTTCCTTGCAAACTGGCATAATTTTTGTTAGCCAAATAAGTTTGTAATGGCTTAATTTTTCATTTTCCATAAACCACATTATTTGATAACAATTTTTTTTGATCTGCACAAATGAAAAGGTGGTTATAAAGTTTAAACACCAGGGTTATTGAGTAAAAGGGACTGCAGGACACAGGGTACTGGGAACTTCAGAAGCCTAGGGATTTGCGTGGAAACACTGATTGAGGCACACCGAGACACCGCTTGAGGTGGAATAGCCCTCATGCAGACCTACGAAGTGTGAAATCTAGGCAGTGAGCCCTCCTACTCAGTCACAATCACCGCCTCCTCAGAATTGTTTTGGAGTCAGAGGAGACTGCATATAAAGTCCCCAGAAAGGATCAGTTTCCAGGCTGGAGTCTGAAGGCATCAAAATATTAAAGATACTTGCTTCTGTTTGCATCACTTTTATCCCTATCATTCTTCTCTTACAGCCAAAACTCAGTCCCAGTAAGATGGCAACTACAGTAACCACACTGTTCTGTCTGACTTCTACATTCAGACACATAGAGCATCTGAATAAACAATTTGATTCTGTGTCAAGGTCCGTCTCATAGTCAAAGCTTCAGCCAGCACCAGACCTTAAACCTGTAGACTAAGAGTTTGTCAAAAGTCTAGAAAGAGCAGTCAATAACCTGGAAACCTAGCCTGCAGAAGAGAAGACACAGAATCAAAAGCTACAACTGAAAAAAAAAATAGCTCCAGGTGGGTGTCATTCAGACAACCGATTCCAATGAAAACACTTGAGCTTCTCACAGTGTAAAATTGTTTTTACTTCCACGCTATTGTAATTCAAACAGTTTCCCATATCTCACCTCCAAATGTAACTCCAGCAGATTCAAGTATATTAAGGAAGAGGCAATTATTCTGGTGTTTCCCCTGCACCGATTACGGAGCCTCAAACAGTTTTACTCTTGTCAGCTCATGCCTTAGATTTTCAAATAGTTGAATGTTAAGGAAATCATAAAATGTCGCGTTAAACATGCTGCCTTCTGAGTTGCCTCACCCAGATTTATGTTTTTCATAAATCTAGAGTGCCTCAATATGGAATCTTTGGGGAGTCAAAGAGCATTATCATTTCCCATCATCAGTTCTTGATGGGAAATTTTACATCCTGCAGGTTCCCATATACAATAATTACATTAAACAATGGAGCTTTTTGTATCTTCCTGTTTTTCACAACAGGTTATGCTCACTGATATTGTTAGCTTATCATGCCAAATGTCCAAGATGCCCAGGTGGTGTTAATTGAAGGGCGGAATGATTCAGGCATTGGTCACTTTAGCTTTGCAAGTTCTCCAGCATCTTGATTTTGAAATTCAGTATAGTGAGATGATGCCTTAGCCAGTTAAACGCTACTGCTTCCAAGCCTCACGTACACTCAGAAATATCTGAGCAGAAGCCACATTATCTACGTGAAAAAGCTTTGGGTGCTTCACAGCTATATGCACCTGCCCACCAAATATGAGATTATTTTGCTTTCTCTGACTTGGCTTTTACTAGCAGTCAGCCTCATTCCATCTCTTTTGTAGATGGTTGAAGACTGTGTGGATTCTGGGAGGCCTTTGGGATAATGGTGGGCTTATGAGATTAAAAAGATCTTTTAGGGAAGTTTTCTTGATGTGCATTTAATATTTAATTACAACTCTCTTTTATACACGTGTGTCTGTGGGTTTCCACATCTAAAGTGCACAGATTAACACATTCCCATAGCAGAGTGAACCTCCCTTCCGTCATGTCTTTAGGTATTTCTCCTTCCTATGGGCATCTGGACAGTAATTCATCTGGGGAACGTCTGTTAAACCAGGACAATGGTGCTTCCCCAGCTTTCTGGGATGAGGGGCCAGGCCATTGGTTACCTTTATAAAAGTCTCCTGACACGTCCTAGTGATGTCACTTTCTGGGACCATAGAGGCTTCCTCTTCCTCGCTTGGTCTTGTTGTTAGATGCTATCCAGTTGGTCTGCTTCAAAGCAACCCCAATGTACAGGACAAGGAATGACTTGCCAGACCTGGGCCACCCTTATATCTTTCTGATGTTTGAACCCATCTTTGCAGCCCCCATGGCCATGCATCGTGCAAACGTCCTGGCTCTTTGTCACTGGCCCTCCCCTTTAATCTGACCAGAAGGGTTCGTCATCTGGCCCTCTCTCTGACAAGATTCTGCCTTGCTTTACTAGTCCTCCACTACCTGACAGTGTTTCCATGATTAGCATAAGATTTTCATTGGTGTATTTCGTCATCCTCAGTGTATCGTTAGTCTAGAAACCCTGCTGTGTGCTTTGCCCTTTATATGACATTGCTGGCATTGTAAATACCAGGGACCTGCACTCTGAACTTCATTTCTGTACCTAGCTACAAATGGACATATTTTAAACAGGGCACAGTTTATCGCCGGCCCTTGTACCACCCTTGGAGCAGCATTGGGATAGATAATAAATCACGAGTAGTCCTGCACAAGGAGATGGAGCCCTCGTATCTGAGTGGTTACAAACACCAGCCGCTCCAGGCACACAAAAGGCGCTTTTAATTCCAGTAAGAGTTAACAACCTCAGAAACCCAGATGGGCAGTTCTTTCCACCTGCAGCCACCATCACTGCATGTGTTTGTTAAGATGGAGAGGACATTGTGGATTGGGTGGGACATATGGGCTAATGTTGGACTTGTAGACTTTGGCTGCACTGGTTTGGGATTTTTTTCCCATGTGCTTTTCCCTTTATCTAAAGCTCTCTTTTATACATTTCATTTTCTGTGGATTTATTTCTCTAATGTACTCAGATTAACACAACTAATATAAGAAAATGCAAGACACAAGTAAGCACCCGTTTCCGTTTGGGAAAAACACTAAAGAGTGAAAAGCTATTTTCCTCCATGACATCTCTGGGTGGCACAAGCATTTAATTGCTCAATTCGTAACTAAAACGATCATCTGAGCCCATATGGTGGTACCTCAGAAGACAGACCTGGTGGTCTGCTTTGGAACCCACACACAGCCTTGCAGCCCCTATCTCACACGGTTCAGTTTGGCTCTGCACACCTGGTAGTTCCATGACTTGGAATCTACCCCATAGTAACTGGATGTAAGGTACTCAGTCCTGTGTTATGACAGGCCCCATCCTGACGATTCTGTCATGAGGCAGTCCTGACCGAAGTCAAATACCTCATGATTCTTGCTTTGCTTTCCTTATTTTTTTCCACAGGTAGTTAAAAGACTTTACTAAGAAGGCTTTGAAGTCAAAAGTAACACTCTTGATAGAATTTACTTTCATCCTTTAAGTCGGCTCTGCAAATATATAATCAGTGATTCAGCTGTAAGCGAAGTAAGTCAGAAACAAAAGGACAAGTACAACATGAGTCCGCTGAGGTAAGAATTTAAAAAAATTTTTTTTTAAAAAGCAAAAGTGGCATAGGGATAAAAGCTACTGTATACAAACATTTTAGGGGTGAAGACGGTGTCGTATGGAAGAGACCAGACCAAAACCAGGGATGTACATGGTAGACAATGGTGGAGGAGGTGGGGAAAGGAAAACAAAAGGATGAATACAAGGAAGAAAAGGGTAGTGGGGTTATGGGGCATTAATCCACCCAAGGGGAGGGTATAGTTTACATCTCCACAGGGAAAGTGGGACCAGACTTCAACCCAGTGTCGCAAGGTTTGAATGCAATATCCCAGCGTGGAGGAGGGAACCGGTGGAGAGGTCTGGGAGGCTGGCCCCAGCACCATAAATTAAGTGGATTCCTGCCCCTCCCCCAAAAAGAATTTGTTCCAAAGGACGACATTGACTCTGCAGCTATGGGAGATGGACATATTTGATCAGAGCACACGGGAGCAGATGAAGTGGCAGGAGGAGAGATTGGAGCACAGCCTGGCCCACCAGGCCGAGATGATGATGTTCCTGACTAGAGCAGCCAGTCCACAGAGAGAACAACATGGCTGGCCCTACTATGAGACATGATGCCCCTCAGTGACCAAGGGCGATACAGGGGACAGCACCGGAGACACAGTGTGGGAATTGCACCTGACCTGATCCCACCACACCGAGGCAAATCACTGGGGGAGTGCAGCGGAACAGCAAGGGAATGGAGTGGCAAGGTCCCCAGGGAATGCTGAAAGTGGACTTTGGGGCCAGGGCGTGGTGCCCCAACAGACTGGACTAGAAAACGCTCCTAAGGGCCAGCAAACGATCCCTGAACTAACTACAAGCTTTTCTCTTGTGAACTGTTTTGTTCTGTTCTTTGTCAGTGGTTTGTTTTTGTTGTTTTGTTGTCTGGTTGCATACTGTTGCTTTGTTTTCCTCTGTCTTGTTTTTGTGCATGTTAGTGTCTCCACAGGTCTGTCTGAATAGGACAGGCTGGATGAACTATCTGGAGGAAAAACAGCGGGACCGACAGTTCCGGGGCGACTTGGGGTGGGGGGGTAGGGGGGGGTAAGGAAGTGGTGTTAACAAACCCAGGGACAAGGGAAAAACATGGGACCCCAAATGGTAGAGAAGGGGGTGTGGCAGGCCTGGTGGGAAATGATCAAGGGTAAGGTTGCTTAGAGAAGAGGTATACTCTAGCCCAGGTGGCAATGAAGCATGGTAGTAGGGCAGGAGGAAGGTCAAGGGAGATGGAGGAAAGAGCTAGGAGTCAAAGGGCATTCATGGAGGTCTAGACAAAGACATGTACATGCAAATATATATAGGAGGATGGGGAAATAGATCTATGTGTCTATATTTATAGGTCAAGTATTAAGGTGGCGGAAGGACCTTGGGCCTCTACTCAAACACTCCCTCAATGCATGAATACCTTCTTTTATTAAATTGGAACTCTGTGATGCTCACTCTCCTGACACAACGGCTGGAGCCAAAGTGGGTGAACAAGTAAATGTGGTGAATAAAGCTGATGGTGCCCGGCTTTCAAAAGAGATAGTGACTGGGGTCTTAAAGGCCTGAAGATAAACAAGTGGCCATCTAGCTCAGAAGCAACAAAGTCCACATGGAAGTGATCGAGTGGTCCCAGGGGGATCAGTTACCAGGCATCAAAGAACAAAAAATCATATCATTGACTGCACACCTCCATGATAGGATCGCTGAAGACAAATGGGTGCATAAGCAAATGTGGTGAAGAAAGCTGATGGTGCCCGGCTATCAAAAGAGATAGTGTCTGGGGTCTTAAAGGCTTGAAGGTGAACAAGCGGCCATCTAGCTCAGAAGCAAATAAGCCCACATGGAAGAAGCACACCGGCCAGTGCGATCACGAGGTGCACAAGGGACCAGGTATAAGGCATCATGCAAAAAAAAAACAACAACGATATAAGTGTGTGTATATATGTGTATATGTATATGTATATATATATATATATACCATATTAAATGAAGGGGGAAGTGCAGAGTGGAGACCCAAGGCCCAAGTGTCGGCCAATGGAGAGCCCCTCATAGAAGCGTTTAGGAGAGGAGATGGGTTAATTAGGGTGCGAGGTAGTACCGATGGGGAACACAGCTTTCCCCCAGATCCTGGATGCTTCCTCCCCCCAACTACCATGATCCGAATTCTACCTTGCAGGCCTGGATAGGACAGAGGCTGTACACTGGTGCATATGAAGGCTGGAGGTACAGGGAATCCAGGGTGGATGAAACCTTCAGGACCAAGGGTGTGAGGGACGATGCTGGGAGAGTGGAGGGTGAGTGGGTTGGAAGGGGGGAACTGATTGCAAGGATCCACATGTGACCTCTTCCTGGGAGAGGGACAGCAGAGAAGAGGGGAAGGGAGACTCCGGATAGGACAAGATATGACAAAATAACAAGGTATAAATTACCCAGGGCACATGAGGGAGGGGGGAAAGGGGAGGGAGGGGAAAAAAAAAGAGGACCTGATGCAAGGGGCTTAAGTGGAGAGCAAATGCTATGAGAATGATTGGGGCAGGGAATGTATGGATGTGCTTTATACAATTGATGAATGTATATGTATGGATGGTGATAAGAGTTGTATGGGTGCCTAATAAAATGTAAAAAAAGAAAATAGGAGAAAAAAATGATTAGGGCAGGGACTGTACAGATGTGCTTTATACAATTGATGTATGTATATGTATGAACTCTGATAAGAATTGTATGAGCCCCTAATAAATTGTTAAAATTTTAAAAAATAAAAATAAAAATAAATCAACATGATCATAAAAAAAGATAAAAAATCTGTTAATTTATTTAAATTAAAATACATTTTGGTTCTTAAAATTTATTCCATAAAGTACATATTTCCCTATAAATTCCCTACTTATACAAAAGAGGTAAAAAAATAAAAACAAACACAAAATATGAAATCCCCAACAAAACAGTAACTGAGCAGCTTTTTAAAAATTGTAAAAAACTAACAAGAGAAACCAATGTTTTGTGTCTGTTTTAATATTTAAAAAAAGTGAAAAATCTTAGGATGGGGGAATCTAACCCCCTGGCTTTACATATCTCACCGTCATCAGTCTGTGGGCCATGAATACATTGGATATAAACTTACAGCTACAATGGCATCAGAGGTTTGTGGTATAGCATGAGTGCATGCTACTTATGGTAAACTTTCTAAAAAAAGAAAGAGAGGCAGATGGTCATAATGCAGCTCATCATAACTATAATACAGCACAACTCAGAGATTGTGTTTTCTGGGTTTTGAACTGATAAGAGCCAATTGAGTTGTGGGCTGATGAACTGAGTGTGAAATTGACCTGTTTTTTAAAAGCTTGAATGATCTGGAAGGCTAAATGGAATGGGGAAAAGTATGGTTTCAATCCTTGGAATAGTGATTGGGGGACCTTTCAGAAACCTGTTTCATGACAACAATTTCTTCCAACAATGTGGATAGTGACACACATTCAATGAAGCAAGTGCGTGGCTGCCAACCTTGAACCGGCTCTATTACTGCCTACTCAACCTATCCAGACATTTTCTTAGAAACTGGCATTATTTTTGTTAGCCAAATAAGTTTGTAATGGCTTATTTTTTCATTTTCCATAAACCACATTATTTAATAACAATTTTTTTTTGGTCCCCACAAATGAAAAGGTGGTTATGAAGTATAAACACCAGGGTTATTGAGTAAAAGGGACTGCAGGACACTGGGTACTAGGGACTTCAGAAGCGTAGGGATTTGGGTGGAAACACTGATTGAGGCACACTGAGACACCGCTTGAGGTGGAATAACCCTCATGCAGACCTACGAAGTGTGATATCTAGGCAGTGAGCCCTCCTACTCAGTCACAATCACCGACTCCTCAGAACTGTTTTGGAGTCAGGGGAGACTGCATATAAAGTCCCCAGAAAGGATCAGTGTCCAGGCTGGCGTCTGAAGGCATCAATATATTAAAGATACTTGCTTCTGTTTGCATCACTTTTATCCTATCATTCTTCTCATGCAGCCAAAACTCAGTCCCAGGCAGATAGCAACTACAGTAACCAGACTGTTCTATCTGACTTCTACTTTAGGACACATAGACCATCTGAATAAACAATTTGATTCTGTGTCCCTATCCCTCTCATAGTCAAAGCTTCAGCCAGCACCAGTCCTTAAACCTGCAGAGTAGGAATTTGTCAAAAGTCTAGAAAGAGCAGTCAATAACCTGGAAACCTTCCCTGCAGAAGAGAAGACACAGAATCAAAAGCTACAACTAAAAAAAAAATTCTCCAGCTGGGTGTCATTCAGACAACCGATTCCAATGAAAACACTTGAGCTTCTCATAGTGTAAAATTGCTTTTACTTCCATACTATTGTAATTCAAACAGATTCCCATATCTCACCTCCAAATGTAACTCTAGCAGATTCAAGTATATTAAGCAAGAGGCAATTATTCTGGTGTTTCTCTTGCACCGATTTTGGAGCCTCAAACAGTTTTACTATTCTCAGCTCATGCCTTAGATTTTCAACTACTTGAATGTGAAGGAAATCATAAAATGCCGTGTTTCACAGGCTTCTTTCTGTGTTGCCTCACCCAGATTTATGTTTCTCATTTCTAGACTACCTCAATATGGGTTTTTGGAGGGGGTCAAAGAACATTATCATTTTCCATCATCAGATGTTGGTGGGAAATTTTACATCCTGCTTCCCATATACAATAATTACATTAAACAATGGAGCTTTTTGTATCTTCCTGTTTTTCACAACAGGTTATGCTCACTGATATTGTAAGCTTATCATGCCAAATGTCCAAGATGCACAAGTGGTGTTAATTGAAGGGCGGAATGATTCATGCATTGGTCACTTTAGCTTTGCAAGTTCTCCAGCATCTTGATTTTGAAATTCAGTATAGTGAGATGATGACTTAGCCAGTTAAACGCTACTGCTTCCAAGCCTCACGTACACTCAGAAATATCTGAGCAGAAGCCACATTATCTACGTGAAGCAGCTTTGGGTGCTCCAGAGCTAAATACACATGCCCACAAATGTGAGATTATTTTGCTTTCTCTTACTTGGCTTTTACTAGCTGTCTGCCTCATTCCATCTCTTTTGTCTATGGTTGAAGACTGTTTGCATTCTGGGAGGCCTATGGGATAATGGTGGGCTTATGAGATTAATAAGGTCTTGTAGGGAAGTTTTCTTGATGTGCATTTAATATTTAATTAAAACTCTCTTTTATACACGTGTGTCTGTGGATTTCAACATCTAAAGTGCACAGATTAACACATTCCCATAGCGGAGTGAACCTTCCTTCCGTTATGTCTATAAGTATTTCTGCTTCCTATGGGCAGCTGGAGAGTAATTCATCTCGGGAACTTCTGGTAAAACAGGACAATGTCGCTTCCCCAGCTTTCTCTGAAGAGGGGCCAGGCCATTCGTTACCTATAAAAGTCTCCTGATACGTCCTAGTTATGTCTGTTTCTGGGATCATAGAGGCTTCCTCTTCCTCGGTTGGTCTTGTTGGTAGATGCTATCCAGTTGGTCTGCTTGAAAGCAACCCCAATATTCAGGACAAGGAAACGCTTTCCAGTCCTGGGCCACCGTCATATCTTTCTGATGTTTGAACCCATCTTTGCACCCCCGTGGCCATGAATCCTGAAAATGGCATGGCTCTTTGTCACTGGCCCTCCCCTTTAACCTGACGAAAAGTGTTCGTCATCTTGCCCTCTTTTTGACAAGCTTCTGCCTTGAATTACTAGTCCTCCAGAACCGGACACTGTTTCATGATTAGCATAAGGTTTTCAGTGGTGTGTTCATTCATCCTCAGTGTGTCCTTAACCTGGAAACCCAGCTGCGCCCTTTGCCCTTTACATGACATTGCTGGCATTGGAAATACCAGGGACCTGCACTCTGACCTTCCTTTCTGTACCTAGCTACAAATGGACAGATTTTAAACAGGTCACAGTTTATCAACGGCCCATGTACCATCATTGGAGCAGCATTGGGGTAGATAATAAATCACGAGTAGTCCTGCACAAGGAGATGGAGCCCTCTTGTCGGAGTGGTTACAAACACCAGCTGCTCCAGGCGCACAAAAGGCGCTTTTAATTCCAGTAAATTGTTAACAACCTTAGAAAACCAGATGGGCAGTTCTTTCCACCTGCAGCCACCATATCTGCATGTGTTTCCTAAGATGGAGGAGGACATAGTGGATTGGGGTGTGACATATGGGCTAATGTTGGACTTGTAGACTTGGGCTGCACTGCTTTGGGATTTTTTCTCCATGTGCACTTACCCTTTATCTAAAGCTCTCTTTTATACATTTCAGTTTCTGTGGATTTATCTCTCTAATGTACTCAGACTAACACAACTAATATAAGAAAAGGCAGGACATAAGTAAGCACCCGTTTCCGTTTGGGAAAGACTCTAAACAGTAAAAAGCTATTTTCCTCCATGCCATCTCTGGGTGGCACAAACAATTAAGTGCTCAATTTATAACTAAAATGATCATCTGAGCCCATATAGTGGTACCTCAGAAGACAGACATGGTAGTCTGCTTTTGAACCCTCACACAGCCTTGCAGCCACTATATCACACTGTTCAGTTTGGCTCTGCACACCTGGTGGTTCCTTCACTTGGAATCTACCCCACAGTAACTGTTTGGATGAAAGGTACTCAGTCCCGTGTTATGACCAACCCCATCCTGACGATTCTGTCATGAGGCAATCCTGAGAGAAGTCAAACTCCACATGATTCTAGCTTTTCCTTTCTTATTTTTTTCCACAGGTAGTTAAAAGACTTTATTAAGAAGGCTTTGAAGTCAAAAGTAACACTCTTGATAGAATTTTCTTTCATCCTTTAACTCGGCTCTGCGAATATATACTAAGTGATTTAGCTGTAAGATCAAAGACCCGTTAATTTACTTAAAATTAAATATATTTTGGTTCTTAAAATTTATTCCATAAAGTACCTATTTCCCTATCAATTCCCTACTTATACAAAAGAGGTAAAAAATAAAAACAAACACAAAATATAAAATCCCCAACAAAACAGTAAATGAGCATCTTTTTAAAAATTGTAAAAAACTAACAAGAGAAACCAATGTTGTGTGTCTGTATTAATATTTTTAAAATGTGAAAAATCTTAGGATGGGGGAATCCTGCCCCCTGGCTTTACATATCTCACCGTCTTCAGTCTGTGGGGCTTGAATTCATTGGATATAAAATCACAGCTACAATGGCATCAGAGGTGTGTGGTATAGCTTGAGTGCATGCTACTTATGGTAAACTTTCTAAAAAAAGAAAGAGAAGCAGATGGTCATAATGCAGCTCATCATAACTATAATTCAGCACAACTCAGAGATTGTGTTTTCTGGGTCGTTGAACCAATTGAGTTGATATGAGCCAATTGAGTTGTGGGCTAATGAACTGAATATGAAATTGACCTGTTTTTTAAAAGCTTGAATGACCTGGAAGGCTAAATGGAATGGGGAAAAGTATGGTTTCAATCCGTGGAATAGTGATTTGGGGACCTTTCAGGAACCTGTTTCATGACGCTAATTTACTTCCAACACTGTGGATACCAACACACATTCAATGAAGCAAGTGCTTGGCTGCCAACTTTGAGCCAGCTCTATTACTGCCTACTCAGGCTATCCAGACATTTCCTAGCAAACTGGCATTATTTTTGTTAGCCAAATAAGTTTCTAATGGCTTATTTTTCATTTTCCATAAACCACATTATTTAATAACAATTTTTTTATCAACACAAATGAAAATGTAGTTATACAGTATAAATACTAGGATTATTGAGTAAAAGGGACTGCAGGACATAGGGTACTAGGAACTTCAGAAGCCTAGGGATTTGGGTGGAAACACTGATTGAGGCACGCTGGGACACCGCTTGAGGGGGAATAAGCCTCATGCAGACCTACGAAGTGTGATATCTAGGCAGTGAGCCCTCCTACTCAGTCACAATCACCGACTCCTCAGAACTGTTTTGAAGTCAGGGGAGACTGCATATAAAGTCCCCAGAAGGATCTGTGTCCTGGCTGGAGTCTGAAGGTATAAATATATTAAAGATACTTGCTTCTGTTTGCATCACTTTTATCCCTATCATTCTTTTCATGCAGCCAAAACTCAGTCCCAGGCAGATGGCAACTACAGTAACCAGACTGTTCTGTCTGACTTCTACGTTAGGACACGAAGACCATCTGAATAACCGTTTTATTCTGTGTCTCTCTCCTTCCCATAGACAAAACTGCAGCCAGCACAAGACCTTAAACCTGCAGACTTAGAATTTGTCAAAAGTTTATAAAGAGCAGTCAATACCCTGGAAACATTGCCTGCAGAAGAGAAGACACAGAATCAAAAGCTACAACTGAAAAAAAAAATAGCTCCAGGTGGGTGTCATTCAGACAACCGATTCCAATGAAAACACTTGAGCTTCTCACAGTGTAAAATTGTTTTTAATTCCGTACCATTGTAATTCAAACAGTTTCCCAAATCTCACCTCCAAATGTAACTCCAAGAAATTCAAGTATATTAAGGAAGAGGCAATTATTCTGGTGGTTCCCCTGAACCGATTATGGAGGCTCAAACGGTTTTACTATTCTCAGCTCATGCTTTAGATTTTCAAGTACTTGAATGTGAAGGAAATCATAAAATGTCGCGTTAAACAGGCTGCCTTCTGAGTTGCCACACCCAGATTTACATTTTTCATTTTTAGAGTGCCTCAACAAGGGTTTTTTTTTTGGGGGGGGGGTCAAAGAGGATAATCATTTCCTATCATCATTTGTTTTGGGGAAATTTTACATCCTGCAGGTACCTGCATACAATAATTACATTAAACAATGGAGCTTTCTGTATCTTCCTGTGAACCTCCCTTCCATCATGTCTATAGGTATTTCTCCTTCCTAAGGGCATCTGGGCAGTAATTCATCTGGGGAACGTCTGTTAAACCAGGACAATGGTGCTTCCCCAGCTTTCTGTGATGAGGGGCCAGGCCATTGGTTACCTTTATAAAAGTCTCCTGACACGTCCTAGTGATGTCAGTTTCTGGGATCATAGAGGCTTCCTCTTCCTCGCTTGGTCTTGTTGGTAGATGCTATCCCGTTGGTCTGCTTCAAAGCAACCCCAATGTACAGGACAAGAAATGGCTTGCAAGTCATGGGTCACCCTTATATCTTTCTGATGTTTGAACCCATCTTTGCAGCCCCCATGGCCCTGCATCGTGCAAACGGCCTGGCCCTTTGTCACTGGCCCTCTCCTTTAATCTGACCAGAAGGGTTCGTCAGCTGGCCCTCTCTCTGACAAGATTCTGCCTTGCTTTACTAGTCCTCCACTACCTGACAGTGTTTCCAGGATTAGCATAAGATTTTCATTGGTGTATTTCGTTATCTTCAATGTGTCGTTAGTCTAGAAACCCTGCTGCGTGCTCTGCCCTTTTCTTGACAATGCTGGCATTGGAAATAGCTGGGACCTGCACTCTGACCTTCCTTTCTGTACCTAGCTACAAATGGACAAATTTAAACAGGTCAAAGTTTATCACAGGCCCATGTACCACCCTTGGAGCAGCATTGGGGTAAATAATAAATCACGAGTAGTCCTGCACAAGGAATTGGAGCCCTCTTGTCTGAGTGGTTACAAACACCAGCTGCTCCAGACGCACAAAAGGCGCTTTTAATTTCAGTAAAGAGTTAAAAACCTCAGAAAAACAGATGGGCAGTTCTTTCCACCTGCAACCACCATCACAGCATGTGTTTGTTAAGATGGAGATGACATTGTGGATTGGGGTGGGACATATGGGCTAATGTTGGACTTGTAGGCTTTGGCTGCAATGGTTTGGCATTTTTTTTCTCCATGTGCATTTTCCCTTTATCTAAAGCTCTCTTTTATACATTTCAGTTACTGTGGATTTATTTCTCTAATGTACTCAGACTAACACAACTAATATAAGAAAGACAGGACACAAGTAAGCACCTGTTTCCGTTTGGGAAAGACACTAAACAGTGAAAAGTTATTTTCCTCCATGCCACCTCTGGTTGGCACAAACTGTTAAGTGCTCTATTCGTAACTAAAACGATCATCTGAGCCCATATGGGGATACCTCAGAAGACAGACCTGGTGGTCTGCTTTGGAACCCACACACAGCCTTGCAGCCCCTATCTCACACGGTTCAGTTTGGCTCTGCACACCTGGTAGTTCCATGACTTGGAATCTACCCCACAGTAACTGTTTGGATGAAAGGTACTCAGTCCTGTCTTATTACAGGCCCCATCCTGACGATTCTGTCATGAGGCAGTCCTGACCGAAATCAAATACATCATGAGACTCGCTTTGCTTTTCTTATTTTTTTTCCACAGGTAGTTAAAAGACGTTATTAAGAAGTTTTTGAAGTCAAAAGTAACACTCTTGATAGAATTTTCTTTCATCCTTTAAGTCGGCACTGCAAACATATAATCAGTGATTCAGCTGTAAGATCAAAGACCCGTTAATTTATTTAAATTAAAATACATTTTGGTTCTTAAAATTTATTCCATTAAGTACATATTTCCCTATAAATTTCCTACTTATTCAAAAGAGTTAAAAAAATAAAAACAAAAACAAAATATGATATCCCCAACAACACATTAACTGAGCAGCTTTTTAAAAATTGTAAAAAACTAACAAGAGAAACCAAAGTTTTGTGTCTGTGTTAATATTTTAAAAAAGTGAAAAATCTTAGGATGGGGGAATCCTACCCCCTGGCTTTACATATCTCACCGTCATCAGTCTGTGGGCCTTGATGAAATTGGATATAAACTTACAGCTACAAGGGCATCAGAGGTGTGTGGTATAGCAAGAGTGCATGCTACTTATGGTAAACTTTCTAAAAAAAGAAAGAGAGGCAGATGGTCATAATGCAGCTCATCATATCTATAATACAACACAACTCCGAGATTGTGTTTTATGGGTTTTGAACTGATATGAGCCAATTTAGTTGTGGGCTGATGAACTGAGTGTGAAATTGACCTGTTTTTTAAAAGCTTGAATGATCTGGAACGCTAAATGGAATGGGGAAAAGCTTGGTTTCAATACTTGGAATAGTGATTTGGGGACCTTTCAGGAACCTCTTTCATGATGCTAGTTTACTTCCAACTCTGGAGATAGTGACACACATTCAATGAAGCAAGTGCTCGGCTGCCCACTTTGAGCCGGCTCTATTACTGCCTACTCAGCCTATCCAGACATTTCCTTGAAAACTGGCATTATTTTTGTTAGCCAAATAAGTTTGTAATGGCTTATTTTTTCATTTTTCATAAACCACATTATTTAATAACAAATTTTTTTTTCATATCCACAAATGAAAAAGTGGTTATAAAGTATAAACACCAGGGTTATTGAGTAAAAGGGACTGCAGGACACAGGGTACTGGGAACTTCAGAAGCCTACGGATTTGGGTGGAAACACTGATTGAGGGACAATGAGACACCGCTTGAGGTGGAAAAGCCCTCATGCAGACCTACGAAATGTGATATCTAGGCAGTGAGCCCTCCTACTCAGTCACAATCACCGACTCCTCAGAACTGTTTTGGAGTCAGGGGAGACTGCATATAAAGTCCCCAGAAAGGATCAGTGTCCAGGCTGGAGTCTGAAGGCATCAAAATATTAAAGATACTTGCTTCTGTTTGCATCACTTTTATGCCTATAATTCTTCTCCTTCAGTCAAAACTCAGTCCCAGGCAGATGGCAACTACAGTAACCACACTTTTTTGTCTGACTTCTACGTTCAGACACATAGACCATCTGAATAAACAATTTGATTCTGTGTCCCTATCCCTCTTATAGTCAAAGCTTCAGCCAGCACCAGACCTTAAAACTACAGACTGAGTTTGTCAAAAGTCTAGAAAGAGCAGTCAATAGGGGGTAGGATTCCCCCATCCTAAGATTTTTCACTTTTTTAAAATATTAACACAGACACGAAATATTGGTTTCTCTTGTTAGTTTTTTACAATTTTTAAAAAGCTGTTCAGTTACTGTTTTGTAGGGGATTCCATATTTTGTGTTTGTTTTTATTTTTTACCATTTTGTATAAGTAGGGAATTTATAGGGAAATATGTACTTTATGGAATAAATTTAAAGAACCAAAATGTATTTTAATTTAAATAAATTAGCAGATCTTTGATCTTACAGCTGAATCACTGATTATATGTTTGCAGTGCCGACTTAAAGGATGAAAGAAAATTCTATCAAGAGTGTTACTTTTGACTTCAAAGCCTTCTTAATAAAGTCTTTTAAGTACCTGTGGAAAAAAATAAGAAAAGCAAAGCAAGAATCATGAGGTATTTGACTTCGGTCAGGCCTGCCTCATGACAGAATCGTCAGGATGGGGCCTATCATAACACAGGACTGAGTACCTTTCATCCAAACAGTTACTGTGGGGTAGATTCCAAGTCATGGAACTACCAGGTGTGCAGAGCCAAACTGAACCGTGTGAGACAGGGGTTGCAAGGCTGTGTCTGGGTTCAAAAGCAGACCAACAGGTCTGTCTTCTGAGGTACCAACATATGGGCTCAGATGATCTTTTTAGTTACGAATTGAGCAATTAAATGTTTTTGCCACCCAGAGATGGCATGGAGGAAAATAGCTTTTCACTCTTTAGTTTTTCCCAAACGGAAACGGGTGCTTACTTGTGTCTTGCCTTTTCTTATATTAGTTGTGTTAGTCTGAGTACATTAGAGAAATAAATCCACAGAAACTGAAATGTATAAAAGAGAGCTTTAGATAAAGGGAAAATGCACATGGAGAAAAAAATCCCAAACTAGTGCAGCCAAAGTCTACAAGTTCAACATTAGCCCATATGTCACACTCCAATCCACAATATCCTCTCCTACTTAAGAAACACATGCAGTGATGGTGGCTGTAGGTGGAAAGAACTGCCCATCTGGTTTTCTGAGGTTGTTAACTCTTTACTGGAATTAAAAGCGCCTTTTGTGCACCTGGAGCGGCTGGTGTTTGTAACCACTCAGAATCGAGGGCTCCATCTCCTTGTGCAGGACTACTCGTGATTTATTGTGTACCCAATGCTGCTCCAAGGGTGGTCCATGGGCCGTTGATAAACTGTGAATGTTTAAAATCTGTCCATTTGTAGCTAGATACAGAAAGGAAGGTCAGAGTGCAGGTCCCTGGTATTTCCAATTCCAGCAATGTCATGTAAAGGGCAAAGGGCGCAGCAGGGTTTCCAGGTTAAGGAAACACTGAGGATGAAGGAATACACCACTGAAAACCTTATGCTAATCAAGTAACATTGTCCGGTCCTGGAGGACTAGTAAACCAAGGCAGAACCTTGCCAGAAAGATAGCCAGATGACGAACACTTGTGGTGAGATTAAAGGGGAGGGCCAGTGACAAAGAGCCAGGCCGTTTGCACGATGCATGGCCTTGGGGCTGCAAAGATGGGTTCAAACATCAGAAAGATATAAGGGTAGCCCAGGACAGGCAAGCCATTCCTTGTCTTGTACTTTGGGGTTGCTTTGAAGCAGACCAACTGGATAGCATCTACCAACAAGACCAACCGAGGAAGAGGAAGCTTCTACCATCCCAGAAACTGACATCACTAGGACGTGTCAGGATACTTTTATAAAGGTAACCAATGGCCTGGCCCCTCATCACAGAAAGCTGGGGAAGCACCATTGTCCTGGTTTAACAGACGTTCCCCAAATGAATTATTGTCCAGATGCCCAAAGGAAGGAGATATACCTATAGACATGATGAAAGGGAGGTTCACTCCGGTATGGGATTGTGTTAATCTGGGCACTTTAGATGTTGAAACCCACAGACACACGTGTATAAAAGAGAGTTGTAATTATATATTAAATGAACATCAAGAAAACTTCCCTAAAAGATCTTTTTAATCTCATAAGCCCACCATTATCCCATAGGCCTCCCAGAATCCACACAGTCTTCAACCATCTACAAAAGAGATGGAATGAGGCTGACTGCTAGTAAAAGCCAAATCAGAGAAAGCAAAATAATCTCACATTTGTGGGCATGTGCATTTAGCTCTGGAGCACCCAAAGCTGCTTCACGTAGATAATGTGGCTTCTGCTCAGATATTTCTGAGTGTACGTGAGGCTTGGAAGCAGTAGCGTTTAACTGGCTAAGGCATCATCTCACTATACTGAATTTCAAAATCAAGATGCTGGAGAACTTGCAAAGCTGAAGTGACCAATGCCTGAATCATTCCGCCCTTCAATTAACACCACCTGTGCATCTTGGACATTTGGCATGATAAGCTTACAATATCAGTGAGCATAACCTGTTGTGAAAAACAGGAAGATACAAAAAGCTCCATTGTTTAATGTAATTATTGTATATGGGAACCTGCAGGATGTAAAATTTCCCATCAACAACTGATGATGGGAAATGATAATGCTCTTTGACCCCCCAAATATTCCATATTGAGGCACTCTAGATTTATGAAAAACATAAATCTGGGTGAGGCAACTGAGAAATCAGCCTGTCTAACGTGACATTTTATGATTTCCTTCACATTCAAGTAGTTGAAAATCTAAGGCATGAGCTGAGAATAGTAAAACTGTTTGAGGCTCCATAATCGGTGCAGGGGAAACACCAGAATAATTGCCTCTTCCTTAATACACTTGAATCTGCTGGAGTTACATTTAGAGGAAACTGTTTGAATTACAATTGCATGGAAGTAAAAGCAATTTTACACTCTGAGAAGCTCAAGTGTTTTCATTGAAATCGGTTGTCTGAATGAAACTCACCAGGAGTTTTTTTTTTTCAGTTGTAGCTTTTGATTCTGTGTCTTCTCTTCTGCAGGCTAGGTTTCCAGGTTATTGACTGTTCTTTCTAGACTTTTGACAAACTCTTAGTCTGCAGGTTTAAGGTCTGGTGCTGGCTGAAGCTTTGACTATGACAGGGATAGGGACACAGAATCAAATTGTTTATTCAGATGGTCTATGTGTCCGAACGTAGAAGTCAGAGAGAACAGTCTGGTTACTGTAGTTGCCATCTGCCTGGGACTGAGTTTTGACTGTAGGAGAAGGATTATAGGCATAAAAGTGATGCAAACACAAGCAAGTATCTTTAATATTTTGATGCCTTCAGACTCCAGCCTGGTCACTGATCCTTTCTGGGGACTCTATATGCCGTCTCCACTGACTCCAAAACAGTTCTGAGGAGTCGGTGATAGTGACTGAGTAGGAGGGCTCACTGCCTAGATATCACACTTCGTAGGTCTGCATGAGAGCTATTCCACCTCAAGCGGTGTCTCATTGTGCCTCAATCAGTATTTCCACCCAAATCCCTAGGCTTCTGAAGTTCCTAGTACCCTGTGTTCTACAGTCCCTTTTACTCAATAACCCTGGTGTTTATACTTTATAACCACTTTTTCATTTGTCGAGATCAAAAACAAATTTGTTATTAAATAATGTGGTTTATGGAAAATGAAAAAATAAGCCATTACAAACTTATTTGGTTAACAAAAATAATGCCAGTTTGCAAGGAAATGTCTGGATAGGCTGAGTAGGCAGTAATAGAGCCGGCTCAAAGTTGGCAGCCGAGCACTTGCTTCATTGAATGTGTGTTACTATCCACAGTTTAGGAAATAAATTTTTGTCCTGAAACAGGTTCCTGATAGGTCACCAAATCACTATTCCAAGGATTGAAACTATACTTTTCCCCATTCCATTTAACCTTCCAGGTCATTCAAGCTTTTAAAAAACAGGTCAATTTCACATTCAGTTCATCAGCCCAAAACTCAATTGGCTCATATCTGTTCAAAGACGCAGAAAACACAATCTCTGAGGTGTGCTGTATTATAGTTATGATGTGCTGCATTATGACCATCTGCCTCTCTTTCTTTTTTTTAGGAAGTTTACCATAAGTAGCATGCACTCATGCTATACCACACACCTCTGATGCCGTTGTAGCTGTAAGTTTATATACAATTTATTCAAGGCCCACAGACTGATGACGGTGAGATATGGAAAGCCAGGGTGTAGGATTCCCCCATTCTAAGATTTTAAACTTTTTTTTAATATTAACACAGACACAAAACATTGGTTTCTCTTGTTAGTTTTTTACAATTTTTAAAAAGCTGCTCACTTACTGTTTTGTTGGGGATTTCATATTTTGTGTTTGTTTTTATTTTTTACTTCTTTTGTATAAGTAGGGGATTTATAGGGAAATATGTACTTTATGTAATAAATTTTAATAACCAAATGTATTTTAATTTAAATAAATTAACAGATCTTTGATTTTACAGCTGAATCACTGATTATATATTTGCAGAGCCGACTTAAAGGATGAAAGAAAATTCTATCAAGGGTATTACTTTTGACTTCAAAGCCTTCTTAATAAAGACTTTTAACTACCTGGGAAAAAATTAAGAAAAGCAAAGCAAGAATCATGAGGAATTTGACTTTGATCAGGACTGCCTCATGACAGAATCATAAGGATGGGGCCTGTCATGACAAAGGACTGAGGACCTTTCATCCAAACCGTTATTGTGGGGTAGATTCCAAGTCATGGAACTACCTGGTGTGCAGAGCCAAACTGAACCGTGTGATATAGGGGCTGCAAGGCTATGTGTGGGTTCAAAAGCAGACCACCAGGTCTGTCTTCTAAGGTACCACCATATGGGCTCAGATGATCGTTTTTGTTATGAATTGAGCAATTAAATGTTTGTGCCACCCAGAGATGACATGGAGGGAGATAGCTTTTCACTCTTTAGTGTTTTTCCCAAACGGAAATGGGTGCTTACTTGTGTCCTGCATTTTCTTATATTAATTGTGTTAATCTGAGTACATTAGAGAAATAAATCCACAGAAATTGAAATGTATAAAAGAGAGCTTCAGATAAAGTTAAAATGCACATTGGAAAAAAATCCCAAACCAGTGCAGCCAAAGTCTACAAGTCCAACATTAGCCCATATGTCCCACCCAATCCACAATGTCCTCTCCATCTTAACAAACACATGCAGTGATGGTGGCTGCAGGTGGAAAGAACTGCCCATCTGGTTTTCTGAGGTTGTTAACTCTTTACGGAATTAAAAGCGCCTTTCGTGTGCCTGGAGCGGCAGGTGTTTGTAACCACTCAGACACGAGGGCTCCATATCCTTGTGCAGGACTACTCGTGATTTATTATCTACCCCCATGCTGCTCCCAGGGTGGTACATGAGCCGCTGATAAACTGTGACCTGTTTATAATATGTCCGTTTGTAGCTAGATACAGAAATGAAGGTCAGAGTGCAGGCCAAGTTATTTCCAATGCCAGCAATGTCATGTAAAGGGTAAAGCACGCAGCAGGGTTTCTAGACTAACGACAAACTGAGGATGACGTAATACACCAATGAAAATCTTATGCTAATCATGGAAACACTGTTAGGTAGTGGAGGACTAGTAAAGCAAGGCAGAGTCTTGTCAGAGAGAGGGCCAGATGACGAACCCTTCAGGTCAGGTTAAAGGGGAGGGCCAGTGACAAAGAGCCAGGCCGTTTGCACAATGCATGGCCATGGGGGCTGCAAAGATGGGTTCAAACATCAGAAAGATATAAGGGTGGCCCAGGACTGGCCAGCCATTCCTTGTCCTGTACATTGGGGTTGCTTTGAAGCAGACCAACTAGATAGCATCTACCAACAAGACCAACCGAGGAAGAGGAAGCCTCTATCATCCCAGAAACTGACATCACTAGGACGTGTCAGGAGAGTTTTATAAAGGTAACCAATGGCCTGGCCCCTCATCCCAGAAAGCTGGGGAAGCACCATTGTCCTGGTTTAACAGACGTTCCCCAAATGAATTACTGTTCAGATGCCCAAAGGAAGGAGAAATACCTATAGACATGACGAAAGGGAGGTTCACTCCGCTATGGGAATGTGTTTATCTGTGCACTTTAGATGTTGAAAGCCACAGACACACGTGTATAAAAGAGAGTTGTAATTAAATATTAAATGCGTGTGAGTGTAAAGGACACGGAGTCAGAAGCTCTCAAGGGATTCTGCAAGTGTATGAGTGTGTGTCAAAAGGGCACGAAGTCAGAAGTCCTCCAGAGATTCTTCAAAGTTGTGTTTGTGTTTGTGTGTCAAAAAAGGACATGAATTCAGAAACCCTCCAGAGATTCAGCAAGGGTGCGTGATAGTGTGTGCGTGTGTGTGTGTGTGTGTGTAAAAAGGACAGTAATTCAGAAGACTTTTAGACATTCTGTAATGGTGTGAATGTGTATGTGTAAAAAGGAGAAGTCAGAAGCCCTCCAGAGATTCTGAAAGGGTGCGTGCATGTGTGTGTTATTGTTTAAAAAGGACACGAAGTCAGAAGACCTGCAGATATTCTGCAAGGGCGTGTGTGCGTGTGTGTGTACAAAGGACTCGAGGTCAGAAGCCCTCCAGATATTCTGCTGAAACCATTGCTGAAATCTGTTCAGCATCATAGTAATATGCCAGCCTCCACTAGCAGATAGGTGGTAGCTGTAACAGGAGGCACATTGGCCAAGAATCAAACCCAAATTTCCTTCATGACTAGTGAGAATTGTGCCATGGAGCCACCATTTTCTCTCTTCTGGTTTCTAGTGTTTATGTATACAAGATCACAGTACCTTCTAACAAGCAGTAAATAAGACTGTACCACGAGTCACCTCTATTTAGCAATCCCCCCATTTTTCCACATGAATTATTCAGTGTATGACAGTTTCAATATGTCTGTGTCTTTAAAAATTGCTGGGTGAACTTAAAACAGCACAAGGAAGTGCCAGCATAGCAAAATGATACCCACCTGCTTATTTATCTTAAGAGAAGAATAGTCTTGAATGCATTCACTCAGGTGAAAATATCATTAACAGAAAGAACTGACTAATGGTCACCAGGACCCATGGTAAATCCAGGCTTGGCCATCTGATTCCAATCCATCAGACCTAGCTATAAATCACATATATCTGGGTAATAAAAAGCAAATATAAATTTTCAAAAAGATTAACGTTGCATGGGATATAAAGAGACTCCATAACAACTTCAGGCATAAATATGTCTCAAGACAAACTCATTGTGTACATCTGGAATACATAATATCACTTGCTGAAACACGTTTCCCACTAGACCCTACCCCAAGCCAGTAAAAGCCATTAATTCTACAGTAAACTGTGGATTCTACTACTCTGAAATGGGAGCTGTGTCTCTAGACCTAATTTGGGGCTGTTCATACTGAGGACTCACCAATACCCTTCTGCAGGGACAACAGTCCAGGTGAGAATCAGGAAATCTGGACGACAGGCAGGATATAGGAGCACTGAGACCTCAATATGCTTGTAGGGGAGCATGGCCCAATGGGATTCCATTTCTGCACCCCTGGCAGGAGGAGGTTGATCAGGAAAGTAATGGTTTCTAAGGCAGTATTTATTAAACTTTCACATGCATGCACTTACCCAGGTTCCTGGAAATCAGGGTGGGAGGCAGATTCTGATTTTGTGGGTTCAGGGTGGGGCCTGGGATCCTGAAGTTCTAGAGGCCCTGGTACTTTTGGGCTGTTAACCACAAGGACAGTAGTCTTAAACCACCAGCCACTCCTTGGGAGAAATATGAGGCTGTCGACTCCTGTGAAGAGTGACAGTCTGGGAAACCCACAGGGGCAGTTCTACCCTGTCCTATAGGGTCACTAGGGGTCTGCCAGTCCGGGGCCACCCTCATATCTTTCTGATGTTTGAACCCATCTTTGCAGCGCCCGTGGCCATGCATCGTGCAAACGGCCTGGCTCTTTGTCACTGGCCCTCTCCTTTAATCTGACCAGAAGGGTTCGTCATCTGGCCCTCTCACTGACAAGGTTCTGCCTTGGTTTACTAGTCCTCCACTACCTGACAGTGGTTCCATGATTAGCATAAGGTTTTCAGTGGTGTATTTCATCATCCTCAGTGTGTCCTTAGTCTAGAAACCCTGCTTCGGCTTTGCCCTTTACATGACAGAGCAGTGACCTGCACCCTGACCTTCCTTTCAGTACCTAGCCACAAATGGACAGATTTTAAACAGGTCACAGATTATCACCGGCCCATGTACCACCCTTGGATCAGCAATGGAGTAGTTAATAAATCACGAGTAGTCCTGCACAAGGAGATGGAGCCCTCGTGGCTGAGTGGTTACAAACACCAGCCGCTCCAGGTGCACAAAAGGCGCTTTTAATTCCAGCAAAGAGTTAACAACCTCAGAAACCCAGATGGGCAGTTCTTTCCACCTGCAGCTACCATCACTGCATGTGTTTGTTAAGATGGAGGAGGACATAGTGGATTGGCGTGTGACATATGCGCTAATGTTGGACTTGTAGACTTTGGCTGCACTAGTTTGGGATTTTTTCTCCATGTGCATTTACCCTTTCTCTAAAGCTCTATTTTATACATTTCAGTTTCTGTGGAATTATTTCTCTAATGTACTCAGACAAACCCAAGTAATATAAGAAAAAGCAGGACACAAGCAAGCACCCGTTTCTGTTTGGGAAAGACACTAAACAGTGAAAAGCTATTTTCCTCCATGCCATCTCTGGGTGGCACAAACAGTTAAGTGCTCAATTCATAACTTAAACGATCATCTGAACCCATATGGTGGTACCTCAGAAGGCAGACCTGGTGGTCTGCTTTTGTAAACTCACACAGCCTAGCAGCCCCTATCTCTCTCGGTTCAGTTCTGCTCTGCACACCTGCTAGTTCCATGACTTGGAATCTACCCCACAGTAACTGTTTGGATGAAAGGTACTCAGTTCTAAGTTATGTCCTTTCCCATCCCGACGATTCTGTCAAGAGGCAGACCTGACCGAAGTCAAATACCTCATGATTCTAGCTTTTCTTTTCTTATTTTTTTCCACAGGTAGTTAAAAGACTTTATTTAAAAGGCTTTGAAGTCAAAAGTAACACCCTTGATAGAATTTTCTTTCATCCTTTAAGTCGGCTCTTCAAATATATAATCAGTGATTTAGCTGTAAGATCAAAGATCCATTAATTTATTTAAAATAAAATATATTTTAGTTCTTACAATTTATTCCGTACAGTACATATTTCCCTATAAATTCCCTACTTATACAAAAGAGGTAAATATAAAAAAAACACAAAATATAAAAACCCCAACAAAACAGTAACTGAGCATCTTTTTTAAAATTGTAAAAAACTAACAAGAGAAACCAATATTGTGTGTCTTAGTTAATATTAAAAAAAGTGAAAAATCCCTGGATGGGGGATTCCTACCCCCTGGTTTTACATATCTCACTGTCATCAGTCTGTGGGGCTTGAATACATTATATATAAACTTACAGCTACAATGGCATCAGAGGTGTGTGGTATAGCATGAGTGCATGCTACTTTATGGTAAACTTTCTAAAATAAGAAAAAGAAGCAGATGGTCATAATGCAGCTCATCATAACTATAATACAGAACAATTCAGAGATTGTGTTTTCTGGGTTTTTGAACTGATATGAGCCAATTGAGTTGTGGGCTGATGAACTGAATGTGAAATTGACCTGTTTTTTAATAGCTTGAATGATCTGGAAGGCTAAATGGAATGGGGAAAAGTATGGTTTCAATCCTTGGAATAGTGATTTGGGGACCTTTCAGGAACCTGTTTCATGACGCCAATTTACTTCCAACACTCTGGAGAGTGACACACATTCAATGAAGCAAGTGCTTGGCTGCCAACTTTGAGCCAGCTCTATTATCACCTACTCAGTCTATCCAGACATTTCCTTGCAAACGGGCATTATTTTTTTCAGACAAATAAGTTTCTACTGGCTTATTTTTTCAATTTCCATTAACCACATTTTTTTAATAACAAAAATTTTTTTAATCTCCACAATTGAAAAGGTGGTTATAAAGTATAAACACCAGGGTTATTGGGTAAAAGGGAATGCAGGACACAGGGTACTAGGAACTTCAGAATCCTAGGGATTTGGGTGGAAAAACTGATTGAGGCACACTATGACACCTATTGAGGTGGAATAGCCCTCATGCAGACCTACGACTTATGATATCTAGGCAGTGAGCCCTCCTACTCAGTCACAATCACCGACTCATCAGAACTGTTTTGGAGTCAGGGGAGACTGCATATAAAGTCCCAAGAAAGAATCAGTGTCCAGGCTGGAGTCTGGAGGCATCAATATATTAAAGATGCTTGCTTCTGTTTGAATCACTTTTATCCCTATCATTCTTCTCATGCAGCCAAAACTCAGTCCCAGGCGGTTGGCAACTACAGTAACCAGACTGTTCTGTCTGACTTTAACATTAGGACACATAGACCATCTGAATAAACCCTTTGATTCTGTGTCCCTCTCCTTCCCATGGACAAAAGTGCAGCCAGCACCAGACCTTAAACCTACAGACTAAGAGTTTGTCAAAAGACTAGAAAGAGCAGTCAATAACCTGGAAACCTAGCGTGCAGAAGAGAAGACACAGAATCATAAGCTACAACAGAAAATAAAAAAGCTCCAGGTGGGTGTCATTCAGACAACCGATTCCTATGAATACACTTGAGCTTCTCACGGTGTAAAATTGCTTTTACTTCCGTACTATTGTAATTCAAACAGTTTCCCATATCTCACCTCCAAATGTAACTCCAGCAGATTCAAGTTTATTAAGGAAGAGGCAATTATTCTGGTGTTTCCCCTGCACCGATTATGGAGCCTCAAACAGTTTTACTATTCTCAGCTCATGCCTTAGATTTTCAAGAACTTGAATGTGAAGGAAATCATAAAATGCCACCTTTCACAGACTGCCTTCTGTGTTGCCTCACCCAGATTTACGTTTTTCATTTCTAGAGTGCCTCAACATGAGTTTTTTTTGGGGGGGTCAAAGAGCATTATCATTTCCCATTATCAGTTGTTGATGGGAAATTTTACATCCTGCACGTTCCCGTATACAATAATTACATTAAACAATGGAGCTTTTTGTATCTTCCTGTTTTTCAAAACAGGTTATGCTCACTGATATTGTTAGCTTATCACACCAAATGTCCAAGATGCGCAGGTGGTGTTAATTGAAGGGCGGAATGATTCATATATTGGTCACTTTAGCTTTGCAAGTTCTCGAGCATCTTGATTTTGAAATTCAGTAAAGTGAGATGATGCCTTAGCCAGTTAAATGCTACTGCTTCCAATCCTCACGTACACCCAGACATATCGGAGCAGAAGCCACATTATCTACGTGAAACAGCTTTGGGTGCTACACAGCTATATGCAGATGCCCCCCAAATATGAGATTATTGCTTTCTCTGACTTGGATTTTACTAGCTGTCAGCCTCATTCCATCTCTTTTGTAGATGGTTGTGGATTCTGGGGGACCTATGGCATAATTGTGGGCTTATGAGATTAAAAAGATCTTTTAGGGAAGTTTCTTGATGTGCATTTAATATTTAATTACAACTCTCTTTTATACATGTGTGTCTGTAGATTTCCACATCTAAAGTGCACAGATTAACACATTCCCATAGCAGAGTGAACCTCCCTTCCGTCATGTCTATAGGTATTTCTCCTTCCTATGGGCAGCTTGACAGTAATTCATCTGGGAAGTATCTGGTAAATCAGGACAATGGTGCTTACCCAGCTTTCTGTGATGAGGGACCAGGACATTGGTTACTTTTATAAAAGTCTCCTGGCACGTCCTAGTGATGTCTGTTTCTGGGATCATAGAGGCTTCCTCTTCCTTGGTTGGTCTTGTTGGTAGGTGCTATCCAGTTTGTCTGCTTCAAAGCAACCGCAATGTACAGCACAAGGAAAGGCTTGCCAATCCTGGGCCACCCTCATATCTTTTTGATGTTTGAACCCATATTTGATGCCCCTGTGGCCATGTATCGTGCAAACGACCTGGCTCTTTGTCACTGGCCCTCCCCTTTAATCTGACCAGAAGTGTTCGTCATCTGGCCCTCTCTCTCGCAAGGTCCTGCCTTGGTTTACTAGTCCTCCACTACCTGACAGTGTTTCCATGATTAGCATAAGGTTTTCAGTGGTGTATTGTGTCATCCTCAGTGTGTCCTTCGTCTAGACACCCTGCTGCGCGCATTGCCCTTTAAATGACATTGCTGGTATTGGAAATAGAAGTGACCTGCACTCTGACTTTCCTTTCTGTACTTAGCTACAAATGGACATATTTTAAACATTCACAGTTTATCAACGGCCCATGTAGCACCCTTGAAGCAGCATTGGGGTAGATAATAAATCACGAGTGGTCTTGCACAAGGAGATGGAGCCCTCGTGTCTGAGTGGTTACAAACACCAGCCGCTCCAGGTGCACAAAAGGCACTTTTAATACCAGTGAAGAGTTAACAACCTCAGAAACCCAGATGGGCAGTTCTTTCCTCCTGTAGCCCCCCACACTGCATGTCTTTGTTGAGTTGGAGGAAGACATTGTGGATTGGTGTGGGACATATGGGCTAATGTTGGACTTGTACACTTGGGCTGCACTGGTTTGGGATTTTTTCTCCATGTGCATTTACCCTTTATCTAAAGCTCTCTTTTATACATTTCAGTTTCTGTGGATTTATTTCTCTAATGTACTCAGACTAACACAAGTAATATAAGAAGAGGCAGGACACAAGTAAGCACCCGTTTCCGTTTGGGAAAGACACTAAACAGTGAAAAGCTATTTTTCTCCATGCCATCTCTGGGTGGCACAAACAGTTAAGTGCTAAATTCATAACTTAAACGATCATCTGAACCCATATCGTGGTACCTCAGAAAGCAGACCTAGTGGTTTGCTTTTGAACCCTCACAGAGCCTTGCAGCCCCTATCTCACAAGGTTCAGTTTGGCTCTGCACACCAGGTTTCAATGACTTGGAATCTACCCCACAGTAACTGATTGGATGCACGTATACTTAGTCCTGAGTTGTGACCGGCCCCATCCTGACGATTCTGTCATGAGGCAGTTCTAACCGAAGTCAAATACCTCACGATACTGTCTTTTCTTATTTTTTTCCACAGGTATTTCAAAGACTTTGTTAGGAAGGCTTCGAAGTCAAAAGTAACACTCTTGATAGAATTTTCTTTCATCCTTTAAGTCGGATCTGCAAACATATAATCAGTGATTTAGCTGTAACATCAAAGATATGTTAATTTATTTAAGATGAAATATATTTAATTCTTAAAATTTATTCCATAAAGTACATATTTCCCTATAAATTCTCTACTTATACAAAAGAGGTGAAAAATAAAAACAAACACAAAATATAAAATCCCCAACAAAACAGTACCTGAGCATCTTTTTAAAAATTGTAAAAAACTAACAAGAGAAACTAATGTGTGTGTTTGTTAATATTAAAAAAAGTGAAAAATCTCTGAATGGGGGACTCCCACCCCCTAGCTTTACATATCTCACCTTCATCAGTCTGCGGGGCTTCAAAACTTTGGACATAAACTTACAGCTACAAAGGCATTAGAGGTGTGTGGTATTGCATGGGTGCATGCTACTTATGATAAACTTTCTAAAAACAGAAAGTGAAGCAAATGGTCATAATGCAGCTCATCATAAGTATAATGCAGCACAACTCAGAGATTGTGTTTTCTGGGTCTTTGAACGGATATGAGCCAATTGAGATGTGGGATGATAAACTGAATGTGAAATTGACCTGTTTTTTAAAAGCTTGAATGATCTGGAAGGCTAAATGGAATGGGAAAAAGTATGGTTTCAATCCTTGGAATAGTGATTTGGGGACCTTTCCGGAACCTGTTTCATGACGCCAATTTACTTCCAACACTGTGAATAGTGACACACATTCAATGAAGCAAGTGCTTGATTGCCAACTTTGATCCGGCTCTGTTTTGCATACTCAGCCTATCCACACATTTCTTTGCAAACTGGCGTCATATTTTTTTAGCCAAATAAGTTTTTAATGGCTTATTTTTTCAAGTTCCATAAACCACATTATTTAATAACAATTTTTTTAATCTCCACAAATGAAAATGTGGTTATAAAGTATAAATACCTGGGTTATTGGGTAAAAGGGACTGCAGGACAGAGGGTACTAGGAACTACAGAAGCATAGGGATTTGGGTGGAAACACTGATTGAGGCACACTAAGACACTGCTTGACGTGGAATAGCCCTCATGTGGACCTATGACGTGTGATATCTAGGCAGTGAGCCCTCCTACTCAGTCACAATCACCGACTCTTCAGAACTGTTTTGGAGTCAGGGGAGACTGCATATAATGTCCCCAGAAAGGATCAGTGTCTAGGCTGGAGTCTGAACGCATCAATATATTAAAGTGACTTGCTTCTGTTTGTATAACTTTTATCCCTATCCTTCTTCTCCTGCAGCCAAAGCTCAGTCCCAGGCGGATGGCAACTACAGTAACCAGACTGTTCTATCTGAATTCTACGTTAGGACATATACCATCTGAATAAACCCTTTGATTCTGTGTCCCTCTCCTTCCCATAGACAAAACTGCAGCCAGCACCAACCTTAAACCTGCAGCCTAAAGGTTTGTCAAAAGTCTAGAAAGAGCAGTCAAAACCCTGAAAACCTAGCCTTCAGAAGAGAAGACACAGAATCAAAAGCTACAACTGGAAAAAAAAATCTCCAGGTGGGTGTCATTCAGACAACCGATTCTAATGAAAACACTTGAGCTTCTCCCATTGTAAAATTGCTTTTACTTCCATACTATTGTAATTCAAACAGTTTCCCATATCTCACCTCCAAATGTAACTCCAGCAGATTCACGTTTATTAAGGAAGAGGCAATTATTCTGGTGTTTCCCCTCACCGATTATGGAGCCTCAAACAGTTTTACTATTCTCAGCTCATGCCTTAGATTTTCAACTATTTGAATGTGAAGGAAATCTTAACATGCCGCGTTTCATCGGCTGACTTCTGTGTTGCCTCACCCAGATTTAGGTTTTTCATTTCTAGAGTGCCTCAACATGAGTTTTTTTTTTGGGGGGGGGGGTGAAGGAGCATTATCATTTTCCATCATCAGTTGTTGATGGGAAATTTTACATCCTGCAGGTTCCCGTATACAATAATTACATTAAACAATGGAGATTTCTGTATCTTCCTGTTTTTCACAACAGGTTATGCTGACTCATATTGTTAGCTTATCATGCCAAATGTCCAAGATGCACAGGTGGTGTTAATTGAAGGGCGGAATGATTCATGCATTGGTCACTTTAGCATTGCAAGTTCTTGAGCATCTTGATTTTGAAATTCAGTAAAGTGAGATGATGCCTTAGCCAGTTAAACCTCACGTACACTCAGACATATCTGAGCAGAAGCCACCTTATCTAAAAGAGCTTTGGGTGCTCCCCAGCTATATGCAGATGCCCACCAAATATGAGATTATTTTGCTTTCTCTGACTTGGCGCTCACTAGCTGTCAGCCTCATTCCATCTCTTTTGTAGATGGTTGTGGATTCTGGGGGCCTGTGGCATAATGGTGGGCTTATGAGATTTAAAAGATCTTTTAGGGAAGTTTTCTTGATGTGCATTTAATATTTAAGTACAACTCTCTTTTATACACGTGTGTCTGTGGATTTCAACATTTAAGTGCACAGATTAGCACATTCCCATAGCGGAGTGAACCTCCCTTCTGTCATGTCTATAGGTATTTCTCCTCCCTTGGGCAGCTGGACAGTAATTTATCTGGGGAACGTCTGGTAAACCAGGACAATGGTGCTTCCCCAGCTTTCTGTGATGAAGGGCCAGGCCATTGGTTACCTTTATAAAAGTCTCCTGACACATTCTAGTGATGTCTGTTTCTGGGATCATAGTGGCTTCCTCTTCCTCAGTTGGTCTTGTTGGTAGTTGCTGTCCAGTTGGTCTGCTTCAAAGCAACCCCAATGTACAGGACAAGGAAAGGCTTGCCAGTCCTGGGCCCCCCTCATTTCTTTCTGATGTTTGAACCGATCGTTGCAGCTCCCGTGGCCATGCATCCTGCAAACGGCCTGGCTCTTTTTCACTGATCTTCCCCTTTAATCTGACCAAAAGTGTTCGTCATCTGGTCCTCTCTGACAAGGTTCTGCCTAGTTTTAGTAGTCCTCCACTACCTGACACTGTATCAGTGATTAGAATAAGGTTTTCAGTGGTGTAGTTCGTCATCCTCAGTGTGTCCTTATTGGGGGCTCTTACAACTCTTGTTCCAATCCATACACCAATTGTATCTGACATAGTCTTACGTATATTGCCATCATTCTTTTCTAGACATATACTTTCTATTGAGCCCTTGGGATCAGCTCCCCTTTTTTTCCTCCTCCCCACTCGTGGTTTCTTGATAGATTTTAGATTGTTATTATTTTCATATCTCACATCGACCATTGTCTCTTTTATCCTCAGCTTTCTGTTGCTCCTCTCCCTGCGAGGGGTGTGTGGTTATATGTCATTCATTGCTATCGGTTCCCCTTCCTCCCATCCTCTACCCCCCTTACCCCTACCCTTTTGGTATCTCTATTCCCATTCCTGTTCCTGGGTTCCATGTGTTGTGAGTTTTATCTCTTCCTAATACCTATGCACTCTAGTCCATAGTGGGAAGCTGCACTGGGGTGATGATAGTGGGGGGTGAGGAGGCCTCAAGGGGACAGAGGCAGATTGTGTGATTCATTGGTGCGATCCATGTCTCCTCATGGGGGCCTCCACCTAGTGGGACACGGCATCTGGGAGGCTTGTGGCTTTCTCCTGAGACAGCATGGTGGCCAAGGGCCCGGGCATTGAGGGTGGGACTCTGGGCCTGGGGTGGCAGCACTTGCAGAAGCCACCCTCTCCCACAGGCACCCACCTGGATACGGACTAGCACGTGAGACAGTTGGCTGTGAACTTTGAGGGTGGCCTCAGCATCTCAGAGCAGGTGGGGTCTGGCCTGAGTCAGCTCCCACTGCTCCAACCAGGAAGCCCTGCCCCCAGGCGGGGGTCAGCAGTTATCCCAGCATGATCATTCCTCCCCCTCAACTTCTGTCTGGTCAGCCCTTCAGCTTCCTGTCTGGGTTTAGGTCTTGTCCTAAGCTCCCAGAGGGCCACCGTCCTGAGATCTTGCTCAGCGCTTCAGGCCTTTCTGCAAACTCTCCTCCCAGAAGCCCATTGTCACTAGCAGTTTACCCCTTGCTCTAACGATGCTCCAGGAGGCCTGCTTGGGAAGTGTTGGGCTTTTGCCTGGTTCAGTCCCACTAACTGCTCCTCAGGAGAAAGAAGAGGTTCCCCGCTCCTGGAAAGATTTACTGGCTTGCAAACCCTCTGGAGCATCCCCATGAGTCAGCAGGTGGGGTCATTCTAAAGCCCGGCACTCCGCAGGTAGCCACGTTGTGTGCCACCCAGGCATGCTGTGTGTTTGGAGGAGACTGCACACCCTTCAAAGGTAGAAGCTGCACCCCTCCATGGTTCTTGCATGCAGCAAATGCAGGGCCCCTGAGACTCTGGGCCAGCCTCTGGGCTAGGATCATGGGCAAATCGTTATCTCGCCTAAACTCCATCTGGGCTGGAAACGCAGTAGCTTGAACTGTGACCTGGGTCAGCCTGGTGCTGTGCAGGGCATCCTCAGCCCAGCTCAACTCTTCCCAGAACGCCCCTGAAGGTGCAGGGAGCCCCTGGCTTGGGAAAGTGACCCTGCTAAGTGGGCTTTGTGACCAGGATCCCTGATCCACCGACCCAGCTTTGCCTCCTCCACAGGCCGCAGACAGCAGGGGCTGCCCTGGGTTCCCTGAACTCGGGCCCTCTCCAGAGACAGTGTGGGCAGGACCTGGAGGGTGTGGAAGTGAGTCGTACCGCGAAAGTGGATAGAGGAACGGAGGGTAGGGTAGATGCTGGGTGGGCTGAGGGGGCAGGAGATGCCCTGCAGAATTCTAGAACCAGGGCTGAGGGATGTGGGAGCTATTGGGGCCTGCTGGCCCTTTCGTGAGTTTTAGGAGCTGCCTGAACCCCATCCACATTGACCCTGTCCAGCCCCACCTTTGGCAGATGCTGGAAGAGAAGTTCAAGGTCTTCCGGAAGAAAGGGCAGAGTGTGGGCCTGCCAGGGTGCAGGCCCTGAGGGAGCTGGCTGGCAGGTGCCCTGGAACTCGCCTCCCCCAGCTCCATGGCCCAGAGTCAAGTCCACAGGAGCTGCGTTGAGGCCACATGGGTGAGGCTGGACAAGGCAATGAAAGCCCGCACAGAGGTGGGTGCCCAGGGGGACAGGCCAGCGACAGCCAAGGGGCTCGGGACACAGGGGCCTACCCCAGATGTGTGTGCGTGTGTGTGCATGTGTGTGTGTGTGTGTGCTCATGTGTAGGGGTGGGCATGTGGGTGTGTGCATGCGTACTTCTGTGTGTATTCTCGTGTGTGGATGTGTTTTTGAAGGGGCATGGCTGACTTCAGCTCCCAGAATCAATCAGCCTTCCCCGTTCAACCACGCTCCTTCCTGCCCCCAGTTTGGAGTCCTTCAGCGCAGGTCACTCCTTGTAGCAGGAGCATGAAGTGGGCTCTCCCAATGCTCCCTGAGCACGGGCCGCAGTTTCATTGGGGGCACAGACCCTGCTGGTCTTCTTGCTGACCACCACTCTTAGAGCTCCCTGCCTCCCATCCCCACACCGTCCTTTCTCAGGAACTGGTGTCTCAGTGCACTGAGCACCTGACAGGTCCTGCAACCGAAATCCAGGGGCTGGGTGGCCCTGGGGCCAGCCCTCTCCTCACTGACTGTTGGAGGTGCTACAGGCAGACCCCCTGACAGGCAGCCCACTCGCTCCCTGAGCTGCCGTCCACTTGTGCTCAGGGCTCCCCATCTTTTTGCCTTTGTCCCAACATGCGTGTCAAGACCCTTTCCTCCCTCGGGCCCTGCCTGTGGCCCCTGGGCCTCATCAGGAACCTGCTGTGATCAGAGGAAACCATCCATCTTCTAACCACCGAAGGGCCAGGAGGCGCGAATGTACAGCGATGATAATAGGTAAAGGTCACGGTAAAGTCACAGAGGACAGGAAAGGCAGGGGCGAGAGAATACAATACAGAGTCAGACATGTTTTATTAGGCATGCTCACTTCAGCTCCTCTTGATGGACCACGTGGAACTGGGAGAAGTGGAACCTTTGATATCTTGGGACGTATATAGGGAGCCTGGAGACACACCTCTTCAGTAGTGACATGGGTCACAAGGTGGGCGGTATCTATTTTAAGGCCTCTGTACTTGAGCTCACCAAGGTGAGGAAAGCTAATACCTGCATTAGGGGAAGCTACAAGGGGGGCTGGGTGTCACGGTGGGAAGAGAGGGCAAAAGGATCATATCTGCTTCTACATAGAGATAAAATCAGCCATGTGCTCACATTAAGGCAGCCTAGATGTTAACGGAGAATCCATGGGAATGATTTTTAAAGCAGGATAATGTACTTGGACTTTACCTCTAACTTACCAAATAGAGGCTTTCCTACCGTGGAATACCAGCTTACCAGATTCTCCCTGTTATAAGTTAGGGAATAGAGTCTTCGTCCTATTTCCCTCCGTGTTAACGCCCCACAAATCCCCAAGCCACAGTCTTTGCTCAAAAGGAGGTGGCCCTGTTCTCAGGGAGAAAGTTGCTGGCCCTCCTTCCCGCTGAGCCCTCGACTTCCACAAGGCGGTGCTCGAGCTGTGGGGCCACATGCAGAAGGTGGCCTTGGTGGAAGGTGCTGTCCTTGGCCACGACCTGGCGTCTGTGGAGGTCCTGCAGCACCAGCACCGCCTCCTGCAGGGGAGGGCCCCAGTCCCTCCCCCCCGCAAGAACCCCTCTTTGTAGGCAATGGATGGATGAGGAGCCCTCACCCCCAGCTGACCCCAGGCAGGACTGCAGCCTGCCCCTGCCCCCTTTGGGATGGGGGTGACGGGCCTGGGTTTGACCTAGGCAGGGGTACAGCCAGGATGGACTGCAGAGTCCTAGGTGGAGGAGCATTCAGCCTGCTCTCTGCCAGCTGCAGAGGGAGCTGGTGGCTGTGGACGAGGTGGTGGTTCAGATGGGGATGGAGGCCATCCAGGTACACCCTGCGGTCCAGGAGGGCCTGGCTGGGGAGCTGGCTGAGGTGCAGGAGGGGTGGGCCACCTGGACATGTAGGCCTGGGAGCAGGGCCAGCAGCTGGAGTGGGTAGCCCATGGCCACGCCTTCCTCAGGCACTGCCAGGAACTGCTGTATGTGCCACCCCACCTGGATGGGGGCTCGCTCTGTTCCATGCGGGTGGGGGCACCCAGCTCTTCCCTGCCTCCTCCCTGTTCTGCCCTCTGGCCCCGAGACCTGTTCCCATGCCCTGTCCCCCACCCAGCACTCGGGCTCAAGAGAAGCAGGCGCTAGTCTATATCCTCAGAAGGGCCAGCTGGTGCCAAGGAGACACTGGGGCAGGAGCTCTGCCTGAGAGCCTAGGCAGTGCGGCCGGCAGGGTAGCAGCTGCTGGACACCAGCCACGTCATGGCCCCAGAGATGTGTGGGCTGAGTGCTAGGGCCAGGGTGTTGCGTGGCCAGAGCTCCCTTTCCTGCTTCTCCCTGCTCCACGGTAACCCAGCCCTGCCCCACCCAGATGACACCCTGTGCCCATCCCAACAGCCCTCTGCCCCCCAGGACACAGTGTCTCCGGGAGCTGGACAGGCAGCTGCAGGAGCTCTGGACAGCCTGGGCCCTTCACCAGGAGCACTGCCAGGTGAGCCAGGACCAGGAGGAGCTGCGGGGAATGCTGGGTCAGGCCGAGGTCTGGCTGGCCTCCTGAGAGGACCTCCTGCTAGACCCTGACTGTGGGGTGAGCATGGATCCGCCCCTTAGAGGGCCACATGCCTGGCACCAGGACTTGGAAAGGCAGCTGGCGGCCCAGGAGGAGAAGCTCACCCAGCTCCAAATGTAGGTGAGGGTGTGGAGGGCGGGACTGAGGAGGGGTCGAGGGGCCTCCACCTGCGGTGGGGTCTCCAGAGCATTGATCTGCCCTGAGGGACACCCCTTCGGGGAAACAGCCGCAGGGTCCTGTCCTCCATGGGCAGTGTGGCTCTGTGGGGTCCATCACAGCTTCTTCTGCCCAACTGCTCCCTCCCCTCCTCCTCCTGGTTTCCCCCTCTGAGAGCTGCCTCCAGAGCAAGCCCTGTGGGACATAGAGGGTCACTATGGGTGGAAACCAATCAATAATCTCATGGGCGCAGAGCACATTCTGAGGAACACAGGGGAGGTGACACTAGCTACAGAGAATCTGAGTGGAGCGAGGGTTTGTAATCCTTGAGTAGGCTGGGGTTGGGGCTGATGGGGGGGGGGATTGATACCACAGGATCCTGTGGGACTGAAAGTGAGGACCTGAGGGTGGACGGGCAGAGGGAGTGCCTCATCCTCTGAGGCAGGAAGGTGGTCAGCTAGGGTGAGCACGGAGGAAGATGAGCAGGGGCTGCTGCAGTCACGCAAATGTCACGTAAGAATCTCACTTTAGTATAAAATGTTTGTCTCAATTGCAAAGGCACCTCTAGCAACTAGGATCCCTTCTCTCCCCATCTGGTGTTGACGAGTGAAGAAAATCAAAAACTGAAGCAAAGCAGTCCACAGGACTAACGGACCACCAACACCACAGCCCTCCATCCTTGTCTTGGCGACCAGGAGAGTTAGATGGTGCCCAGTCACCGCCTCAAACTGCTCTGGTTGAGCTCAAACTGGCAACTTGTGCACAGCTTGAAAACCAATGGAAGTTGACTTCATGAAGAGAGGGCATTACAAGTTTGACAGGGACTGCTGGAACCCCGAGACCAGGGCCCTTCACATCCAAAACAGAGCCCAGCGCCGGGAATCACCACTGCCCAAGCAACAGTCGAGCTGATAAAGTGAACGCATGGCACCTGTGAGGCAAGTGCTTCCCAGAGCAAAGGTGAGCATTTGCCCTCAAAATTCAGGAGGGAGGGTTGGGCCAGGGAGGAGGCAAGAAGAGTGCTGTGTTATATTATGAGGGCTGCAAACAAAATGTGTAGAAATTGTTAAACTGCTCTGCATGTTTCCACTTAAAACAAAACCCCTCTATATTAAAATTCATATATATATATATATGCATTATATGTGTGTATATATATATTAGTCAAACCCAAGGTCAGAAAAAGGCATGCCCCGGGCTGCTGCTCGTGGCAAGGTCAGTGGTCTGAAACCCATCAGAAAGACGCGGCTCGGCTGTCTGCTCCCGTAGTGACAGCCTCAGAGAGCCGCAGGGGCCGTCGTGTGCTCTCCTACAGGGCCTCGATGATAGAAATCGACTCGATGGCAATGATTTGAGTGCTTTGAAGGTCAGAAACTGTAGACAGTGATCTATAAACGTCCTTCTCTCCTGTAAGGTGTCTGTAACACAATCAAAGGAAAACAATCGGTCTGCTCTCCAGATTTTCAATGGGACCATTTTCATGGAGCCTGGCCACACACTGCCAGGCTGTGCCTTCTCAGATCCGCTGGCACTGCTAGGGAGGTTGTGGGCCCTGCAGGAGTGGGGGACTCTCCAGCTTGCTCCCCAGCAATAGAGGCACTAGGCCAAGACTGGAAGAGCCCCGGCGGGGGAGAGTGGGAGGTTGAGGCAGTCACTGTGCCATGCTTCTGACACTCTTCATGTGGCTGCTATGGTCACCCTTGACCTCAGGGAAGGCCAAGGGTCACCAGGGCAGAAAACACTTCCTTTTTATGGTGAGGGCCATATCGGGTCTCAACTCCACTGCTAATTAGCTGTGGTCTCTAGCAAGTAACCCAGCCCCTCGGTGCACCCAGTTTCCCCAGTGCTATCTGGAGTCCCCAGAAGGGCCAGGTACAGCCAGGCTGCTTGCAGCTGGGCCAGAACCAGCAGCTGCCCTCACTGTGCCCTGAAGCCAGAAGCCCAGAACTCAAAGGCTGAGCTTTGCTGAAGGTCGTCCGACATGGCCTCTCAGCTTAAGTAAGGGGTCCCAAGCTCCAGGCTGCACAAGTTGCTCCCTGGAACACTTGGCCCTGGCCCCTATGTGGGCACACAGAAAGCCAGTTCATGTCTCAGGGGTTTGGCAGAGCCGCAGAAGAGCAAGGGTCTCCCTGGAAACCCCTCCACCCCTTGTCCAGCACCTCCCCCAAACTCAAACCCTGCTCCAGGCTGCTGGTACTCACTCTAAGTCCTGTTACCACTGCTGGGCCCTGGGGGCAGTGCTGGGCCGCCACTCCAGCAGGCTCTCCGCTAGTGGGGCAGGCTGCCCCCTGGTGGCCACCCATCTTCACTTGGTGCCGAAACATTGCAAACTTGGTTAAGAGGAGCTGAGAAAAGAGGAGAGGGGTCACGGGGGCCCTGGCTGGTGGGCTGTGAGACACCTCAGTGAGTGACTGGGCAGGGAAGGACTGGACAGCCACAGAACTTGCCCCTCTATGCAGAGAGGGGAATAGGAAGCCACAGCTGTCCTCAGTCCAGACTGATGTTCCCCATCAGCCCCTTGTGCATGCAGCCCCCCCTCCTCCACCCGTCTTCATTCAGCTCCAGGGCACCTTCCTTGTCCCTAGCCCCTTCCTCACTAGGGTGTGCTCATAGTCTTCTCTCCTCTGGCCACCTGCTGCTGGCTGCTCAGCCAGCTCTGCAAGTCCTCTGCTTCCCTCAGGAAGCCCTGCAGTGCCAGCATCCTCTTCAGATCCTGGCCCCTGTGGTGACAGCCTGAGTCCCCCAACAGTTAGTGTGCATGTGTCCACACTCTGGAGGACAAGGGACCCAATCAAAGGGGCTGCCTGAAGGACAAGGTTCTTCATGGTCTTTTCCCAGGCTGCTCCTCTGGATTCAAGAAGCAAACCCAGGGCAGGGGGACTTGGGGCTGGCGAGGGTGTGGCTGTGGGGAAGGGCAGGTGACTGGAGCCAGGGAGCCGAGCCCCTGCCCTGCAGGCTCTCCTCAAAGGTTTGTGGGAAGAGGAAACAGTGAAGGACTCATCTTTTCCTGACACATGTCTACAGGCCTCTGTCACGGTTCTCTTCAAGGCAGGGGTAGCATCTAGGGGAATAAGCAACCCCAGCCAGTTTTCTGGTACCCACGGATACAGTGACCCTCACTGTTGGGCTGCCAACTCCCACAGTGTCTGCAGCTAATTCCAGAGCCTCCCCTGCATCACACTCAGCTGCTCTGATACCTCAGTTACAAGGATCTACATATAACTTCCTCCCTGGGGGATGGACAACACAAAAGTGTGTGAAGGGAGACAAAATATGTAAGATCTGACAAATTATCAAGGGTTCATGAGTGAGGGGGGAACAGGGAGGGCGGAGAAAAATGAGGACATGATGCCAGGGCCTTAAGTGGAGAGCAAATGTTTTGAGAATGATAAGGGCAATGAATGTATGGATGTGCTTTACACAACTGATGTATGTATGGATTGTGATAAGAGTTGTATGTGCCCCTAATAAAATGATTTTAAAAAATTAAATCATTTAAATTTCTTAGGACAATGCCATTTGTATTTCAAAGCAACAATCACGAAAGCTACTTTTTCACCTTCACTATCTTCTATTTAGTTTTAGATAGAGCAAAAACAAATCTGATGCCTTTTTATGAGATGTAATGCAAGTAGACATAAATTTATGCATAATTAAAAATTTGAATGAACAAAATATTTTGTTAAAGAATTTGAACTTTTGTGAAAATCATAGAAAACATATAGCATTTTATTGAAGGGTTGGGAATTTTTTCCTCTATTTTATTCTAGTATTTGGTCTGTGGTTCTTACGGCATATTCTGATTGTTGTCATGTAAGAGAATGTACATTCCATATAAGAGAAAACTTTCCTTATAATATTTTCCTATCCATTGCTTCCTGCTGAATCTCTCATTTGTTCTTTTATCATTTTTTTCCTATAAAACACCCAGGGTGCTTAATTTTATTCTTATTAATCATTTATATAAGTTAGGAAAATATTTATTATATATACATTTTTATTAAAAATCTTTTCTTGGAGACTCTTACAACTTTTGTTGCAATCCATATTGATTGCATCAGGCATTTTGTACATATGTTGCCTTCATTCATTTATAGACATTTCTTTCTTTTTCTTTTTTAAAATCATTTTATTGGGGCTCATACAACTCATCACAATCCATACATACACCAATTGTGTAAAGCACACTTATACATTCGTTGCCTTCATCATTCTCAAAATTTGCTTTCCGCTTGGGTTCCTGGAATCAGCTCATTTCCCCTTTCCCCTCTCCCCCTCTCACACTGCACCTCTTCCCTCATGAATGCTTAGTAATTTATACATTATTATTTTCTCTTATCTTACACTGCGCGGCGTCTCCCTTCACCCAATTTTCTGTTGCCCATCTCCCAAGGGAAAGTTATATGTAGATCCTTGTGATCGGTTTCCCATTTCTACACCAACTTCCCTCCCAGTATCGCCACTCTCACCGCTGGTCCTGGGGGCTTCATCTGTCCTGGATTCCCTGTGTTTCCAGTTCCTGTCTGTACCGCTGTGTATCTTCTGGTCTAACCAGGTTTGCAAGGTAGAATTGGGATCCTGAGAGGTGGGGGGGGGGAGCGTTTAATAACTAGAGGAAGGTTGTGAGTTTCATTATTGCTACACTGAACCCCGAGTGACTCATCTCCTTCCCACTACCCCTCCGCAAGGGATGTCCAGTTGTCTACAGGTGGGCATTGGTACCCCGTCATGCACACCCCTCATTCACGATGATATAATCCCCCCTCCCGCCTTTGTTGCTTGAAAACTGGTCCCCTCAGCCCTTCATGATCACACATGTTGGTGTGATGCTTCCATGTGGGCTTTGTTGCTTCTGGGCCTGCTTGTTTACTTTCAAGCCTTTAAGACGCGGGACGCTATATCGCTTGATAGCTGGGCACCATCAGCCTTCTTCACCACACTTACTTATGCACACATTCATCTTCAGCGTTTATGTGGGGAAGGTGATCACACAAGGATGGTTTTTGTTCTTTGGTGTCTGCTACCTGATCCCTTCAACACCTCGTGCTCACTTAGGCTTGTGTGCTTCTTCTCTGTGGGCTTTGTTGCTTCCGAGCTAGATTTCAGCCTGTTTGCCTTGAAGCCTTTAAGACCCCCAGAGTTTCATTATATTGTGCAGAGAGTGGCTATGAGCCAAACCCACTCGACTGCACCCAACAACAATAACAACAGGACTTGTGCTTCTAACAATATGCTGAAGAAGACCTTAAGAGAATCTCCCCTTCGTTTAGAGCAACGGCTCTCGACCTGTGGGTCGTGTCTACTTAGGGGGTCAAACAGCCCTTTCATGGGGTGGCCTGAATTATAGCAGTAGCAAAATTACAGCTATGATGTAGCAACAAAAATAATTTTATGATTGGTTGGTCACGACTACATGAGGAACTGGATGAAAGGGTCGTGAGTAAGAATGTTGAAAACCACTGTCCAAGAGGAAGACTCAATTCTTGATACAGTTGAAGGGCAACAAATAGACTCAGCCCCAATATAGATGGGATAGCACAGTGGCTGCAACAATAAACACAAGCCAAAGAAACACTGCAAGGATGGCACAAGACGGGACCGTGTTACATTATATTGACATAGAGTTGCTATGAGTCAAAACCCACAAGAAAAAAAACAGGACTTGTTTATCTAACAATGTACCTAAGTAGACCTTAAGAGAATCTCCTATTAGTTTAGCGCAGCGGGCCTCAAACGAAGGGTTGTGACCCCTTTTGGGGGATGAATGACCCTTTCACGGCAGTGGACCGTTCATTAAAGTGGAAAAATTAGAGTTATGATGTAGCAATGAAAATAATTTCATGATTTGGCAGTCACCACTACATGAGGAATGGTATGAAAGAGTCGTGGCATTTGGAAGGTTGAGAACCACTTCCCTAGAGGAGACAGAATTCTTGGTAGTGTAGAAGGGCAGCAAAGGAGAGGCAGCCCTTACAAGATTGATTAGCCCAGTGGCAGCAACAATGAGCACAGGCAAATGAACAACTCTGAGCATGGCTTTGGACTGGGCAGCATTTCATTATATTGTTCATAGAGTTGCTGTGACCAGAAACCCACTCGACAGCACTCAACAAAAATAACTATAAGACTTGTGCTTCTAACAATATGGTGAAGTAGGACTTAAGAGAAAGTCCTTTAACTTTAGAGCAGCAGTTCTCAACCTGTGGGTCGCGCCCCTTGGGAGGGTAGAATGACCCTTTCACGGGGGTGGCCCGATTCATAACGGTAGTACAATTACAGTGACAAAGTAACAATGAAAATAATTTTATGGTTGCTGGCCCCCACATAATGAGAATCGATATGAAAGGGTAGTGGCATTAGGAAGGTTAAGAACCACTTCTCTAGAGCAAGACACAAATTTGGTACAGAAGGGAAGGAAGAGAGCGGCAGTCTCCAACAAGCTGGATTAGCACAGTGGCTGCAACACTGAGGCCAAGCACACAAGCACGGTGAGGGTGGCACAGGGCAGGGCAGCGTTTCATTATATTGTGCATAGAGTTGCTAAAAGTCAAAACCCACTCGACGGAACTTAACGACAATAACTACTGGACGTGTACTTCTAACAATATGCTGAACTAGATCTTAAGAGAAATTCCTCTAAATTTAGAGCAGTGGTTCTTAACTTGTGGTTCGCGACCCCTATGGGGCTTCAGACGAGCCTCTCACAGGTGTTGCCCAATTCATAACAGTAGTGAAATCACAGTAATGGAGTAACAATGAAAAAAAATTCTGTTGGAGGATCACCACAACTTTAAGAATTGTATAAAGGAGCCATGCCATTAAGAAGGTTCAGAAACACTGCCTGAGAGGAATACACAAAAGGTGGTACTGCAGAAGGGCAGCAAGTGAGAGGCAGACCCTACAAGATGGAATAGCTCAGTGGCTGCAACAATGAGTGCCATCAACGAACCACTGTGAGGACGGCACAGGACGGGGCAGCGTTTCATTATATTGTGCGTAGAGTTGCTGAGAGTCAAAACCCACTCGACGGTAACTAACAGCCACACAAAAAGAACTTGAGCTTCTGACAATATGCTGACTTGTATCTTAAGAGAAACTCCTCTTAGTTTAGTGCAGAGTTCTCAGCCTATGAATCACGAACCCTTTTGGGGAGTGAGTGGGTTGAATGACCCTTTCACAAGGGTTGCCTGATTCATAAGATTAGCAAAATTACAGTTATGAAATATCAGCGAAAATTTTGTATGACTGGGGGTCCAGCACTATTTTGGGAACTGCATGAAACGGTCGTGAAATTAGGAAGATTGAGAACCACTGTCCGAGAGGAAGACACAAATGTTGGTAGAGTAGAAGGGCAGCAAAGGAGAGGCAGCCCCTCCAAGTTGGAATAGCTCAGTGGCTGCAACAACCAGCGCAAGCAAAGAACCACTGTGAGCAATGCACAGGATGGGGAGCGTTTCGTTATATTTTGCATAGAGTTGCTATGAGCCAAAACCCACTTGAAGGCACCTAAATACAATAACAACAGGACTTTTGCTTCTAACAATGTGCTGAAATATATCTTAAGAGACATTCTTCATAGTTTGGAGCAGAGATTCTCAACCTGTGGGTCATGACTCCATTAGGGTGATGAACTACCCTTGCACAGGGGTGGCCCAATTCATAGCAGTAGCTACATTACAGTTATGAAATAGCAATGACCATAAATTTATGACTGGGATTGTACCCACTACATGAGGAGTGGTATAAAAGGCCTGTAGCATTATAGGAAGGGTGAGAGCCACTGTCCTCGAGCAAGACAGAAATCTTGGCAGAGCAGAAAGGCAGCAAATGAGAGGCAGACTCCCAGATGATAGATTAGCGCAGTGGCTGCAACAATGAGTGCAGACAAGAAACCACTGTGAGGATGGCACAGGACGGGGCAGCGTTTCATTACCTTGTGCGTAGAGTTGCTGAGAATCGAAACCCACTGGGCAACACCTAACCACAATCACTGTAGGACTCATGCTTTTCACAATATGGTGCTGTAGATCCTAAGAGAAACTCCTCTTAGTTTAGAGCAGTGCTTCTCAACCTGTGGGTCGCGAGCCCTTTGGGGGAGTCAAATGACCCTTTCACAGTGGAGGCCTGATTCATAACTGTAGCAAAATTAAAGTTACGAAGTAGCAATGAAAATAATTTTATGATTGGGGGTTCATCATTACATGAGGAAATGAATGTAAGGGCAGTAGAGGGGCAGCGAAAGAGAGGCAGCCCCCAAAAGTTGGATTAGCCCATGGCTGCAACAATGACAACAAGCAAAATAAACACTGTGAGAGTGGCACGAGACGGGGTCTCGTTTCATTATGTTGTGTATAGAGTTGCTATGAGCCAGCACACACTCAAAGGCACCATTCAATAACGACAGGACTGTGCGTCTATGAATATGCTGAAGTAGACCTTAAGAGAAACTCTTCTTAGTTTAGACCAGTGGTTCTCAAACTGTGTCACAGTGCCTTTAGAAGACTAATGAACCTTTCACATGGATGGCCTGATCCATAACAGAAGCGAAATTACAGTTATGATGTAGCAATGAAAATATTTTATGGTTGGGGAGTCACCACTACATGAGAACTGGTATGAAATAGTAGTGGCATTCAGAAACTTGAGAACCACTATTCTTGAGGAAGACACAAATCTTGGTACGGAAGGGCAGGAAAAGAGAGGTAGTCCCTAACAAGATGGATTACCACAGTGGCCGCAACAGTGAGCGCAAACAGAAGAACCACCGTGAGGATGCACAGGGCAGGACAACGTTTCATTACATTGTGCATAGGGTTGGTATGAGCCAAAACCCACTCGAAGGCAGCCAAAAACAAGAACAGGATTTGTGCTTCTAACAATATGCTGAAACATACCTTAAAAAGAAACTCCTCTTAGTGTAGAATAGCAGTTCTCAAACTGTGGGTCGTGATGCCTTTTGGGGGGGTGGGAGGAGAATGACTATATCACATGGTGGCCTGATACATAACAGTAGCATAATTTTAGTTATAAAATAACAAGGAAAGTAATTTTATGATTGGGGGGGGGGAGGTTACCAATACATGAGGAATTGTATGAAAGAGTCGTGCATTAGGAAGTTTGAGAACCACTGCCCTAGAGGAAGACACAAATCTGGGTACAGTAGAAGGTCAGCAAATGGGAGGCAGTCCCCTAAAAGATGGATTAGCACAGAGACTGCAACAATGAGTGAAAACAAAAGAAAAGTGTGAGGGTGTTAGAGGATGGAACAGTGTTTCCTGATACTGTGCATAGAGTTGTTATGAGCCAAACCCACTCGACAGCCCCTAACAACAATAAGAACAGGATTCGTGCGTGTAATAATATACTGAGCTATACCACAGGAGAAACTCCTCTTAATTTAGAACAGCGGTTCTCAAACTGTGATTTGTGAACACTTTGGTTGGTTGAACAACCCTTTCACAGGGTGACTAGATTCATAAGACTTGCAAAATTACAGTTATGGAATAACAGTAGAAAAAAACCTTTATGCTTTGGGGACCACCACTACACATTGGGAAGTGTATGGAAAGGTCGTAGAAATAGGAAGGGTGAGAAACACTGTCCTAGAGGAAGACGCAAGTACAGTAGAAGGGCAGCAGAAGAGAGGAAGTCCCTACGAGACGGATTTGCATGGTGGCTGCAACAATGAGCACAAGCAAAGAACCACCGTGAGGATGATGCAAGACTGGGCAGGCCTTTATTATATTGTGCACAGGGTTGCTATGAGCCCAAACCCTCTCCACGGCCCGAACAACAATGACAGGAGGAATCATACATTTAACAGTATGCTCAACTAAACCTTGAGAGAAACTGCTCTTAGTTTAGAGCAGCCGTTCTCAACTTGTGAGTGGTAAATCATTTGGGGGTGTTCGAATGATCCTCCCATAGGCGTGGCCAGATACGGAACAGTATCAAAATTACAGTTATGAAGTAGCAACAGTATAATTTTTTGGTTGGGGGGTCATTACTACACGAGGCACTGTATGAAAGGGTCGTGGCATTAGGATTGCTGAAAACCACAGTCCTACAGGAAGACACAAGTCTTGATACAGTTGAAGGGCCGCAATATAGAGTCAGCCCCCAAATAGATGGAATGGCATAGTGGCTGCAGCAATGAGCTCAAGCTAAGGGAACACTGTGAGGATGGCACAAGATGGGGCAACGTTACATTATATGGAGCATAGAGTTGCTATGAGTCAAAACCCACTCGACTGCACCTGACAACAAAACAACAGGACTTGTGTTTCTTATCATGTGCTGAAGTAGACCTTAAGAGAAACTCCTATTAGTTTAGTGCAGCGGTTCTCAACTTTTGGGTCAAGAGCCCTGTTGGGGGATGAATGAAACTTTCATAGTTGTTGCCCAGTCATAACAGTAGAAAAATTAGAGTTACAAAGTTGCAATGAAAATAATTTTATGATTTGGCAGTCAGCACTATATGAGGAACGGTATGAAAATGTTGTGGCATTAGGAAGGTTGAGAACCACTGCCCTAAAGGAAGACACAAATCCTGGTAGAGTAGAAGGGCAACAAAAAATAGCCAGCCCCCCCAAATATGGCTCCAACAATAAGCACTAGCAAACAACCACTGACAGGATGGCACAGGTCTGGGAAGCATTTCATGATATTGTGCATAGAGATGCGATGAGCCAAAACCCCCTCAAGGAACTTAACAACAATAACAACAGAGCTTGTGTGTTTAACAATATGCTGAAGTAAATCTTAAGAGCAACTCTTCTTAGTTTACAGCAGGGTTCTCAACATTGGGTCGTGAACACTTTCAGGTGGGGGGTGTTTCGAAACACCCCTTCACAGTGATGGCCTGATTCATAACAGTAGCAAAAGTACAGTTATGAAATATCAATGAATATAATTTTATGATTGGGGTCCACCACTACATTGGGAACTGTACGAAAGGGCCGCAGAATTAGGATGTATGAGAAACATTGTCCTAGAGGAAGACACAAATGTTGGTACAGCAGAAGGGCTGCAAAAGTCAGGCAGCCCCTACAAGATGGAATAGATGCAGCAGTGAGCGCAAGCAAAGGACCACAGTGAGGATGGCACGAGATGGGGCCGAGTTTCATTATATTGTGCATACAGTTGCTATGAGCCAACACACACTCAAAGGCACCAACAATAATAAAAAGAACTTGGGCTTCTAAGAATATTCTGAAGTAGACCTTAAGAGAAACTCCTATTCGTTTAGACCATTGGTTCTCAAACTGTGTGTCGAGACAACTTAGAGGAGACTAATGAACCTTTCACATGGGTGGCGTGATACATAACAGAAGCAAAATTACAATTATGATGTAGCAATGCAAACATTTTATGGTTGGATGTCACCACTACACGAGGAATGGTGTGAAGTGGTTGTGGCATTTGGAAAGTTGAGAACCACTCCTCTAGAGGAAGACACATATCTTGGTACAGAAGGGCAGGAAAAGAGAGGCAGTGCCCAACAAGATGAATTAGCACAGTGGCTGCAAAATTGAGTGTGAGCAAAAGAACCACTGTATGGAAGGCACAGGACGGGAAAGCATTTCATTACATGGTGCATAGAGTTGGTATGAGCCTAAACCCATTCGAAGGCACAAAACAACAGGATTTGTGCCTCTAACAATATGCTGAAGAAGACTTAAAAAGAAACTCTTAGTGTAGAGTAACAGTTCTCTAACTGTGGGTCACGACGTCTTAGGAGGGAACAATGAGCATTTCACATGGGTGACCTGATTCATAACAATAGCAAATGTATAGTTATGGAGTAACAAGGAAAATAATTTTATGATTGGGGGGGGGTCACTAGTACATGAGGAATGGTGTGAAAGAGTCATGACATTAGGAAGGTTGAGAACCACTGCCCTAGAGGTACCTAGACATAGATCTGGGTACAATAGAAGGGCAGCAAAAAGAGGCAGCCCACAGCACGATGCAATACAACAGTGGCTGCAAAAATCCGCGCAAGCAAAAGAACCACTGGGAGGATGGCGCAGGACAGGACACCTTCCAATCATATTGTGCTTAGAGTTGCTAGGCGTCGAAAGCTACACAACAGAATCTAACAATAATTATAGGATTTGTGCTTCTGACAATATGGTGAAGTAGATAGTAAGAGAAACTCCTCTTAGTTTAGACCAGTGGTTTTTAACCTGTGGTTCGCGACCACTTATGGCGATCGAATGACCCTTTCACAGGTGTGAAATGATTCATAACTGTAGGAAAATTACAGTTACGAAGTAACAATAATGCTATGATGGGAGTCACCACTACATGAGGAAATATATGAAAGGGTCATGGCATTAGTAAATTTGACAATCACTGCCCTAGAGGAAGACACAAGTCTTGGTACAGTAGAAAGGCCACAAAAAAGTGGCAGCTACCCAAAAGTTGGATTAGCACAGTGGCTGCAACAATGAGCACAAGCAAAAGAACCACTGTGAGGATGGCAAAGGATGGGAAAGCGTTTCATTATATTGTGCATAGAGTTACTATGAGCCAAAACCCACTCGATGGTACCTAACACCAATAACAACAGAACTTGTGCATCTACCAGTATGCTGAATTCTATCTTAAGAGAATCTCCTCTTAGTTTAGAGCAGGGGATCTTCACCTGTGTGTCGCGACCCCTTTGTGGATATGGAATGAAAATTTCACAGGAGTGTCATGACTCATAACAGTAACAAAATTACAGTTATGAAGCTGCAATGAAATCATTTTATGGTTGGGGGGGGGGGGGGTCACCACTAAATGAGAATCGGTATGAAAATATCATGGCATTAGGAAAGTTGAGAACCACTGCTCTAGAGGAAGTCCCAAATCTTGGTATGAAAGGACAGGAAAAGAGAGGCGGTCCCCAACAAGATACATTAGCACAGTGGCTGCAACAATGAGCGCAAACAGAGAACCACTGTGAGGATGTCACAGGACAGGGCGGCGTTTCATTATATTGTGCATAGAGTTGCTATGAGACATACCCACTCGACGGCACCTAACAACAACAACAACAAATGTACTTGAGCTTCTAACAGTGTGGTGAAATAGACCTTAAGAGAAACTCCTCTCAATTTAGAGCAGCGGTTCTCACCATGTGGGTCGTGATCCCTTTGGGGCTTAGACGAATCCTTTATAGGGTTGCACTATTCATAACTTGTAACAAAACGAGAGTTACAAAGTAGCAAAGAATATAATTTTATGATTGGGGGTCTACCACTACAAAGGAAACTGTATGAATGTGTCGTGGATTTAGGAAGGTTGAGAAGCACTGACCTAGAGGAAGACACAGATATTGGTAGAGTAGAAGGCAGCAAAGGAGAGGCAGCCCCTACAATTTGGAATAGCTCCGTGGCTGCAACAATGAGTGCAAGCAAAGGACCTCTGTGAGGAATGCACAGGACGGGGCAGCGTTTCAGTACATTGTACATAGAGTTGCTGTGAGCCAAAATCCACTCGACGGCACTTAACAACAACAAGAACAGGTCTTGGGCATCTAACAATATACTGAACTACATCTTAAAGAAACACCTCTTAGTTTAGAGCAGCAGTTCTCAACCTGTGGATCGGGACCTCTTTGGAGGTTGAGCTTCCCATTCACAGGGGTCGGTCTCTTCTTCATAGTAGCAAAATTACAGTTATGAAGTAGCAACGAAAATAATTTTACGAATGGATCTTCACCACAACATCAGGAACTTCATTATAGTGCCAAGGAATTAAGAAGGTTGAGAACCACTGGTTTAGAGCATAGGAAATCTGATGCAATACTGCATATTTTAACACACATGAAGTTGGAAAATAAAGGAAATTGGGAGAGGACGGTAGTATCGAATTCCTATGAGACAGAATTGCTCTATATCATAGAGTAGCTTAGACAATGAGAAGAAATGACAAAGTCAAAGAGCTGAAGAGAAAATTCCATAGGACACGGGGCAACAGCTTTATGCTCTTGTTAGACCCTCGGGGCCTCCTTATCTTTTGTTGGCTTTCTTAAGCCCATCCCCACCACTGTGAATAGTCTTCATTAAACTCTCTTTAATTAAACCTTCTGCATGTTTTGTTTTCTGCTGGAACCCTCAGAGATATCATTTAATTTTCTTGATTGCAATTCATCTCTAGCATACAGAAATCTTTCAAGAGTTTGTTTTATGTTTTGTTTTCATCCACAATAGCATTTCCTTCCAGATTTGTTTGTCCTTGAAACATGATTAATAGTTCTTTCCTCTCCAATGAAACCCAAGTGATACGCAGCCTGACTGCCTATGAAGTTCATGTGTAGCCTACATGGAGATCCCAACCATTCCCTAGACAAGTGTTTCTCAACCTTCCGAATGCCATGATTCTTTCATACAGTTCCTCAGGTTGTGTTTACCCCGATCATAAAAATTATTTCATTGCTAATTCATCACTGTAATTTTGCTACTGCGATGAACCAGGCAACCCCTGTGAAATTGTCATTGGACCCCCGAAGGCGTCGTGACCCACTGGTTGAGATCCACTACCTTAGACCAACGTATGGCCCGAGGGCTGTATAGGGCCCCCCAAATAATCAATAGCTGCCAGCATCACACATCTCACTAACGAGAAGCGTTTGTAGCCATCAGCTTAGGGGTGAGTTCATTAAATAATTGACCTGTATGGCCCCATGAATGATGTTATAAATCACCACATGGTCCTTGGCAGAAAAACAGGTTTCCAGCTCCTGCTCCAGACCAAAGGTTCCCAAACTTATTCTGCCTACTGCCCTCTTTTCAGAAAAAGAAATTACTCAGGACCCCCCAGCAATGGAAGAATTTTGTACTATAGCCCACCATCCAGGATAAAATGTAGATATCTGCTTTGTAGATCTCTGGATTTTTCTGTGCCCAGTAGGTGGGTGGTGTTGCCCACTTTGGGAAACGAGACTCTAGGAAAATCAGGTGTGTTTTCACTCTCTCTCCAAGAATTTCAGTTGAGGAGCAAGATCTGTCTTGAAAGAAGTGTATCCAGATTGCTCCTTAGAGGCATGGATGGCTAGACTTCATCTCACATCCTTGGGCATCAGGAGCTATGAGGAGCAACATCATGGAAAAGGCCATCATGCTTGGTAAAGGGGCGCCCAAAAGGGGAAGACCTTCACCAAGATGGATGGACACAGTTTCTACAACAACACCCTAAAACATAACAATTGTGAGGCTGGCACAGGAGCAGGCAGTGTTTCTTTCGGTTGTATGTAGAGTCGCCACGAGTTGAAACCAACTTGAAAGCATCCAACAAAACCAGATGTGGAGAAAGCATGGCCTGGTCTGTGTACAGTGGCCCCACCGAGGTTCCTCATCAGTTGTGTTTGAATGGGCCAGGTGCTCTCACAAACCTCCTCTTCAATAGACAACTTAGAATGTTTTCTTTCTGCCCAGGAACCATCCTGAAATTTAAAATGACCATTTGACACTGAGTTGATTGCGATTCATGGTGAGTCATAGGACTTTCAATGGGCATAACCTTTCAGAAACAGACGGCCAGGCTTTTCTTTCAAGGTATTTCTGGGTGCGCTTGAACCTCCTCAGTTTCTGTTAATGGCCAAGTGTTTTAACCATTTCGACTCTCCAGGGATGACTCACAGCTCTATATATCCTTAAAACTGACATCTCTCCTCTCTTTGGAAAGCCATGGCAATTGTCCTGCTTCAGTAGATTTACCTTCTTTAAATATAGGAATGACATATACTTCTACCACCTCACAGAAAATGTCAGAAACTCGTAGCTCTCATTTAATAATGGCGTGGGTGATTACATATTGGGCTGCTAATCCCAAAGGCAATAGTTCAAAACCACCAGCCACTCTCAGGGAAAAACATGAAATTTTCCAATCCTATAAAGTTACAATCTCAAATACCCACAGGAGCAGTTGGACCCTGTCCTATAGGGTAGAACTCAGGTCATGTGGAGTCAGAGTGGATTCGATGGCAGTGAGTTTGGTTTGGTTTTTGGACTCCCCTCCTACCACAATAGCTCACAATTACTAAGTGCATGTTATGTACTAGTGTTCTAAGCATTGCATGCACATTCACTCATTTCATCCCACGGGTGGTGGTGTGGGTGAAGCATTAGAACTGCTAACCAGAAGGTCGGGGGTTCAAACCCACCAGCTGTTCTTGGGAATCAATATGGGGCTGTCTGAGCTCATAAAGATTTTCAGGGTTGGACGTCTGCAGGGACAGTTATTACTTCAACCTGCTGAGTTGCTATGAGTCTGAATGAACTCTAGAGAAGTGGGGTTTTGGTGACTTTTGCAACCCCTTTAAGAGGAGCGCTGGCGGGGCAATAGAGAAGCTCTTGACTATTTACCAGTAGCTCAGCGAAACACTCAGCAGCTTCCCATGAGAATGATGCGTCAATTTGCTCCAGTATCAGTCACAGCCTATGGGAACACCTATAGAATGGTTCCACTCTGTCCTCCAGGCTCACTATGAGTTGGAATCGACTGACCCATTGGTAGTGCATCAGCTTCTGTCTATAGGTGAGAACACGAATGCACAGAGAGGTGAAGCCATCTGGCCCAGGGGTAACCAGGTTATCCAAGGGGGTGCTGGAATTTAAATCCCAGCAGACTAGCCTCAGAGACTACAGGCTTAGCTCTACCATCTGCTGATATCTGGACTAAGAGTGGTTGGATTTTGCCTCCATTTCCCTACACATCATCTCCACTGTCCCCTATCAAGCAAAATTAGCTTGAGCATTCAACAGGCACCCTCCAGCCCTGCCCGATTGCACACGCGCAGGGGAGAAAAGGATGGGGAGATCACTGGGCTGTTTTAGCTGCCACCTCTACTCGCACTGCGCCAACACACCCACAACGAAGTCAGAGAAAGAATTATTGGCCTTGTAACCACTCCTCAGCCCTGACACCTTGGAGAGAGCCAAAGCCACTCTCTTGGACACCCACTCGACTGCTACCTGGGAACTTCCCATGGAGCACTTGGGGACAAAGGAGAGGGAGCACGCCTGCAATGTAATTAACATTATGACAACTTGTTCCCCCCTTGGAGAATGACACCATTAGTTGCTTCAATGGTGCATGAAATGTAAATTACACGACTCAGGGGTATCACGTCTGAGCAGCCATGATGCTAAGTGACGAGGCTCTCCATCGAGCAGCCCCTCCCCAAGCAGCAGGAACTACGTAACCCAAGCCCCGAGGCCGACAGCTGAGACCGAGGTCCTGTGGTCTTTGAATGTGCCTACTTCACAGAGCCCACAAGGGAGGATTTTTCAGGTGGCCCTGGATGCCAGGCTGGGATGTTCCAGCCACCTGCTGTCATCACCCTGGCCCTCCCATTTTCTTTAAAGGGAGTCGAACGCTGGACAGCACCCTTTCCTCTCTATCTCTCAGAAAATTAGGAAAAGGGGGTGGTGGCTGTGGTTGTGGTAATATCCTTCTTACTAAGGAGTTTTGGTGATGCTGTGGGTTAAGCATCCCGCTACTAATCACAAAGCCAGCAGTTCAAACCCACTAGCTCTTCTGAGAGGGAGAAAGATGAGGCCGTCTGACAATGGACAAATTTATAGTGTCAGAAAACCACAGAAGCAGATCCAAACTCGTCCCCCAGATTACTGCCATATCCATTCTGCCTCCCATTCATTACTCTGTCTGGCTCAAATTACTCCGTGTTCACTCCCTGGCCTGCCCCCCACAGTTCCCTACCCCCTTTCACCACGAACTCTCTGGACACTACTCGAAATCAGCTTGAGACACTGGACCAGCCACACTTCTTTGTGGCCCATGAAAGAACTTTCCAAAACCTCATGTCACAAGCAGGTCCACTTGCTTTTAGAGAAGAGGCATAGGCGAAATTGTATGTTTCCACCTTGAGAGGGGCAAGCACCACCATGTACAATTAGTAGGTGACCACCAGTGTGTCACTTTTGTGGTCACCACACATCTCCTTTGGGGACCCATTTGCCCCCCTCCTAGCACCCTGATCCCTGGTGCCATGGCTAGATGGGGATGGGAAATCCATGTGCTCAACCAGGAACTTCCAGGTGGAATCAGAGCCACTGTCCCCTCTGCAGAGCCTCTGTGAGGACAGGGAGTTTGGAAACACAGCCTAAAGCTGCAGTAGGATAAATTTAAGAAATGATCACGCATTTACCCTAATGTCAACTGTACAAATCCCACAACCACCCTTCAAATGCCCTGCCACTGAGCAGAGCCAAAAGCAGGAAGAGCCAAAACCTACATATGGGTACAGGAAGACCTCTGGAAGGTGTCCCTGTGGGGGGCCGGGGAAGGGGGAGAGTGGAGTTGAGGAGGCTCAGGGGCTCAGGCTCAGGCTGGGAAAGACCCAGAGTTCCTAGTTCGACTCTCTCTTTGTCTCTCTGCCTAACCACCCACCTCCCACCCAGTCCAGGAGATTCTTTGAACAGGGCCCACAGGGTCAGAGGTTAGAGCTGTCAGCTCCTGTTACTACCCTGACTTGGGAAACCTCTCTCATTCTGGAAATTCATATATTTTCTTGGGCTTTGATCAAGATCCAGGTCAAGCCTCCCCTCCCCCTTTTCTCACAGAGACACTTGGTCAGAATGGCAAATAGCCCTCCATTCCCTGCTCTCTTCGAACCATCTGCTGCAAAAAAAAATCACAAAATAGCCCGATGGAGGGCAGGTCGGTGCTTCTTTTTCAGACTTCCCTCTCATTCTTTCTCTGGTCGCATCATCATTCCAGGTACAGCAAACCCATTACTGTCCAGTCAATTCCAACTCATGGAGACCCTATGTAAGTTTTCCAACGTTGTCCAACATTACTGGAACAGACAGCCTCATCATTTTCCTTGAAGCAGCTGGTGGTTTGAACTGTCAACCTTTGAGCTAGCAGTTCAACATTTACATGACATCCCTTCAGAGTGGTGAGTCATAGTCTGCAGACACCGTGGGCAAGAATCATTGTTCTGGCTTATTTTCATAAGGTGGGATTCTAGGTAGGCAGGTGTGACGCAGGTGTAACTGGAAGTCGACTTGATGGCAACAAACAACAACACTGATGTCATTGTTTCGGGACTTGGGAACTGAGACCTCTGAGGCATGGAGCTAAGTAACATCTACTTCAGGTTTGTTAGGTACTTCATTGCTGAGCTCTGCTCTAGATACTGGGAATACAGCTAGAAGGAAGGTGGCATCTCTGTTCCTGGGGTTGAGAGATGAGAGGGGTTGGGAAACTTCCTGTCCTGTTAGTAGCGGGTGTTCACATTGTTTCTGTTGTTATATGCCATTGAGTCAGTTCCAACCCCTAGCCACCCTATGGATAATAGAACGAAACACAACCCAGTCCTGCCCCATCCTCTCAATTGTTGTTATGTTTGAGCCCCTTGTTGCCGCCACTGTGTCAATCCATTGGCCGAAGTTCTTCCTCATTTTCACTGCCTCTCTGCTTCACCAAGCAGAACGTCCTTCCTCCTCCAGGGACTGGTCTCTCCCTAACAGTATGTCCAAGGTACGTGAGGGGAAGCCTCACCATCCTGGCTTCTAAGGAGTATTCTGGCTGTACTTCTAACCCACATTTGTTTGTTCTTTGGCAGTTCAGAGTACTTTCAATATTCTTCACCACCCTCCCAATTCAAATGCATTGATTCTTCTCTGATCTTCCTTTTCAATGTCCAACTTTCACGTGCATAGAAGGCCATCGAAAATATGACTAAGATGGCTTTAGTCAGGTGCACCTTAATGTAACATTCTTGCTCTTAAACACTTTGAAGAACACTTTTGAAAGAGGTCTCTGGCGGCAGCACGCGGCCCCTTTAAGGGTGAGGAGGAGGGGCACACAGGTGGAAGCCCATGGCCCCTTTAAGGCTTGGCCTACTTGGCAGCAGCTGGAGCCTATTGAGAACATGACAGGAGGCCAGCCAGCACTTCCTATAGAGGTCAAAGGCTCAGGAGCTAAACGAGCCAAGCTCTGAAGGCTGTGAGCTAGCCACGGAGCCGCACTGCCTCCATGGGCCATAATGACCTGATGCGCAAGGCCTAGGACTTCAAAGACCAGGTGTGGCCTGTGCAGCCTTCCCGCCCCTTCCCAGACTCCTGCCCACCAGGGAGGGCCTTGCCACCATGACCCCTGATGTGGGTCTGCAGCCCACCAGGCACCTGGCCAGCCACCAGGATCCCCGCCCTGCCCAGCTGACCCACCCAGGACCACACTCCAGACCCCCTGCCCCCACCCTGGGCCTGCTCACCACCAAGACCCTGCCCTGGGCCCGCTGCCCACCCAGGAACCTGCATCAGGGCCCTTGCCAACCCTGCGTCCAGGCCAGGCCAGGCACACACCTGGGATCCCTGTTCCAGGTCCCTTCCAGGTTCCTTGGTCTGGGCCTGCCACAAAGACCCTGCCCGAGGCCCTCTGCCTACCCAGGAAACACCCCCTGCCCAGCTAGCCCCTGGCTCATCTGGGCACTGCTCCAGGCCCCCTGCCTGCCCAAGATCTTGTGTTAGCCTGATTGGCCATGGAGGATGGAGAGGAAGAGGGAACCTGCCCAGGCCCCTGCACCCCATCCCACTTGGGATGCCCTGGGTTGGTCCTGCCCCAAAGGTGGCTCCCCTCCCCCAGGCCCACATACCCAGAACTCCATTGGGCCCACTGCTTACCTGAGGCCTCCCCATCAAGGGCTTGGGATATGTAACCCCTGCCTGGGATGGGCTCCTAGCTTGCTAGAGCCCTATGCCACTCTCCTTAAGCCCCAACTACTTAAGATCCCTAGAAAGTGCCTGTGGGGGCCCTTGTTGAGTCACACTCTGGCTGTAAGGGGCTAGGCTGTAGCTCTTGAAACTTGTCTTCTCCATTCTGAACCTTTAGGACATTGGTCCTTCCACAGGGCAGTTCTACAGAAGTGGCAGGGAATTCTATTCCCGAGTGGAGTTGGCCTGGTTTGAGTGGGGGGTGCCCTGGCAGGACCCCAACTTGGGAGAACAGCCCATCTCCACTTTCTCTTTCCCAGCTGCAAAAAAAGAAAAAAAGAAAGAGATCTCAAACAGCAGATTTACCCAATACAATACATCCCTTGAGGTCTTGACCGGGGCTCGCATGATCATTTATTGTTGACTCCAGAAAGAAGATAGCCCTGATCACTTCAGTCTTTTCTCCATTTATCATGATCATGTTGTAGATGACAGAGTCATAATTACATATAAATATGTCCCTGGGACCCAGCTCCTGGGGAGTCCCAAACAACTTGATGTAAAGAAAATAAGAGAGAGAAAACAAGCACTCTGAACTCTTGGTTGAAAGGACAGTCCTTTGTGAATAGAGAGCTGCAAGGATATTGGAGTTCCTGAAGGGGGGCAAACAGTTCCACACACAACTATTTAACAAATCATTTGCCGTTGGAACCCACCCAGGGACACCATGGAGGAAAGGCCTGGCAACCTGCTTAAAGCCTATAGTCTTGAAAGTCCTATGCAATGCACACATGGGGGCACCATGAGTCAGAATCAACTCTCTCATGCCTGTTTTGGTTTGGGGCGAGGAGCTATTAGAAGCAGTGGGGTATAATGTTGAATCCCACAAAAGGAAGGATTTGGTCACCATTAAAGTGACTTCTGACCAAATTACTAACAATCATAGGGACTTTTGTGGGAGAAAGATGAGGAGTTCTACTGCTGTAAATATTTCGTGTCAAAAACCCACAGACAGTTCTACCCTGTCCTATACAGTCGCTGACTTGCTGTCAACTGGATGGCACTAAGATAACACCTGTCTGCTGAAAGGTTGCCATGCGGCAGGACTTGTGCCAAGTCCATTATGGTTATGCCTATGATCTTTGTGGGAGACAAAGCCCTGCTTATGTTTAATGTCTCTGTTGTCAGATCGCTCCATTGTCCAGTCCTGGCTCTATGTCCTTCGAGCTCCATGACCTGGGACAAATCATTGAACCCCCTTTGCTCTGCTGTGTGTAGAAGGGAAGTGAAAAATAGTGCTTAGGTTGTGTGTTCGAGGTTGAGATTGAATGCATCAATAGATAGAAAGACCTTGTTGTTGTTGTTAGTCTCCAGTAAGTCAAATTTGACTCCTTTTGACCGTAGGTCTGATAGGACAAATCACTGCCAGATCCTATGCCATTTTCCTGCCCATCGGCAGGTTTGAGGTCATTGTTGCGGTTATGGTGCCAGTCCATGTCATGAAGAGTTTCCCCAGATCCACATGATGTCCTCTTCTCACAGGTGGTCTTTCCTAACGACATGACCAAAATCAGCATGAGAAAATTTTGCCATTCTCTCTTCTGGGAACATTCTGTGAAGAGTGTCCTGGCTCAATTTCCTCCAGGACTGATTTGCTCATTCTCCTGGCCACACACAGTATACTCCACACACGGTCTTTGCCATCACTGCCATTCAAATGCCTCAATCCTTCTGAGAATCCTGGTCCTCACTGTTGTCCCCATTAGAAACTCCATTTCTCGCAGCTTGCTTCAGATCTGCTGAAGTGGAATCTGAGTTTCTGTTAGGCCCCAAGGGCATTGTATTTGTGTGTCTGCTAGAAGCACGGCTGGGGAACAATGTCTGGCCCATAGTAAGTGCTTTATAATTATTGGTTGTGATCAGTGTCATTATTTATTACTCCATCTAATCTTTCCAGCACACTCACAGGTCAGGAAACCAAGATTCTGAGCCTGTCAGTGCCTTTGCTGAGGCTACCCCTCAGGAGAGGGCAGGGGCTCCATGCAAATCGAATATAGGATCAGGCCAACATTTGGATCACTCTGAATGGAGACACAGTCAATGCTCATTAACCAGTCACTCCCCATTGCTTTCGTCACCCAATCCTTATCAACCGTGACTCTGCTTGCTGTCTATGGATTTCCCTATGGATTCTGCATATTTTATATCAATCTCATTATGGTCTGACTTGTTTCACTCAGCAGAAGGTGTTCAAGGTCCCTGCATGGTGTAGCATGTTCCAAAACATCATTCCTTTTTAAAGACTGAATAATATTCCATTGTATGACTTAGATATTGTTTGGTTTATCCATTCTTCGGGCCCCGGGCACTTTGGTAATAGTCACCTTTCAGCTATTGTGGGTAGTGCTGCAGTGAACTTGTATACCACTATCTCTTTGAGTCTCTGTTTGTTATTCTTTGAGGTATATGCTTAGATGTACAATTGTGAGGTGGTCAAGGATTTCCTCTTCCTTGGATCCATGATCAACGCTCATGCAAGCAGCAGTCAAGAGCTTAAAAAATGTATTGCCTTGTATTGGCTAAATATTCACATGACCTCTTTAGAGTATTGAAAAGCAGGGATGTTATTTTGAGAACTAAGATGCATCTGACACAAGCCATATTATGTTCAAACACTTCCTATGCATGTAAAATTTGGAGATTAAATAAGGCAGGCCAAAGAAGAATCGATGCATTTGAATTATGGTGCTAGGAAAAAAGAACCATAGAAAGTACTATGGACTACCAGAAGCACCAATAAACTTGTCTTGGAAGAAGCACAGGCCAAATGCTCCTTAGAAGTAAGGATGGCCAGATTGTGTCACCCTTTGGACGTGTACTTTCAACATGTTGTCAGGAGAGACCAGGCCCAGGAATGGTAAAGTGGAAGGGCAATGGAAAAGAGGAAGGCTCTCATGAGATGGATGGACATGGAGGCTGCAGTAATGGGCTCAAACATAAGAACAATTGTGATGATGGTACCGGGTGGCGTTGTGTTCTGTTTCACATAGGGTTGTTATGAGTGGGAACCAACAATACCGACCCTAACAACAATAGTAAATCTCTGACTTGTTAAGAAGAAACAAGCATTTTTCATTTCCTCTATGAGCCAGGCACTGAGAAGACCCTGAAGGTCCAGATAGAAACAGCACTTGGCCCCTACCCATAATGGGTTCCCAGTCTAGGGGTGAGGCAGCAGATCTCCAATTTTGGATGAGACCTATGCAGCCCCTAGGGGTTCTAGTGTGTGCTGGAGAGACTCCAGTTAACTTTGCCTTTCTCTATACCCGCCTTTAGGGAAGTGGAAGAACTTTAGAATAAAGCATCCCCCGAGATTTCTGTTGCACAATTAGACAAAAGGAAACCAATGGTGGCTAAAGAGAGTGAACTGAGAATCCAGAGCTGTGTCTGGGTCCTTGGCCATGCAGCTATCAATCAGCACAGTTGAGTTCAGGAATCAGGAAGCGAAGATCCTCAATATCTGGATCCAGTAGGTATAGAAGGCGTAGCTTCAAAGATAAAGAAGGATAAACCCTCTTTCGCTTTCAGGAGGAACTCACCCAGGGAGAACTCATTCAGGTGGGACTGCACTAAAGCCTTAGAACTCGGAGGGTCCATAGGAGCATGTTTACTGCCAGAATGGTGGCTTCCCATTCAAGAGCTTCTATCATATTCCAGCTCATGAATAGTCCTTCAAGTGCCTGGGTTCTTTTGCTGTGACTTCTGTGGCATCACTTGAACTCTCCATCCCCTCCAGCCAGGAGCAGTGGCAGGAAAAATCTACTGGGGAGAAGTGAGAGAGTGAGCTAGGAGATATTCCGTACACAGATTGCAGTCTCCTTCAGCAAAAGCCCTGTGGGGTGGGGACTTAATTTTTCTGATTCTCTCCTGTTAGAAGTCAACACGGAGCTAAAGAAGCATGAATGGAAGAAAGCAGGATGATGAGCTGACAGCTTTTCCATAAGGAAATAATAGCCAGAAGGGCTCCATGTTGGGATGAGGGGATGGTGGGGAGGGGAACACACGTGCTGCTACCAAGAGGAGAGTGAGGAGCAAGAGACCAGTAGAGGCTAGTCTCAAAGCCATCTCCAATAACATTTCCCCAACAGGCTGTTTTCCTCTCTCCACTCTAAACACGTCAGCCTTCACCTCCACCAAGCACCGAAACCCCCAATGCAGCCTTTATCTGCCCATTCCTCCCACCAATTGGTCCAGGTTGCTATGGGAACTATGGGAGTAGTAACGGGTTCCCTCTATTACTACCTACCTCCCTGATTTCAGCACAGAACAATCAACCCGTCCCCGCAGCCCCATATCTAAGGGGAAGGTCCTAGGGGAGAGTAAGGAAAAGATAGATTCAACACAGGACAAGAACAAGAGTGAAAAACTTACAAAGAGAGCGAGTGATGTAATTCCAGAGTATTAGTCAATTCCTTTTGTCCTTCCAGCTACCATCCTCTCGCCCAGCTTAACTCCCTGAAGGAGGAAGGATCTCTCAGTGGGTGTCTGCCAAGGTGAGGTTCCAGGCCACTTGGGGGCTTCTGAGGGTTCCCTTCCAAATTTGCCTTCCCTCCCTTCAAAAGAAAGTCACTGGAACTCACCAGCCAGAGTTGGCAAGGCTACCACTGAGTTGCCCAGTTAAGGTTTATGTCCTGGGGAAGGCTGTAGCTCACAAAATGCCTTCAAGGGATTCTTTCTTCCCTACAAGCTCTTCCAGAATCTTGTCATTCTGCATCCCAAGTTGGAGTCTATGTTTCCTCCTTTGAACCCACGCCGGCCTTATGGCTCTCCAGGAGTCAAGTTTGGCAGGTGAGGTGCGGTGTGACTTCTGAGGTAATACAGCTCCCACCTGGCTCTTTCTCTGTACAAGACAGTCGGAGTCCAGTCCCCTTGCTGTGAGGAAGTGTGATGAAGAGGCCACATGCACCCTTGATTACGCCCTACCAGGATTCCTACAACGCCCTCACCTCGGATTTGCATCCACTTGTTGTTCCCTTGTCTCTGGGTTTCTTGACATCACTCCCTTTCCCCCCAACTCCCTGTTTCCCGTGGCCCTCCCCCGAAGCGTTGGTCCCCTTTTTCTCTCCTGCAGATTGTGCATCCAGCATCTCTTTTTAGACATACGGTAGAGGTAGTAACATGCACAAACACAAGACAGAGCAAAAGCAAGCACCAAAAGAAAGAAAACAGCCAAAATCCAATGACCATTAAAGAAAACACAACTCATCAAGAAAGGAAAGCTCGTAGTTACTTCATGGACTGTTTGTTGGCCGTTAGCAGTGTTTTCCAGTCCAGTCTGTGTGGGCACCAAGTCCTGCCCCCAAAGTCCTCCTTTGGCATTCCCTGGGAACCTTGTTGCTCCACTTCCTTGCTCTTCTGCTGCACCCCCTTAGTGCTATGCCTCGGTGTGGCGGGATCCGTTCCCGCACTGTGTCTCCAGTGTTGTCCCTTCTAGGGCTATGGGTCTTTGAGGGACGTCGTGTCTCATCTTGGGCTGGCCATGTGGTCTTCTGTGTGGACTGTCTTCTCTGAGTGGGAACATCATCCTCAAGGCCTGGTGGGCCAGGATGTGCTCCACTCTCCCCTCCTCCCCCTCGTCTGCTCTGTGTTCTCCATCAATTATGTCCCTCTCCCAGAGCTGCAGATTCAGTGCCATCCTATGAAAAAACATATTCGGGCATGGGATGGGGGCATGGGGGGGGGGATCTGCTCAGATTTTTCGAGGGTCCAGGAGAGGGTGACTGCTCAGCTGGGCACAGGCATGTGGGGCTCTGAGCTCTGGCTCCAGACACTGGTTGGGAATGTGGCTTTGTTGTTAACCAGTTGTGTTCCTGTGGGTCAGTACCTGTGTCTTTTTGAGTGAGTTTTCTCATCTGGAAAGTAAAGGTATTCCAGGGTCTAGTGTCCCATGTCACTAAGTGATCGAGAGGGGTTAACCCGAATCTGATTCAAACCATGTGCACATGTCAGGCGCATTCTAGATCTGGGGTGGCGATTCAGAGCCCAGGACAATGATAATGTCCAAGAGGTGATATAGGTGGCTTCGTATTGAAATGGGAAGCCCACTGTGGAGGTTTTGTCCTTCCGCTGATGGCCACTTCAACTCCTGCTAAAAGAGTTTCACTGGCTCAACAGCCGAGCCGGGAGCCAGTGCCATTCAAACCATGTGGCTAACTGGGACATAGGTCAGAGAGACATTTTTTACCTTGATGGCTTGGGAAGCCCCCCAATCTCCATGCAAACCTTCTGGTGTGAGTACTTTGGAAGCAATCATAGGCTGACAGTAATTCCAATCTTTCCTTTGACAATGTGTCCGTTCTCTTTTTTGAACCTGAGAAGATGGCCCCTGTGTCCTCCAAGACATTTCCTGGCTGGCCCCCGACTTGGACAATTAGCACGGGATCCTGGGGGCCAGTGAAACAGAGCCCTAGGACATTCCTTCAGCTTCCTCAAGCGTTATTGTCTCTCACTTGGGAGTTTCTACGCGAGGACGAGGCCCGTCCTCTCTAGTGGAGGTTTGTCTGTCTCTCCTGGGGTTTTCAATGCAATAGTTTTTCCAATGTCTGTCTCTTCTGTAGTAGGCACCTGGATCCTTCCTTCCTCGGGGCTTGGTGGTGCCACAGGTCAGTCTCTCCGTGAGTGGTCCATGATCTCTTTTCCTGAGTCTCTGGTGTGTCTCATGGCAATTCCTAGTATTTTAGCTATTTCTTTGTCTCTGTCGTGGTAGGGTCATCTGTGTTGTGATACACCCACTAAGACACTTCTACCAAATCATGAAGTTTGTTCCCTTCAAATGCTTCCCATTTCTTTTCCATGTCTGAGGCGGGCTGAGTAATAAAGGCAATACTTATTTCCCTCTTGTTCTCGGGGGTCTCTGGGTCCTTGGGGGTACAAAGACCGCAGGCTTCCATCAGCCACTCTAAAAAGGCAGGCAGGCAGGCAGGCAGGCAGACAGACATTCGCTTGTAGGCGCCTGAAAATTCTCACTGACCTTAGATAAATGCATAGGTTTCCTAGCTTTCCCGCAGAGGCCCTGCAAGAGAAACTGGTGATACCTGACTAAGCCCTCGGGGCCTTACTGGGAGTTTTGGTCCCACATTATTCGTGGAGTGGTAAAAAGAGTTTCTCTCCAGTGGGGAGTGCCCGCTGGCTGACCATCAGGTCTATTGACTGCTTTCTGGGCCTCTCTCTTGAAGGGCTCCCTTTCTTCTGTTGTGAACAGCACCTGGAGAAGTGGCTGGCACTTGTCTGAGGTGGGCTGATGCATGTGGAAAAGCTAGTGTAGCAAAGAAATCAGACCTTGTGGTTTCTCAGACAGGGGGTTTTGTTTATTCCAATTATGCAATCCCTGGGGAAAAAAGGTGACATAGACCCAAAAAGGGACTCGGGGGGTTTTCCCCAGGTGTTTGGGCTGCTTGCCTTAAGCAGAGAATGCTGCTGACCAGTGATCCTTCTTGGGGGGTGGAGAGGACATGCCAGCCCTAGTGCACGTGTTGGGGGGTGACTTTAAAATGGGTGGTATTTCTCTTTCTTTGGCCCCCCATGAACTGATAGGCAGGCAGCGGTCACAATGGGTCTTAAGCCAGCTCTCCCGCTCCGGAGTCGTCCTGCAAAGTGGGATAAAGAGGACGGGGATGGGGAGGGGAGAGGAGGGACGGCCTCCACTTTGGTGGCTTTAGGAACTTGAACCGGTTGTCTTTCCTGGTCATGCCATGTTTCGTGAAATCTTGGAGAAAAGAACCCATTCTGTCGGGGGAGGGAATAATTCTTTTATATATGCTGGCTTACTAGTGGCCCTGTCAAGTCATACATCAATTTTATCTAACCCTGACCCTAAGACTAACCCTAACCCTAACCCTAACCCCCTAACCCTAACCCCCTAACCCTAACCCCCTAACCCTAACTCTAACCCTAGCCCCCTAACCCTAACCCTAACCCCCTAACCCTAACCCTAACCCCCTAAACCGCTAACCCCTAACCCCGTAACCCTAACCCCCTAACCCTAACCCCCTAGCCCTAACCCACTAACCTAACCCCCTAACCCTAACCCCCTAACCCTAACCCCCTAACCCTCTAACCCCCTAACCCCCTAACCCTAACCCCCTAACCCTAACCCCCTAACCCTAACCCCCTAACATTAACCCCCTAACCCCCTTACCCCCTAACCCTCTAACGACCTAACCCCATAACCCCATAACCCCCTAACCCCCTAACCCTCTAACCCACTAACCCCCTAGCCCCCTAGCCCCCTAGCCCTAGCCCCCTAGCCCTAGCCCCCTAGCCCTAACCCCCTAACTCTAACCCCCTAACCTTAACCCCCTAACCCCCTAACCCTCTAACCCCATAACCCCCTAACCCCCTAACCCCCTAGCCCTAACCCCCTAGCCCTAACGCCCTAGCCCTAACGCCCTAGACCTAACGCCCTAGCCCTAACGCCCTAGCGCTAACGCCCTAGCCCTAGCCCTAGCCCAAACCCTAACCCTAACCCTAACCCTAACCCTTACCCTTACCCTTACCCTTACCCTTACCCTTACCCTTACCCTTACCCTTACCCTTACCCAGCAGAAGACCTCACCAGAAAGCCAGCCTTTGGTGGTGGTGGTGGTGGTGAGCCATTTTCAGTATATAATGTCTGCCTCTACATTTTGCCAGACCTGTTAGATTGACGAAGGGCCCTTGTGGCATAGTGGTTACAAGTTTAGCTGACATCCCAAAGGCCAGTAATTTGATACCACCATCAGCCCTGTGGCAGAAAGATGGTGCTTTCTGCTTCCATGAAGTTAGTTTTGGAGAGTCACAGGGACAGAGCTGCCCTGTACAATAGGATCCTGTTCAACAGGGTCCCTCACTACGAGCTAGTATTGACTTGATGGCCATGAGTTTAAGGGCCATTTTGGCTTCCTTTTCAAAGGAACCTCATTCAGTGAACTGACTCTTTCTGGTCAATCCTCTCCTCTGACTCTGGTCTGAATGTAGCACCTCACCTGGGGAGTGAAGAGGTCTGAAGCTTGGAGCTGCCTCCCAATGAAAGAAAGTAAACCATGATAGTTCATAAAGGCACTTGTGCAAATTGTAAACCACCAACCTTGGCTTAATTCATTTTTTAATTGGATAGAAATAATCTAATTATGTTGATTACAAATAAACCAAACATATATATGTGGATACACACATACACACACACACAAATACACACACACACACAAGACGGATGTTTAGGGGCATCTACCCAGCTCTGTCAGAGAGATTTGTCCCAGGTCTGGGCATAGGAGTCAGTCTTCTTGCATTTCAGTGTCTGGCTCTGTAACTGACCTTAAGCCACATGACCTTGATCAGATTGCTTAACATCTCTGAGCCATTTTGGCAACACCGTGTATCAGGGCTGAGAAGGGGCACTGGGGGTAAGCCCTGACACATGATGGGGGAGGGACTCAGCCAAAATAAAGCATACAAGGGTAATGACCATGGCATTCTCTCCAGTGTGGGCCTCAGAGCAGCTCTGGTTCTAGAAAATCCCACAGAAATAGTTTTACCAACCTGGGCCTTCAGCCCTCACGCCAAATTAACACGTTTCTAATCCACACAATGTTTACAACTTTGGGTTCTCATCCCTCTACTTCTTCCAAGAGACCAAGGAGAATGGAGTGTTTGAGCAATATCCAGGCCACATGACCATCTTTCTCAGTTCTTAACTCACCTTTTCCTCTCTCAAGCACAACTTTAATGTTTCCATGAGTGTCCGTGGCTATGATAAAGAATACGTGTTATGGGAGGTAATCAGGGCCTGCGTCTTCCATAAACCAGTTGCCAAAGACTCTTTACAGATAGGTAATGGTAGGCCCATATGTTTTACTTACCTATTGCTGCTTAGTGACTTTCAATCCCACTCGGTGTATGATTTGCTCATAATTTTGTAATTTGAGGAAGGTTTGGCTGGGGCAGCACATCTCCAGTCCACGTGGCATTGGCCAAACCAGCTCAAGCAGCGAGACCCGGCAAGATGGGTTTGCTTTGGTTCATAGGTCTAGGGCCTGGGTTCTTGCTGTTGCATTGGCTCCCCATTTTCCCTCCATGTGATCGTATCATGTGCTTGCCTTTAGCGTCCTCACAGCAGGGTGATTTTCAAGATAGATTTTTTTGTCAGGATAGTTGGGCTGTAGGCCCATTGACAAAATCCCTTAAAGGAATTAAATTGAATGCACAATTTAATACGTGACTGCCAAATATCCCCCAGAGCACACAAGTTGAAATCACAAGACTTCTCCCTAAGAGAGGTTCCTTGAAGCTTTTGATTGTCTTCTAAGTCCCTTTTCCTTTTCCACAATAATGTCTGGGTTGCTTTATCAATCATCTTCTTTCTTTTTATGTAGCACTATCTCTGGCTGTTTAGTCCAAGCCAATGCAGTTCCTTCCCAAAGTTACTGGGTTTCCCTTGCACTGGATTACATGATGCATTCCATTTTATGAAAGCCATGTCCCCACGTCTCTTTGAAATGGGTCCCTCTCTGTTTTAGGCTGCAATTCAGCCTATTTAGACTGTAGCACAGCCTTCTGGAGACTCTTAGAAAACCTTTTGTGTACACGAGACTGTCTACAAGGCACTGGATTACATTCTTTTGTGATCTTAGTACAGGGCATCAAAGTTATCTTCTTGATCTGATCCAACGCAGAAGTCATGCTCATGCCATTTCTATTATGGGACATTATATTTTGGCAAGAAAGACTTGGGGTTGAAAAATAGGTTTTGTTAGGCAGATAGGCAGGAATGAGCTGCCCATTGACGCATGCCCAGGAGAACCAAGCATAGAACAAAAGCCTAGGTTTTCCCGCTGGAGGGTACGGATGGGCGTTAAACCTGGATCAGCCCACCTGGGCCAGGTGATTGCAATTCAGCCAATGGAATCGACCTGGGGTCATTCGCCCTGCCTCCCCCCGGGAATCCTTGAAAAGGCAGGAGCGAGGGGGAGAAAGGAAAAACTGGGGACAGGAACTGGGGAGAGAACTTGAGAAAGAACATGAGACAGGTCTTTTTTTGGAGGAAAACTTAGGAGAGAGATCTTTGCGTGACTTCGAGCAGTCTCTGCCAGGCTGCATGGTGGGGAGGAATCCTAGGGGAGCCGCGTAAAACCTGAAACTTCTTTAAACTTTCATTAAACTCACTTGGATCACGAGCCAGGCTTTGGCGTGAATTCTTTCTCATGCAGAGTCAAGAACTGAGTTGTAACTCTAGCCCGGAGAGAGATCTTACAATTTATATTTAAGTCCAGCAAGTCCCTGCTCCTTCATAGTTCATATTTTCTGCTAAAAAAAACACATAACTAAACCCCAAACAGAAGTAACTTCTTTAGCTTTTCTTTACCCTTTTGTAGTTTATAATTATTTGTCTTTTGCCTCCATTGTTAATGACGCTGAGAGTTCAGATTCTAGATAAAGCAGAAGAATGTCACTGCCACCCAAAGTAGTTGTTCTTAGTGTTAGTTGGTGCCCAATCAATCCCTGCCCATCCACTCACTTGCTGCCATTGAGTCAATTCTGACTCATGGCAGCGGAGTATACTTGCCCTGATAGGTTTCTGAGACTATACATCTGTACAGTAGAAAGCTTCAGCTTTCTCTCTCAGACCAGCTGGTAGTATTGAACTGCTGACCTTATGGCTAGCAGGACAATATGTTACCAGGGATCCTTTTCAAGACTGTGCCCTTTCAGAAACAGATCACCAGGCCTGCTTTCCTAGGAACCTGTGGGTGGGTTTGAAGCATCAACCTTTTGGTTAATATGCAAGTGCTTAACAAATGGGCTTTAGCCTGTTTTGGAAAACCTAAGTCACTGGTCTTTTGCCTAAAGAGTCACTTTCAATGGCCCTGGCTTCTTTCATGGGAAGGGCCAGTTCAGGGGCTCCCGGACAGATGGTGGGGTAGGATCCTTATTTATTAGGGCCATATTGGGTGGGGCGGCAAGGAAGTGTGTGTGTGCTGTATGTGTGTGTAATCTGCATCTTTAACAAATGCCCCCCCCCACTCAAATGAGAAACACTGGCCCCAATTGTCCTCTGCCTCTCTTGTTGCTGCCTTTTTTGGGATTTTTCTGGCTTTTAGCAGCCCTGGAGGCCCCTCCTATCTAGGCAGGAAAAGGAGCCAATAAATAAGATCACACTAAGGTGCTAGAGAGTGATAATAGCTAATCCCTTCCAAGGGCAATTGCTCTCCTGAAAGAAAGAAAAGAGAGAGAGAGAGAGAGAGAGAGAGAGAGAGAGAGAGAGAGAGAGAGAGAGAGAGAGAGAGAGAGCTCAGGGGGTTGCGGGGAGCAATTTAACTCCAATGAATAGTGTCTCCAGGAAGAGTACTACACTTTGTCGCTGCAATGGGAGTCATATATGAACATGTGTGTGTGTGAAACCCATCGCATCAGTCTCTTCTTCAGCTTTTGTGTAAATTGGACTTTAAACACATTCTCTAGGAAGTGTTTGAATGCCTCTGTTTATGGAAGCTTCTTGACAGAAGGGGGATTTTTGTCTCTTTTGTTCAGTGAGAGAGCCCCAAGGTCTGGCATTTAATAAGTAAGTAGCAAGCTGGTTGAATGAATGAGTGAATGAGTGAGTGAGGTAAAGAAGCCTTCAGCAGCCTTCCAGGTCGAGACTGCCCCCCTCAGAAGCCTGGCTCTTGTCTAAAGTGAGGTACACCTCTCCCTCTTCCCATTTCATGCTTCCCCGTGGTCTGCCTGGGATTGAGCTGAAAAATGATTTTTCATGCACGTCATCCTCATTATATCATTATCCCTCAGAGCAAAGCTCTCTGACCACCCTGAAGACCTGTATTTAATGTGAGGAAAGGTGATTTAATGGAGTGGAGAGTGCAGCATAAAACAGACAACCCTTTCAGAATAGCAGAGCAGGCTGTCCCTCCAAGGGGAAAGGGACAAAAAGGGAAAAGAAAAGAAAAATGGCGAGGGAGAGGGGGCAACTCTCACTCTCCTAATAGGCTGAAATAAGAAGTCCTTTTGTTCAGCTTCATCAGAAGACAAACCGGAAAGGGGCCCCTTGCCCTCCCCGCCAGCGCATAACTGACTTACCATGCATTTGACCTTGGAGCTGATTATGCTCTGAGTTGAGGCAGACGGGGAGAGTTTATTGACATATGGTCTCCCTTCACACATTTCGTTACAGCCAGACATCAGGGACAGAGCTGCAGGATATTAAAGGATTTGGAAGCGTTATCAAGGAATGGTACATATTTATCAAAGCCAGGGTGATATTACAAAGCTGGGTTGCTGCTACACCTGGGTGTGTTATGTGATTAAAAATAATGACAATGCATCCTCTTGATGGACTTTGCACCTGGGCGAATACTGAGCAGGTCTGCTGGACCACCCTTGGTAGAGAATTCACACCTAAGCACCCCTTTGGTCTCAGAAGAAAATTGTGGCTGCTAGCTCACACTTGGAATCCAGGTAGGGTGATGTTTAAGCACTTCACTGTTAACCGAAAGAGCAACACTTGGAATTCACCAGCTATCCTGAGTGAGAAAGATGTGACCATGTGCTGCCACAAAGATTACAGCCTTGGAAACCTTCCGGGAGGTTCTTCCCTGGCCTACAGGGTTGCTCGAGTCAGAATTGACTTCCATGGCATTGAGCTGTTTTGAGTTTTGAATGGCTGAATTGGAGACTTCAGGATTGCAGGAAGATTTGAGAACAGCCTGAAATATGCAGGCGACCAGCCTTGGAAGAGGAGTTGAAGCACTTACTGATGAAGTTCAAAGATGATAGTCTTCAGTATGGATTACAACTCGAGGTTAAAAGAACAAGAATCCTCACCACTGAACCAATAAGCAACATGATAAACAGAGAAAAGATTTAAATGATGAAGCATTTCATCTTACTTGGACCCATCCACAACCAACGCTCATAGAAATATCTGTAAAGAAATCACTGGATAAATTGCTTTCAGTGAATTTGCTGCAAAAGGCCTTTTAAACATTTTTTTGAACCAAGGTGACTTTGTCACCTTAAAAACTCAGGAGTATCCTATCCCAAGGCATGATTATTTTCATGTGGAAGCTGGAAAATGCATAAGGAAGTCCCACGAGAAGAATTGATGCATTTGAAATATGGTCCTGGTGAGGAATATTGAATACACCAAGGAACTTCTAGGAGAACAAACAAATCTATGTTGAAAGAACTACAGCCAGATTGATTCTTAGAAGCGAGGATGGTGATATTTGGCTTCATGTACTTTGGGTGTTATCAGGAGGGACCAGTCCCTGGAGATGGGCAGCATGCTTGGTCAAGCCAAAAGGAGGACAAGCCTCCACAAGATGGGTTGACACAGTGGCTCAAATGTAGGAATGGCTGTGAGAAATGCACAGGGCACCGTGTTGTTTTGTTCTGCTGTACATGGAGTGGCCATGAGTTGGAACCAAATTGACAGCACCTGGTTACGCAATGGACTAATGGCAAAATCAACCATTCAAAACCACCAGCCACTCCTCAAGAAAAAGATGAGGCTTTTTTACTCCCGTAAAGAGTCACAGTGTGAGAAACTCACAGGGGGAATTCTACCCTATCATATAGGGTCACTGTGAATCAGCATTGACTCTACGGACGTGAACGGCAACAACAACAACAACAACAACAACAACAACAAATGCACTAATGGTGGCTGGGTACATGCGCAGACACCCATCCACTCGCACTGGAGCTAGGTTAGTGGTTTCAGCAGGAAGCTTACCTCGGTGGTTTCCAGAACTTCCCTGGGCTGAACCAATTTACACGAGGTCCTTCAAATATTCATGGTACCCCGGGCATCTTTCATTTCCCAGAGTTGGTTGCATGACTTAAGGCATGAAGGACGCCTATGTGCTCCAACCACTGCCTTGCTAGAGAGTGCTGTGGACAATTACCTTCAAGTCAGCCAGCTCCTGACTCATGCTGACTCCATGCACTACAGAACTCAATGCCCACTTTTCCTGCCCCATTCCTTCAATGGGTTATAGATTTGACCCCTTGTCAGCTGGGGGGTTTTCAGTGGCTGATGGCTTGAAGGAGTTCACCAGGCCTTTCCTCCTAGTCTGTCTGTAGGCAGAAAACATCGCTAAAATCTGTTCAACATCATAGCAATATGCCAGCCTCCACTAGCAGTTATTTGGTAGCTGTAACAGGAGTTGCACTGGCCAAGAATCATACCCAAATTTCCTGCATGGCTAGTGAGAATTCTGCCATGGAACCACCATTTCCTATCTCCTGGTTTCTAGTGTTTATGTGTATAAGATTTCAGTACCTTCTAACAAGCAGTAAGTAAGACTGCACCACGGGTCACCTCTATTTAGCTCTCCCCCAAATTTTTCCACATGAATTATAAAGTGTGTGACAGTTGTAATATGTTTCTCTTTTTAAAAATTGCTGGGTGAACTTAAAACAGCACAAGGAAGTGCCAGCATAGCAAAATGATACCCACCTGCTTATTTATCTTAAGAGAAGAAAAGTCGTGAATGCATTCACTCAGGTGAAAATATCATTCATGGAAAGAAGTGCCTAATGGTCACCAGGACCCATGGTTAATCCAGGCGTGGTCATCTGATTCCAATCGATCAGACTTAGCTATAAATCACTTATATGTCTGGATAATTAAAAGAAAATATAAATTTTCAAAAAAATAACGTTGCATGGGATAGAAAGAGAATACATAACAACATCAGACATAAATATGCCTCAAGACAAACTCATTGTGCACATCCAGAATACATAATGGCTCTTGCTAAGATGCGTTTCCCACTAGACCCTACCCCAAGCCAGTAAAAGCCAGAAACTCTACAGTAAACTGTGGATTGTACTACTCTGAAATGGGAGCTGTGTCTCTAGACCTAATTTGGGGCTGTTCGTGCTGAGGACTCACCAATACCTGCTGCAGTGACAACAGTCCAGGTGAGAATAAGGAAATCTGGATGGCAGCCAGGATATAGGATCACTGAAACCTCAAATTGCTTCTAGGCAAGCATGGCCTAATGGGCTTCCATTTCTGCACCTCTGGCAGGAGGAGTTTGTTCTGGAAAGTAATGGTTTCTAAGGAAGTATTTCTTAAACTTTCACATGCATGCACTTACCCAGGTTCCTGGAAATCGGGCAGGGGGGCAGATTCTGGTTTTGTGGGTTCAGGGTGGGGTCTAGGATCCAGCAGTTCTAGAGGCCCTGGTACTCTTGGGCTGTTAACCACAAGGACAGTAGTCCTAAACCACCAGCCACTCCTTGGGAGAAATATGAGGCTGTAGACTCCGGGCAAGAGTGACAGTCTGGGAAACACACAAGGGCAGTTCTACCCTGTCCTGTAGGGTCACTATGAGTCAGCATCAACTCGATGGCATTAGCATGGGAGAAGCTAATGCTGATGTTGCTGGTTCCTTGACCTATCATACTTTGAGTGGCAAAGTCCCAAGGGCCTTCCCGGATGTGATGGCCAAAAACAGTAGTGTTCACCCTTGGTCATACTTTGGAATCCCTTAGGAGCTTTCAAGCCTCCCATTGGCCTGGCCCCATCCCATACCAATGAAGCAAGGCTTAGTGGAAGCAGGATTCAGGTCACGGTCAGTGAGAAAGCCCCCTTGGCAATGCCAACATACAGCCAGTGCAGAGTCGAACTGGTCGACGACTCCACATGGTTCCATATACTTTGGTGAAGCCAGCTGTTTGGGCAAGGTTTTCAGCGTTACCACCCATGTAGACTTGTTGGTGATAGTGCATTAAATAGAGCACATGCAGTGCATTGCATGAGTGGCCTATGTCATACAACACATCAGGGGGATGTTGAGCCAATTTCTCTGTGAGACCAAGGGTGTTGGCTCCATCCTGAACGTTGGCAGGGTAATGGACTGACACAGAGGAAACTCATTCTCTTTGTGGCGGTGCACTAATGGGTCCTTCACAGAAGGCCAAGTCCATGGCTGCCGATGCAGATGCTCACGGGGCTGAGGGAGCCGGTCAAATCCTAAGTCTGAGGTGGGTGTTTGCATATTTACATGCCCTAACTGCCATCAAGTCCATTCCAACTCACAGGCCCATGGGACTGAGTAAAATGGCCCCTGTAGGTTTCTGAGATTGTGATTCTTTAGAGGAGTAGAAAATCTCCTCTTTCTCCAGAGGAGCGGTTGGTCATTCAAACTGCTGACCTTGAGATTAACAGTCCAACTCCTGACCACTCTTGCCGTCAGAATTCTATTTATATACACAAGTATATATATCTATCCTTTCCCAAAAGAACTCCCCATTTTCAAATCATTCTTGACACTCATGGCCTTTTTTCCTTTATAGCCATGCCTTTGGTTGAAACACAGATATAAGAGAAATATTTATCTACTTATAGGGGTACAAAAGGAACTTTGGTGGCATAGTGTTTGCATGTTGGGCTGCTAACACCAAAGTCAGCACTTTGAAACCACCAGCCACTCCGTGGGAAGAAGAGTCTGTCTACTCCTATAAAGAGTTACAGTCTCAGAAACTCACTGGGACAGATCTACTCTGCCTCATAGGGTCACTATGAGTCAGCATCACCTCCCTGGCAGTGAGGTAGATTTTGGTTTCATAGAGATACAAGTCAGTCCTGAGCTGCTAAAGACAAGGTTGGCAGTTTGAACCCACCAGCTGCAGAGAAAGAGGAGGCTTTCTATTCCCATAAGGCGCTATAGTTTCAGAAATACCCACAGGGGAAATTTTAACCTCTCCTGTAGGAACAATATGAGTCAGAATCGACTTATCGGTGGTGAGCAAGTGGAGGGGACCCTAAACAGGTTCCGGTGGACCTTAAGCGTTCTACTCATTGTGCATGCTCTGTAAAATGTAAACCAATATTTTACTTTTGCAAACATTATTTTTTCTAAACACATCTAACTGTGAAACTATACTCGCATGCGGGTCTTTGAACCTGGTCAGTGGTCTGGGGAAGTGAAGGGCCCTGACATCCTTTGTTGTTGTTAGTGCTGTCCAATCATTCTGACATCACAGGGACCTTCTTTTCAACACAAGGCAGCACTGCCCGGTCCTTTGCCAGCCTCAGGGGTAGTATGTTGGAGCCCATGGTTTCAGCTACCGTGTCCTCCAGTTCACCAAGGAGTTTCCTCTTTGTGCTGCTTACTAAACCCGTTTCTGAGGAGTCCATTCCAACTCACGGTGACGCCGTGTGGGTCAGCACCACGGGACCCCACAGAGCTTTCAAAGGCTGGTCGTTCAGAAGTCAATCAGCAGGCCTTTCTTCTGAGGGGCCTTGGATTTGAACCGCAAACCTTTTAATCAGCAGTGGTTGAGCGTGCTAACTGTTCACATTACCCGGGGACACCCAACCCTTCTTACCCTCATCGCTTCATAGGTGATCCATCTCCAATCCAAGAGGGCAGAGAAGATAGATAATACAGCCTGAGCTGCGTATGTCAGGTCCAAACTTTTCAGTGTCATGGAACAAATAGCCAAAACCTTGATGAAATGGCTGGGAAAACTCAGTCCAAATCATTCCAAAGAAATAAGTAGCGGTGCACTCTTGGGAACTTGCGCTGTGACAGCAGGCACCAGGGAGACCCGGGTAGTCCAGAGCCTTGCCACCCCAAATATGGTCACAGACTAGCAACATCAGGAGCTTGTTAGAAGTGCAAATTCTCAAGCCCTACACAAGGTCCACTGAACCAGCGTGTGCAATTTACCAAGACCACCAACGGATCGGGGTACCTGTGAAAACCAAACCACACTCATACTCACTGCTGTCCAGTCGAGTCAGACTCAGAGCAGCCCTATGGGCCAGGGTAGAGCTACCACTGTGCATTCCCAAGACTGTAATTCTTTAAAGGAGCAGACAGCTTGTTGTTCTCCTTCAGAATGCCTGCTAATTTAGAACTGCTAGTTTGGTGGTTAGCAGCCCACTGCCTAACCGCTAGGCCACCAGGGCTCCTTTTGTGCTTGTGAGAGGTCGAGCAAATACCATTAGCAACTAGAGAAGAACCTGGAAGAAGAAGAGCAGGGTCGGAACTGTGAGTCAATTTGGTCATTAGCACATTTCTGTGTTCACTTATTCTCTACCTTCCCTTGTGTATTCAGTCAAAAATTCTTCTTTGAACATCACCTCTGAGCCAGGATCTGTGATATGCTAATTAAGTTGGTTTAGGAAAGGGGTCTGCCTAAGTGACTCCTGCTTCCTGGCTTTTCCTGCTTCCAGATACCCTCTCTTGACTTCCTTCCACCTTAGAAGCACATCCTTACATGTGCAGCTGATCCCTAGTTCAGGACCGGAAGTTACGTGTTGGCATGATGCATGCTCATAGCTCGCTCAGTGGGAGTGCAAAAAGTCAATTCCTTCAAGAGCCTAGCACAGTCTGTAAGGTTGGGATGGTGTTAAAAGTGGTGGGGTTGGTGTTAGTTCCCGTTGAGCCCATTCTGCATAGGATGCCTTCATGTGACAGAGTAGAAATGTCCCCATTGGGTTTCCTAGTCTGTCATCATTACCAAAGGAGCCCCGGGGGGTACTTTAAGGGAAGTGTTGGACTGTCAACTGCAAAGTCAGGGGTTCACACCTACCAGCTGCTCCGCAGGAGACAGATGAGGCCCTCTGTTCCCATGAAGATTTACAGCCTCAGAATCCCATGATTGGGTCGCCATGAGCCAGGGTTGGTTCCATGACAGACCCAAAGCCCACTTTCTGTCGAGTTGATTCCAACTCATGGTGATCTTATATACTTGTTGTTGTTGCTGTCGGGTGCCATTGAGTGGTTTCTGACCCAAAGTGACCCTATGCACAACAGAACCAAACACTTCCAGGTCCTGCACCATCATCACATTTGTTCTCTGCCTCAGTCCATTGATGCAGCCACGGTGTCAATCCAGCTCATTGAGGGCCTTCCTCTTTTGTGCTGCCCCTCCACTATACCAAGCAGGATGTCCTTCTCCAGGCAATATGTCCAACATATTTGGGAGGCAAAATCTTGCCATATATGCTGTCAACGGCACTCTGGCCTGACTTCTTCCAAGACAGATTAGGTTGTTCGTTTAGTAGTCCATGGCAGGGTAGAATTTTCCCTATAGGTTTCTGAGATATTATGTCTCTATAGGAAGAGATAGCTTCATCTTTCTCCCACAGTGAAGCTGGTGGGTTAGAACTGTTGACTTTGCATTTAGTAGCTCTGTGAGTAGTCCGCCATGTCACCAGAGGTCCTTTGCATTTGATGGCAGTGGGGTGGAATGTTTACAATGGCAAGACCTTTTTCTCATGTATTGCTACTGACCGCGGTCTAAAGCCCAAGTGCTTAGCCATTGGGCCACCAGGATTCTTCGTGGTAAGGATGTGTTCCTGCCAAAGTTCATGAACACTACACAGCAGTGGGGTTTTGGAACTGCTAGGTAGTTTAGCTTAGGGACTGAGGCATCCATTACGCATGGTCAGCAGTCTGAGCCTTTGTCCCATGAACGAGTAGTCCACTGCGCATGCTCAAAGGCTCAGGTTCCCAGACAGGAAGGGGAGGTACACCTGGGTGTGTTCTGCACCTGAATTGGCCCACCAAGGCCAGGTGAATTCAGTTCAGCCAATGAGTTCAACCAGGGTCACCAGCACGCCCCACCTCTTGGAGTAATTTAAAAGGCAGGAGCACAGAGCAGACCTCGTGACTTTCAGGGAAGCTTCTAAGGAGATGCACATTTCTGAAGAGCCCTGCAGGTGCCTTTATAAACCTGAAACTTCTTGTAATTCTCAAAAAACTCACTTGGATCACAAACTAGGCTTGGAGGTGAATGCTTTCTCGTGTGTAGCCAAGGAGCAAGGTATATCTCTATCCTGAGAGATCTCACAGAACCATTGATTGCCCTGGCATGTTTTGGAGTCCTGATGGTGTCATGGTTATGCTTTGTGCAACAGTTTAAAACCACTAGCCACTCCACAAGGGAAAGATGGGGCTTTCTATTCCTATAAAGAGATACATCCTCAGTAACTCACAGGGGAATTCTACCCTGTCCTATAGGGTTGTTATGAGTCAGCATTGACTCAATGGCAGTGAGTGAGTGCCCTGGCAAGTAAGCCTTTGGTATCTACATTGACTCCCAGTTTCTGGTTAGCTTTTTACCACTTCACCCCATGACCTTGAACTGCAGTGGATGAAGGTTGGGAGCTCTGGCTCTGGAGCTGCTTGCTTGAATTTTCACATCATGGCCCTGCCCGTGATGGGACCTTTGACAGTTGGGCAAATGAGCTCAAGCCCGAGTTTCTTTTTCTGCAGCATAGGCTGAGGAAGGAGATGTCTTCTTTCTTGTGTGCTAACTGACTTTTACCAGTTAGTATGAATTAGATCTTTCCACGAGGAAGATCAGGGAGAAGGGGGAAGGATGAAGCAACTTGGATAGAGGTGAAGGCAGCGTGAGGGGACAGAGAGAGATGAAAGGACCACCATGTCACCTTTGCCTACTCTTAGTGAGGCTGGCTTGGAGTGCAGGAGACGGGGAGAGTGAGGACACGGGCTAAAGGCAGTGCTCATTCATTACTTCCGGGCAGAGTTCAGCCTTTGGCATGCTTGTTGGATGCTGGCGCAGTGTTCATCCAATGAAACTTCAAAATTCTGTCCTGTCATTAACCCTTTGTCTCTCCTTTGTTCACGATTTAGAACTTCTATTCTCGGGTTCTCTTTAGAGCCCCAGGAAATCAGAAGTCACAAGTCACTTCTGTTTGCAGAGAGGCCCCCAGCATGCAAAGGCAGGAGGGTGTGTTAACAGCACACTGGTCCAGTGGCTGGTCATGCCCATGCAGTACATTCTCCATCCCTTAGCTCAACAAAAGGAAAATCACCAAAGAAATTTTTTTCTTTTTCATGGATATTTACTTTTTCCGTTCCCTCCCTCACCCATAATCTGTGTGAATTACAATAGAACACGCACACACACACATACACACAATTTTCTGCCAGAATGTGTTACTCCAGTACATTCTACCCTCATCCCTCACTGCCTCCTACCCTTTTTTCTCCTATCTACTTTCTTCCCATGACACCCAATGGACAGGTAGGGGAATTCAAAATAGACCCCAGTCTCAAATGTAGTTTAAAGCTCAATCACGCACTGCTATTGTGCCAGTTCTGACTCATAGTTACAGGATACAACTGTCCTTGTGGCTTTCTGAAACAACAATTCTTGTGGGAGTTGAAAGCTGCCCTTTCTACAGGAATGCAGCAGGTGCGTTTGAACTGCCAACCCTGCAGTTAACAGGCCAATGTGAAGGGATTTTGCCTCTTTGCCAACAAGGATCCGAAAGGTAGCATGAGGAGAACATTTATTAAATCTTCCATGGTACACAGGCAAGGGGGAGACCTGAACTACAGCTCTCGGGATTCTTGGTGCCTCGCAGTGGACAGTTCCAGCCGCATCGTATCCAGGCTTCCCAAGATTTGCAGAGCCACCAGCATAGTCTTTGCTCCTCTCCAGGATTCACAATTGCTTCCTGGTTGCTCAGGTATGTAGGAGTTTAGTGGTTCTCTAATGCAATCATCCCATTTTGCAAAGAAGATGCTGATGCCCAGACCGGGGAGAAGATTATCTGAGGCCACTGAGAAGGACACCATCACTTCAAGTCCTTCTGACCCCCCACAAGTTTCTGCCAACAGCAATGAGCTCTGGGTTACCTACTCAGTCTTTTGAAGCCTTAGCCAGCTGATGCAGCTGCCAGTTGGATTGATCAGGGTATGTGACCCAGAGCTCCTTAGAATGCGCCCCCCAAAATGCAAATTTACTTCATTGAGTTGATACTGACTCATAATGACCCTATAAGACAGGGTAGAACTTCCCCTGTAGGTTTCTGAGACTAACTCTCAGCCTTTCTCCTGAGAAGTGGATGGTGGTGTGGTGGTTTAGATCTTGCAGTTAGCAGCCTTTTAGCATGAGAGGTAGGGTCACATTTCTGTTCTGATTATGCTCCATTTTCTGAGATGCCAGTGCCGAGGCTCCCCCCCTGCAAATAGCAGTGAGATTTTTCTCACTAAACTGTGCTGGATGGGAAACTTGGGGCAAGTAGTGCATCGCAGCCAAGGAAGATCTCATTGACAGTGCAGTACTTGAATAAGGCAGGAAGACACAGGAGTGGCCATCTGTCGGTGGGGAAAGTGTTCCAGGTAGGAGACAGTCAGTGCAAAAGGCCTTGTGATTGGCTTCTCCAAGCTTCTTCCTGGAACAGCAAGGAGACCACTGTGAGTGGGGCATGACACTCTGTGTAGTGAGGAAAGATGATCACTGTGTGGGCCTCCTGTATGATTGAGAAGCCAAGGGGAGTTTTTAAACCCTAAGCCAGATCAATGCTCAAGGAAGCATCAGTGAAGACATCATATGACACGTTGCATTGGCTAAATGTGCTACAACAGATCTTTTAAAAAGACTGAAGATCAAGGATGTTACTTTGAGGACACTGCCTGATCTTGTGCCAAATCTCGCCATGGTTGTTAGGTTGCAGTCCATTGTTGCAGCCATGGTGTCAGCCCATCTCCTTGATGGTCAGTCTCTTCTCTTGTGGACCTTCAGTTTTACCGAGCATGATGTCCCTTTCCATGGACTGGTCTTTCCTGATAAAATGTAGTAGCTACCAGATTGGATGTCATACCTTTGGAACAGTGGTTCTCAACCTTCCTAATGTTGTGACACTTTCATATAGTTCCTCATCTGTGGTGCTCCCCCCAACTATAAAATTATTTTGTTGCTACTTCATAACTATAATATGGCTACTGTGATGAATCGGATGACCCCTGTGAAAGCATTGTTCGACCCCCCCCCCACCCCATGGGGTTCGCGACCCACAGGTTGAGAATCACTGCTCTGGAACATTTTCATCATAGAAGAGAGTTTGGTTGCACAGCTCTGAGTTAGAGGGTGAGACGGGTTATTTGACATTCATTTGCTGATGTGTTTGCAAACCCAGTGGAAACACTCGGGAATGAGCATCTTCTTTAGCCATACTCCTGGATCATTCAAATGCCATCTCCCCTGTGAATGCCTCACTCCATCCTTGGCTTTCCATACTTGCCATATGAAAATGGGATAATATTCAATACTTAGCATTATATATAACCCAGTATTTGGTAGTCTGCCTCAAACAGATGCGAGTCTCTCTCTTTTTCTACTAATATTTAATTTTGATATGTGAAAAGATACAAAGCAAAATCTGTTCCATTTCAACCCTTTCTGGACTCAATGTTCAGTGACATTGGTCACACTCTTCATATTGAATTAACATTCTTGTTCTTTCTATTCTAGGTGTTTCCTTTCTTTTTACTTAATCTCTCTGCCACAACCCTCTCACATATATTTTGAATTATCTGTAGCCCATTTAGATTTGTGCTGATTTTTTAAAGACTGGAATACTCAAGGATGCAATCCTTTAAGAGCTAAATTGTTATTTAGTTTAAAGATGACTTCAGGGGACAGTTTCAATTCAAGGTTTTAAGAGTAACTCAGGGTCATAGTCTCTGGGACCCTTCCAGTTAAGTAAGTCTACATAATTAAAGAATTTTAAATTATGTTCCACAAGGTTCTCCCTTTCTATCAGCATCCTTAGGAATCATGGTGCTATGGTGCCTGCTAACCTCAAAGTCAATAGTTGAAAACACCAGCCACTCTGCAGGGGAAAGAAAAGGCTTTCTCTTTCCTTAAAGAATAGCAAGCGAGGAAACCACAGGGGGTGTTCTAGACTGAGTCAAAATTGACTCCATGGCAGTGAGTTTGTGTTGCTATCAAAAAAAGAACACATTATAATGGGGGCTCTGACAGATAATATAACAACCCATAAATCAATTAGATCAAGCGAGTTTGTACATATGCTGCTTCAAAAAGATCATTAATAATACAGGAAAGAAAGAAAATACTACAGTGGATATCAGAGGAGACTGTGAAACTTGCTCTTGAACCTAAAGCAGTTAAAACAAATGGAAGAAATGATGAAATAAAAGAGTTGAACAGAAAAATTTGAAAGGCCAGCTTGAGAAGATAAAGTAAAGAATTATATTGTAACATGTAAAGACCTGGAATTAGGAAAGCAAAAAGGAATGAGTACAGTCAGCATATCATGAATTGAAAGAACTGAAGAAAAAATCCAAACCTTGGATTAAAATGTTCAAGGATTATTTATCAAACTATTGAATGATGCAGGGAGAATCCAAAGAATATGGAAGGAGTATACAGAGTCTCTGTACCCAAGAATTAGTTGAGGTTCTACTAGTTCAAAAGGCAAAGAGGAAGTTGAAGCTGCACTGTAAGCATTAGTGAAAACAAGGAAGGGATAGGAATGGAAATATTTCAACACGCTCATGCAGTGATAATCCATGTCAAGAAATTTGGAAGATAGCTATCTGGCCAACCAACTGGTAGTGATTAATATTTGTGTCCATTCTAAACAAACATGATGCAACAAAATCTGCAAATTAATGTAAAATAACATTAATATGACATGCAAGTACAATTTTATTGAAGATAACTTTAAAAGTAGTTACAGCAATATGTCAACAGGAAGCTGCCAGAAATCCAGGCTGTATTAAAAGAGGGCATGAGGCAAGGTTTATCAATGCTGATTTCAGATGGACCTTGGCTGAAAACAGAGGATACAAGGAAAATGCTTACTTATGTACTATTGACTATGCAGAGGATTTTACTGTGTGTCATAACAAACTTTGGGTAGCATATGAATATATATGAGAACAATGGGAATTCCCGTACATTTAATTGTGCTCCTGTGGTACCTGTACATAAGCCGACAGTAAGTGGTCCGAATAGAACAAGGGGCTACTGCGTGGTTTAAAATCAGGAGATTGTGTGTTGTGGTTATATCCTTTCACCATATGTGTTAGACAGGGTTCTCTAGAGAAACAAAACCAGGACATTTATGATTTGATAGATAGATAGAACACGAAGGACTATAACAGCTAATTAGTCAACATAGCAGTACAGAGGACTCAGTTTAACTCACTTCGATGCAACAGTAAATATGGCAGTACAGCCAGGCAGCAAACTGCAGAACTAGGTAAGGCAGCCACACACTGGTCTGGTCACCAGAGAGCAACTGAGAGATAGGTGTGGTTTGCTGAGCCATTTATCTCTTTGCCCACTAATCAAACTGCAAACTTATTAATCCCACATGTTCTTATTGGCCAGGTTGGCACTATAAACCTACCTATCTATCACACTATACTTATTCAAATAATCTGAGAAGCTGCTCTGTATGAAGAAGTTGAGGCATCTGGATTGGAGGAAGAATCATTAACAACCTGTGTTATGCAGATGACCCAATCTTGCTGGCTGAAATTCAATAGGCCTTGAAGTACTTACTGATAAAGCTCATATAGTACACCTTCTGTATAAATTAGTCTTCAACACTAAGAATACAAATGTCTTCTCAACTTGACAAATATAAACCCACAACATCATTACAAATAGAGAAATGTAGCTAAACTCTATTTTACTTGGACCCACAATCAATACTCACAGAAGCAGCAGTCAATAAAATCAACGTATTTCAATGGAAAAATCTGTTGTAAAAGACCTCTTTAAAATGTGAAAGAGCAAATGTTTTACTCTGGGTATTAGCACGTTATGCCTGCTTTTAGCCTTGATATTTTTAATCACCTTAGATGCATGTGAAAGGAGTCTTAATTTCAGTGTCTGGTATGGTTTGAATGACTAACAGCAAGGTTGGTGGTTCAACCCACTTGCTGCTCCACAGAAGAAAGAGGAAGCTATTTGACCCTGTAAAGATTTACAGCCTTGGAAACCCTATATGGTCACTATGAATAAGAATAGACTTGATGGTAATGTTTGACATATGCATGTGAAAGATGGACCATAAATAAGGTAGACTGAAGAAAATATGATGCCTTTAAAATATGATGTTGCAAATAATATTGAATATACCATGAATGCCCAGCAGAACAAAGAGGACTGTCCCGGAATAAGTACAGCCAGAATGTATTTTAGAAGTGAGGATGGTAAAACTCCATTTCATATACTTTGAACATGGTATCAGGAGAAATTAGTCCCTAGAAAAGGACAAAATACTTGATCGAGCATCATCAAAAAACAGGTAAACCCTGAATGAGATGGATCAACACAGTGGCTGTAACAATAGGCTAAACTATGACCATTGTGAGGATGTCACAGGACTAGAAAGGCTTTTATTCTATTGTGCATAGGGTCACTATAAGTGGCAGTGCGTGAGTTTTTGTTGATTAACAACACTGGGATATGAGCAATGTGCCCATGGCATATGCTAAACTGTCACCATGCTGGACACAGTTGATCTTTGTGGCTTTAGAGGGTAATTATTTTGAGGGTTATGATTCCACTGAATTTTTTTCTGTGTATTCAAACTATTCCATCCTAAGATTCCACAGATCTATCCAAACCAAGCTCACTGCCATTGAATCACTGCTAACTCATATCGACCCTACAGGACATGGGTAAAATTGTACCTGTGAGGTTCTGAGACTGTACCTCTTTACAGAGTAGAGTCCCATCTTTCTCCTGAAGGGCAGCCGGTGATTTCAAAATACCGACCGTGCAATTAGCAGCCCAATGTGTAACCAAGAACTATTCAGGGAAGCTAGAGGGAGAGCATGAAAAGAAATGAGTAGTTGAGGTGGTTGGATGCACATCCATCCCTTTGTTCTACTCTCTATGACTTTTTCTGAGTTCATTCAAAATGTAAATTAAGACACAAAATAGAATTCTACCCAACCCTGCTATATGCCTCAACAGTATCCATTTTTCTCATTCTTACTACTAATAGAAGCTCAATTTTGTTTAGGGTGATAATGTACCTATTAAATCGCTCACTCCTAGGCTCCCTTGCAGCTATGCATATGCATTTGACCTAGTTTGGGCCAAATATGTGTAGGTGAAAGATACTGAGTAGGACTCCCAAGAAAGTTTTTGTTGTTGTTTAAGGCAAAACACTCGTCTGGCATAACCCATTTCATTTTTGTCCTTGGCTCTTCTGCTGTCATGCTCCCTAGTCAGAATATTGAAAGATGGGAGAGTCACATAGGTTACATGAGTTTGGCAGACCAAAAAGCATGCATTCTCCTATATCCAAGATGAGTCCCTGAGCAAATACGCCAGACCTAGGCTACCTATTTCAAGACTTACTATTGTATAAGACAAACCCCTGTGTGGTGCAAAGGGTTAACACAATTCACTGCTAAGACAAAGATGCCTTGGAAGAAAAACCTGGCAATCTACATTTAAAAATTCAGCCCTTGAAAACCTCATGGGGCACAGTTCTACCCTGAATCATATGGGGTAACTGTAAATCAGAATCAATTCAGTGGCAACTGGTTTGGTATTTTTGGTGTTAATATAAGAAAAATGAAGCTTTTGTGATTAGACCACTAGTGTCGGTTTGTTTTTTCCCATGTAGCCAGATGCAATTTGGACTGATAGAGAAATAATTAAAAGAATGTAGAGTTAAGTAAGCGTAATGATTATGGAACTAATCATTTAGCAATGGACTGCTAACCACAAGGTCAGTAGTTCAAATGCACCAGTCGCTCAGGGGGAGAAAAGTGAAGCTCTCTGCTTCTGTAAAGATTTACAGTCTTGGAAGCCCTATATGGGGTTGCTATAATTTGTAATCAACTTGATAGCATTGTATTTGTTTGAGTTTGGTGACTAGTATGTAAGCTTTGAGGGGGTAGTAATAGATACTTTGAATACTATTCTTAGCACTATAGGTATGTCTTTTGCAAATGGATAAACGAACAAAAGCGATATTCATTTTGTGTTTTCTGTAGTTTGCCTTATTCTTCCAAGAAGATTCCTCAGGTGTTAAGACCCAGTCTTCTCTGGCATACTTGAATAAAAGAATAACTGATAGACACAGACTTGAACCCTGGCCTGTGTGATCTTGGGTGTGTCACTGTTTTTCAATCAATTTCTCATCTGTGAACTGGGGATTACACACGGAGCCCACAGGGTTGTTTCGGAGATTCAGAGTAATGTGTGTGTCTTGGATTGAGTGCCCTTGCATGCCGAGCTTATTCCTCAGGCCTGGGTGCAGGGAGTCTATTTGAGATCTGATGGCAGGGAGTGGGAATAGGATAGCGGACGCAAGACTGAGTTAGGGGGAGAAGCAATCACAATGGGAACGGGGTGTTGAGGCTTTTAATGTAGGATACAGGGGCTTGATTCCCCCAGGACTTCTGAGGAACATGGGTTCTGTCCTAGAATTGTCTACCAGAAACAGGAGGCTGGGCTCTTCTTCGCCTGTAGTGGTGTTGAGCATTCCTCCTAGTAAGGTGACCTCTCCTACCTTCCTGGGTTTGGCTTTCCATGCCTTTGAAAAGGCTTCGAGGCAGAAGGACATGGAGAGCTGTGTGCTGCACAGTTGTGATAAGACACCATTTCAGCAGGAGCCTGCACTTACATAGAGCCGTTCGCCACTGCTTTGATGGATATCAGGAGGAGCCCTGGAAGTGCAGTGGTTACAAGTTGGTTTGCTAACTTCAAGGCCAGCAGTTCAAAACTACTAATTCCAAGGAAGAAAGATGGGGTTTTCTACTCCAATAAAGAGTTGTAGTGTTTGAAACTCGCAGGGGGCAATTGTACATTGCCCCACAGGATCTTTATGAGTCGGTATTGACTGGAAGGCAGTGAGATGGTGTCAGAGATGGGTCAAAGGAATGTGGCATGGCAACTCTAAGAATCTGCTACAGAAAGGGCATGGGATAGATGAGTTTATTGTGCTTGACCTTTTAAAACCATCAAACGGGCAACAGTTAGAAAGACAAACATACCAAGTGTCATTGGAGATCCGGGGAAAGCAGAGAAACACTGCTAATGATGCAGGTTTGCTGCACAGCAATCTGGCAGAGCTTAGTGAAAGTCCATTGAATGGACCCTAGGACCTAGTGAGCCCCTCCTGGGCGTACAACCAAAGAAGCGCAGTCACTGAGTTGACTTTCATTCCTCATGACCCTATCAATCAAAGCTGAATGGTCCCATGACGTTTTCAAGGCTTCTATTGGGAAGTAGACAGCCATGCCTTTATCCCACTGTGTGTGGAAGACGACTTCAAACTACTGACCTTTGGTTTAGCAGCCAAGCACTTAATATCTCCCCCATCAAAGCTCTCTCCTGGATGGATAAAAACAAACAAAACCCCAGTTGATTCTTCCTCATTAGCAACCCTACAAGGCACAATAGAATTGCTGCTTTAGGTTTACAAAACTAAATTCTTACGACAGCAGACAGCCTCTCTTTGCTCCATGGTATAGCTGGTGGGTTGGAACTGCTCACCTTGGGGTTAGCAGCCCAACGCATAATTCCTGGGTATATAGGCCAAGCAATTTATCCAATTCACAGGGCCCTTGGGGCATTTTTACAAGAATGGTCACCACACTGAGGCCTGCAGTAGAGAAGAGTTGGAGCCGAATTGGATGCCAATCAACAGACAACTGAAGAAGGAAACAAAAGAAAGATGATGATTGCTCATGACCAAGGGGCACGCAGCAGCACATGCAATTGATATGCAGCATGGCAATAACTCTTAATGACATTGCAAGGAGTTGAAAAGGTCAGAACTGAATGAGATTTATATTGCAGTACCATTCATGGAAGCTGAAAGCCTATTCACTAAGCAGCATGGTCTGGTGCACATGGCTATATGCCTATAAGGACACACACACACCAAGCACCCAGCAGGGGGTATTAGTCTGAAGAGGGGAATGGAAGTGATGTGAATGTGGAAAAGGAGGGACAAAAAACAAGCAGGGCCTGACATTGATCAGGGTTCACTGTGTGCTATATAGTAGGCATGATTAATCACTTCCCTGTAGCAGAATGCTGAGCTAGATTTTTAAAGCAAGTCGAGTGCCTGGAACACAATGGTTGTTAGCTGCTGTTGAGTCAGCCTCCAGTCCAACTCACTGTGACAACCAGCTCCCAGTGACTCCATGGGCAATATTCTCCCTGGTCCTGCACCATCTCTTTGGTTGTGCATCAGATTGTGATTCACAGGGGTTTCCGTTAACTGGTTTTCAGAAGTAGAATGCCAGGCTCTTCTTCATCGCTCATCTTAGTCTGGACACATCACAGAAACAGGTTGTCTCATAGCCGCAGCCAACCAAGCTTCCCCATTTCAGTATCATAGCAACACAGAAATCAGTTCAGTACCACAGCAATAACCAAGCATCCCCCTGACAAATGAGTGTTGGATGCACATGAGTTGCATTTTCTTGGACTCAAACCCAGATCTCCCACATGGAAAAGGAGAATTCTACAACTGAACCACCAATTTACCCTCAGAATAGAATAAGTATCCAGTAAATGGTTATTAAGAATGTGGCTGCCAGGAAAATCCACCAATTTCCTGCCAAGGCTTAACACTAATATTTTCCCCCACACACTAGAAGGCTGCAGAGGAATGACTTTCTCCATGCCAGCCCTGGTATCTAGACAAGGGACCCTAGCACTGAGCCACTGAGCACCAGCAGGCTGGGGAGCAATGTCAAATTGGATGAGGGACAATCCTGGTTGAGTTAGTTTCCCATAGCTCGCAGGGCAGTTTAGCATGTCCACAGCTGTGTTCAGAATAGCCATGCGATTACCACCGAGAGAAATTCTATATGCTTTCACACCCCATGCTAGTCGTTGCAGCCATCGTTGAGTACAGTTCATGCTCATCACTATCTAGAACTCACGGTGACGCTGTGGGTGCGCCATTGGGCTGGTAACCTCAAGGTTTGCAGTTCAAAGGCACCAGTTGTTCTCTGAGAGGAAGGTGAGATGATCTGCTCCTGTAAAGATTTAGCCTGAGGAATTTTATATAGGGTCACAGTGAGTCAGGATCAACTCAATGGTGTGGGTTTGGTTTATTAGACCCACCATCAGATCATATTTAATGTATTTATTAATATGTATATTTGCCACAAATCCAATGTCTTTTATTTTTATCACTGCATTTCAATACAATTTGTGCCTTTGTGATTCTGTATTTCATTGGAGGTATTTGGAAATATTATTCTGGGGAGTGGGCAGATGTTCCATAGCCTTTCCTAAATGCCAAAAGGATCCATGGGGTTGCAATGGTTAAGACCCTCTAATAGAGTTTATCAAAGAGCCCTGGAGGCACAATGGTTAAGTGCTCAGCTGCTATACAAAAGGTTGAAGGTTTGAACCCACCAGTGGCTCTGTTCTTGGAAGAAAAACCAGGCAACTCATTCTTGTAAAGATTACAGCATAGAAAAGCCTAGAGCAGTGGTTCTCAAACTTCCTAATGCCACAACCCTTTCATACAGTTCCTCATGTTGTGGTGACCTCCACAACCATAAAAATATTCTCATTGCTACTTCATAACTGTAATTTTGTTACAGTCACCCTGTGCAAGGGTCCCACAGGTTGAGAACCATTGGTCTAGAGAGCTCTGCACTGATGCATTGAGTCACTATGAGTTGGACTGGACTAGAAGGTTCCTAACAAAAACACCAACAATCATTTTTTTACCATGACCTTGTTAACTCAAAAAGATTAATAAGCAAATTCACAAATGAGGACATCCAGTTGCCCCTCCAATCTGGAGAAGCATGAGTTAAATGGTGACCCTGACCCCACGGTGTCCTCCAGCTGGTGCCATGCTGCCTTTATTCCCTCTGCCTCTCAGTTCTGTGGAGAAGAAGGGGAAAGGGAGGGAAATAAAAAGAAAGAAATGAAAAGATAATTTTCCCAGCTTCTTCACATCACTGAATTGAACTTTAGTTTTAATAAAAGTATTATGAAATGTAAATGGTGCTTTCACTATTTTGCTTTTAGGTGATATTCAGAGACATGGTGCTGGTAATTATTTGAGCCAGGGAGGTTAGTGTGCAGATTTTCTGAATATGGTTGAGCCAGCATGTCCCCTTCCAGGCCTAGCATTTCCCTGGGCTATGAGAAGTTGTAGACAGTCTACCCTCTTCTTCCTCTGACTTCGCTGCAAACCATGGACACACTGGTTCTGACTTGACCTGGCTCCAGTACAGAAAAAATATCCTCTTTGCATAATTATAGTGCTTGCATTGGAAGGCACCCAGAGACAAATCTCTCTTCTGGTGGCATAATGGGTTATGTGTTGGGCTATTAACTGCAAGGTCAGCATTTGGAATTCACCAGTCGCTCCTTTGGAGAAAGATGAGGCTTTCTTCTCCCATAAAGAGTTATAGCCTTAGATGAGTATAAAAACTCAAAATGCATTGGCAGAGATTCCTCAGAGAATAAATCTCCATTAAATCCCCTGGGACCATTCACCAGGGATGGGATTAAACCCTGCTCACCGTCAGTACATCAGAAAGTGTATTGTTGCAGATATGATTAGGTTAAAAATTAACATCTTATCATTTGTCTTTCCTCTTAACACGTTTTTCATTTGTTGTTTTTTTAATTTTCTGCTTTCCTTTTTATTGAAAAAAGTAACTAATGTCACTAAACCAGTAGAGAATTTGTTAAATGAGAATCTAATCGGTTATGTAAACTTTCACTGAAAACATAACACAATTTTATTTTTACAAAGAGTTATAGCCTTGGAAACCCAGGAGGCCGGAGTATTTTCTCTCGATAGGATTGTTATGCACCCAATGGCAAAGAGTGTTGTTGGATTTTGTTTCTTTATTGTTTTCTGTAGCTATGGTGGGGTATAGGGGTTATGTGTTGGGCTGTTAAACGCAATGTCTGAAATGGCAAATTTGCAATCCCCAGCCACTCCAAGGGAGAAAGATGAGGCTTTCTACTCCCCTAAAGAGTTCCAGTCTGAGAGCAGCCAGTCCACAAAGAGAACAAATGGCTGGCCCCACTATGAGACATGATGCTTCTCAGTGACCAAGGGTGATACAGGGGACAACACTGAAGACACAGTGTGCGAATTGCACCTAACCTGATTCCACCACACCGAGGCAAAGTGTGGTGGAGTGCAGTGGAACAGCAAGGGAATGGAGTGGCAAGGTCCCCAGGGAATGCTGAAAGTGGACTTTGGGGCCAGGTTGTGGTGCCTCAACAGACTGGATTGGAAAACACTCCTAAGGTCCAACAAATGATCCTTGAACTAACTACAAGCTCCTCTTTCTTGATGTGTTTTGTTTTGTTCTTTGTCAGTGGTTTGTTTTTGTTGTTTTGTTGTCTGGCTGTATACTGTTGCTTTGTTTTCCTCTGTCTTGTTTTCGTGCATGTTAGTGTCTCCACAGGTCTGTCTAAATAAGACAGGGTGGATGAACTATCTGGAGGAAAAACAACAGGACCGACAGTTCCGGGGGCACTTGGTATAGGGGGAGGTGCGGGGGGGGCGGGTAAGGAAGTGGTGTTAACAAACACAGGGAAAAGGGAACAACATGGGACACAAAATGGTAGTGAGGGGGAAGTGGCAGGCCTGGTAGGGAATGATCAACGGTAAGGTTACGTAAATAAGAGGTATAGCTGTAACCCAGGTGGGGACGGAGCATGGTAGTGGGACAGGAGGAAAGTCATTGGAGATGGAGGAAAGAGCTAGGAGTCAAAGTGCATTTATAGAAGTCTAGACAAAGACATGTACATGCAAATATATATATATGGATGGGGAAATAGATCTATACGTCTATATTTATAGGTTTAGTATTAAGGTGGTGGCAGGACCTTGGGCCTTAACTCAAGCACTCCCTCAATGCATGAATACTTTCTTTTATTAAATTGGCAATCTTCAATGCTCATCTCCCCCACACAACTGCTGAAGCTAAAACTGGTGAACAAGTAAATGTGGTGATGAAAGCTGATGGTGCCCGGCTATCAAAAGAGATAGTGTCTGGGATCTTAAAGACTTGAAGATAAACAAGCGGCCATCTAGCTCAGAAGCAACAAAGCCCACATGGAAGAGCACACCAGCCTGTGTGATCACGAGGTCCCAAAGGGATCAGTTATCAGGCATCAAAGAACAAAAAAATCACAGCATTGGCTGCACACCTCCATGATAAGATTGCCAAAGACAAACGGGTGCATAAGCAAATGTGGCGAAGAAAGCTGATGGTGCCCGGCTATCAAAAGAGATAGTGTCTGGGGTCTTAAAGGCTTGAAGGTGAACAAGCGGCAATCTAGCTCAGAAGCAAAAAAGCCCACATGGTAGAAGCACACCAGCCGGTGCGATCACAAGGTGCCAAAGGGACCAGGTATAAGGCATTATGCAAAAAATATATATATACCATATATATGGTATATATATGGTGTATATATATATATATATCATAGTGAATGAAGGGGGTAGTGCAGAGTGGAGACCCAAAGCCCATTGGCTGGCCACTGGAGATCCCCTCACAAAGGGGTTTAGGAGAGGAGATGGGTCAGTCAGGGTGCGATGTAGTACCGATGAAAAACACAGCTTTCCCCCATATCCTGGATGCTTCCTCCCCCAACTACCATGATCCGTATTCTACCTTGCAGGACTGGATAGGGCAGAGGTTGTACACTGGTACATATAGGAGCTGGAGGCACAGGGAATCCAGGGTGGATGATACCTTCAGGAACAGGAGTGTGAGGGGCGATACTGGGAGAGTAGAGGGTGAGTGGGTTGGAAACGGGAAACAGATTACAAGGAACCACATGTAACCTCCTCCCTGGGAGACAGACGGCAGAGAAGGGGGGGAGGGAGACTCCAGATAGGGCATGATATGACAAAATAACAATCTGTGGATTATCAAGGGCTCATGAGGGAGTGGGGACCGGGGTGGGAAGGTAAAAAAAAAAGAGGACCTGATGCAAAGGGCTTAAGTGGAGAGCAAATGCTTTGAGAGTGATTAGGGCAAAGAACGTACGGATATGCTTTATACAATTGATGTATGTATATGTATGGATTTTAATAAGAGTTGTATGAGCCCCTAATAAAATGTTAAAAAAAAAAAAAAGATTTCCAGTCTCAGAAACTCACAGGTGCAGTTCTACCCCATCCTATATAGTCGCCATCAACTGGATGGCAGGAAGGACACATAACGATTCAGACCTGGGCTTAGTTTGGGTTCTCACTGAAGCAGACCCTGGCCAAAGACTTAAAGGCAATGAGCTTATTTAGGAAACTCTGAGCATGCAGGTAATGATGTGGGGTTGTGAGCCAGTGGAGGGAAGGCCACCGATAACAAATAGATTGTGCATCCAATTACAAACCTGGGAACCTGCTGCTTAATCACTTAGGAAGTCTCCAGGGGTAGGTGTAGCACACGCCTCTCAGAGTTTTGCCATCCAAGGAGTGAGGGGCCTTGTCAGGGCTGTTCCCAGGGGCATATGTTCCTCAGCACATTCAGCCAGCACCAGCAAAGGGACCTTCAGAGCTGGGCCTTGGTGACTGAGGCGAGTACACGGAATCAGGGATTTGGGAGTGAAGAGAAGGAGCACCGGGAGTGTCTGCTACAGATTGGAGACTGGAAAGTCAACTCGGTGCTCCTCAAGGGGACAGGCGCTCCCCTCTCTGGATCTCACGTTTAACATCGATACACAAAGGCCGATTCTGTGAGGGTCACAGACTGGGGACTCCCATGGCTAAATGAGGACCTGTGTGGACTCTGGTTAGCCTGCTTATTCACTGCCATCTAGAAGATTCCAACTCACAGTGACCCTGTAAGACCGAGCAGAACTGCCCCTGTGGGTTTCTGAGGCTGAAATTCTATATGGACTAGAAAGTCTCATCTCTGCACAGCCCCCTACCCTATCCTTCACCCCCAGCTCCCCCAGTGTGACTGGTGGTTTCAAACTACTGACCTTCTAGTTAGCTGCCCAACACATAACCCACTGTGCCACCAGGGCTCTTTGGCCTACCTGGCTTCTATCCAATATTACTGAATCGCCTTTGAAAAAATCAGGAGGCTTTTCAGAAAACAGGAATTTTGACTTTCTCTAGAAAAATCGATCTGGCATCACTGGAACCTAAACTAGAGGATCCACAATTCCACGTGGCTCTGGGAATCTCAACATTTCTTCTTCCTGCTCAAAGTGAAATGGTTTAAGGGGACCTTTCACAGCTGGTGGGCTGGTCTCCTTTCTAGAAAGTTGCCTCTGTAAAGAAAATGCATCTTTCTTCCCTTTTACCTAGTTGGGGGTGGTGAGGGTAGCAGGAGCCATTGGGTTAAGAAAAAACAGTCCAGGTAGCTTCAGTCTGTCCTGCCAGGGCTTTAGAGTCCAAGCCTTTTTTGCTCCAGCTGACTGGCCTGCTGTTTTCAGGGCAGCCCCACCATCTGTTCCCAGGTACAGGGAGGGAGCCGACTTTCCTTCATCACACCTGCCCCAAACTCAGGCCCAGAACTACTGTCTAAACACAGAACAACTTTTGTCTGTGGCCAAATGTGGGACCCCAAATTTCTTTCCTCTTTCCCGATACTCCTTCAGTGACTTGATGACCTGGGCCAGGCTGAGATGAATTAGCTTGCTCCTCACAGCTGGCTGCTGGGTTCCAGTCAACTCCCAGAGGCCACTGGCTGTGCCCATCAATAGAAGTGGGAGTGGGGAACCCTCAGCTCTTGGCTGAGCAGCTCTGTCAGTCTGTAGCTGTTGACTGTAGCTGGTTCTGACAGCCAGTCTAGCTGGTGCTTTAAGTCATTTCAGTCGCTCCACCTCAGCTGTGATTAGTCTAGTCTCTGTAGACTCAGAGGGAGGGGAAAACAAAACACCTCAATGACTTTGAATCAGAGTGGGTTATCCTCTTTTAAAAGGCAGAAAGTCTGAATTGGAGGATATTTTGGGGGGTCTCTTTTATGCATTTCACATTTATGAAATAAGAACTAACAGTATTTGTTCCAGTAAGTGGATCAGAACCACCTAAGGGCCCACTCCTTCCACCAGGCCACGCCTCACTAAGAATAGAGGTCCATCACTTGTCTGGCATTTTGTGGTACTGTGGTGACTTTTGTTTTGTGTGATACTGGGAGCTATGTGATTGGCATTTCATATACCAGCAGGGTCACCCAAAGAGCTTCCAGACAAAGAACAGACAATGAAGAAGGAATTGGCTGTCCACATGGGAAGAAGGAGCCATTGAAAACCCTATGGATAGCAGCAACACTGTCAGTTACTAGACCCCCCATGAACAACAGAAGAACATTGTCAGAACGTGTGCCAGAAGATGAGCTCTTCAACTTGGAAAGTACTCAAAATACGGCTGAGGAAGAGGAAGAGCTGACTTTTCATAGGCAAGTCTACCATAATGATGCAAATCGAGTATAGCCATCAGGACCTTCATTTGCTGATGGGGCACAACTCAAAATGAGGAGAAACAGTTCAAATCGTCATTAATAATTGAAACTTGGTGTGTATGAAATATGAATCTAGGGACCTTGGAAGTCATTAAAAATGAAATGGAATACATAAAGATTGATATTGTAAGCATTAGTTAGCTGAAATGGACTGATATTGACCATTTTGAAACAGAAAATCTTATGGTTTACTCTGCTGGAAATGACACAATCAAGAGAAACAACATTGCATTCATCATCAAAAGGACATTTTAAGATCTATTTTAATGTACAATGCTATCTTTGATAGGATGCTATCTAGCCCCCTTCAAGGAGAACCAATCAATACAACTATTGTTCAAATTTATGCACCAACCACCCAAAGCTGGTGATGCAGAAATTGAATAATTCTACCACCATATTCAGTCCCAAATTTGTCAGAATTGCTATCAAAATACTATTGGAATGCAAAAGTTGAAAATAAAGAGGAGGGATCAGTAGTTGAAAAATATGGTCTTGGTGATAGAAACCAAGCTGGAAATCGCATGACAGAGTTTGCAAGACCAATAAATTGCTGATAGCATATACTATATTTTCCAACTTCTGTTCTTTCCTCTTTGGTTCCAACATTTGCACTCCAATCACCGATAATTACCAATTTATCTTGATTGTATGTTAGAATTTTGCATGATTAATGATTTCTTCAAACATATGATCAACAACAAAAAAGGTGACCATAAATGTGGACTTCTCCAGATGGAATACACAGAAATCAAATTGACTACACCTGTGGGAAGAGACAATAAAAGAAGCTCAATATCAGCAACTGAAACCAGTCCAGGGGCTGATTGTGGAACAGATCAGCAATTGTTCATATGAGAGCTCATGTTGAAGTTCAAGAAAATGCAAACAAGTACACAAGAGTCAATATACAACCTTGATAATAACCCACCAAATTTTGAGAACATCTTTGAATAAAGCACAGTGTCATTTAAAAAAAAAAGGAAATAAAGAAAAGATACAAGTGCATGTCAGAAGAGACTCTGAAACTTACTCTTAATCAGAGAGTAGCTAAGGCAAATAGAAGAAATGTTGAAGTAAAGAGCTAAATAGAAAATTTCAAAGGACAACTCGAGAATACAAAGTAAAATATTATCACAAAATGTGCAAAGGCCTAGAGTTAGAAAACCAAAACAGAACATATTCAGCATATCTTAAACTGAAAGAACTGAAGAAAAATGTCAAGTCTCCAGGTGCAATTTTAAAAAATTCTATGGGCAAAATATTGAATGATGAAGGAAACATCTGAGGAAGATGGAAACAATATGGTGTCACACTATCATAAAGAATAGAACAACATTCAACCATTTCAGGAGGTAACATATGAGCAAGAACCAATGGTCAGGAAAGAAGAAATTCAAGATGCATGGAAAGCACTAGCCCAAAACAAGATGCCAGGAATTGCTGGAATATCTATTGAAATGTTTCCACAAGCTGATAAAGCACTGGCAGCACTCACTCATCTATGTCAGGAAATTTGGAATACAGCTACTTGGCTAATGGACTGGAAGAGATCCATATGTGTATACATACCAAAGAAGGGAGACCAACGGAATGGTCAAATTATGTAACACTATCATTGGCATCACATGTGAGTCAAATTGTACTGAAGCTAATACAACAACAGTTGCATTGATTCATTGACAGAAAGTTACCATATTCAGCATTCAAGAGCCATCGTGGCACAGTGGTTACAGGTTGGATTGCAAACCCCAAGGTCAGCAGTTCAAAACCACCAGTCACTCCATGGGAGAAAGGCAAGGTTTTCTACTCCCATAATGAGTTACAGTCTCAGAAACTCACAGGGGCAGTTAGTTCTACCCTATTCTATAGGGTCAGGATGAGTTGTCATCAACTACAAGGCAGTGAGTTTGGTTTCCCAGGGATTTAAGCCAGATTCAGAAGAGGATGTGGAACAAAGGATATCAGATATCAGATGGATCTTGCCTGAAAGCAGTGAATACCCAAAAGATGTTTACTTATGTTTTATTAACACCCAAGGTATCTGACTGTGTGGATCATAACAAAACATGGATAGATTTGAGAAGGGAATTCCAGAACACTTTGTCTTGCGCATGTGAAATTTGTACATGGATTAAGAAGCAGTAACACAAATAGAACAAGGGTAGATTGCATGGTTTAAGAATCAAGAAAGGTGTGCATCCAGGTTGCACCCACTTATTATACTTTTTCAATCTGTATGGTGAGCAAATAATCAGAGAAGCCAAATTATATGAAGAAGAACACAGAATCAGATTTGGAGGAAATATTATTAACAACCTGCTATATGCAGATGACACAGTTTGGTTTGCTGACAATGATGGGGGACTTGAAGCACTTGCTGGTGAAGATCAAGGATTACAGCCTTCAATGTGGGATACAACTCAACACAAAGAAAACCAAAATCCTCACAACTGAACCAAAAGGTAACATGATGATAAATCGAGAAAAACTTGAAGTTGTCAAGGATTTTGTCTTGTCTGGATCCACAAGCAATGCTCCAGGAAGCAGCAGACAAGAGATGAAAAGATACATTGCACTGGGTAGATCTGCTGCATAAGAGCTCTTTAGAATGTTGAAAAGTTAGGATGTTACTTTAAGCAGGAAGTGCACCTGATCCAAACCATGGTATTTTCATTTGCCTCATCTGCATGTGAAAAGCTTGCCATTGAGTGAAGAAGACCCAGGTAAACTGGATGAATTTGAACCATGGTACTGGCAAAGAATATTGACAGTATCATGGACTGCCAAAAGAACAAACAAAATCTGTCTTGGAAATACGGCCAGAATTCTCATTAGAAGTAAGGTTGGTGAGACTTTGGACATGTTGTCAGTGGAGACCAGTCCCTGGAGAGGCATCATGCTTAGAAAAATGGAAGGGCTGTGAAAAAAGGTTGAAGGCCCTTGAAGAGCTGGATTGACACAGTGACTACAACAAGAGGACTGAGCATAGGAACACTTGGGTGGATGGAGGAGGAGCTGTTATTGTTACATTCTGCTGTGAATAGGTTTGCCATGGACCAGAACCAACTGGATGGCAAACTAACAACAACAACAACAACAACAACAACAACAACAGCAACAGGGCGAGACATAAAAAAGCCAAAGTCACTGTCATTGAGTTGACCTTGATTCAGAGCAACCCGTGAGTTTCCCGAGAGTGTAACTTTTCACAGGAGGGGACAGCCTGTATAACCTACTACTTAGCAGCCCAGCCCAACACCAGGGCTCCACAAGGATAGAGAGAAGCTCTATTAGGGCTGGATAAGGTAGAGGCTGTACACTGGTATATATGAGGGCTGGAGGTACAGGGAATCCAGGGTGGACGATACCTTCAGGACCAAGAGTGTGAGGGGCGATGCTGGGGAGTGGAGGGTGAGTGGGTTGGAAAGAGGGAACTGATTACAAGGATCCACATGTGACCTCTTCCCTGGGAGAGGGAAAGCAGAGAACCGGGGAAGGGAGACTCTGGATAGGGCAAGATATGACAAAATAACGATGTATAAATTACCAAGGGAACATGAGGGAGGGGGGAATGGGGAGGGAGGGGGAAAAAAGAGGACCTGATGCAAAGGGCTTAAGTGGGGAGCAAATGCTTTGAGAATGATTGGGGTAGGGAATGTATGGATGTGCTTTATACAATTGATGTATGAATATGTATGGATTGTGATAAGAGTTGTATGAGTCCCTAATAAAATGTAAAAAAAGAAAAGAGGAGAAAAAAATGATTAGGGCAAAGACTGTACAGATGTGCTTTATACAATTGATGTATGTATATGTATTAACTGTGATAAGAGTTGAATGAGCCCCTAATAAATTGTTTAAAAAAATGATCCTCAATTCTATCTGAACCCTTGCCAGAGCTGCAAGTTGCCTTAAGAAACACGAGCAAAAAAGTACCTCTGGCAGCAAACTGCTCAGGTTCAAATCCTGGCTCTCTAACTTATTGACTATGTGACCTTGGGCAAACCTGGACCTCTCTGTGCTTCCAAAGACTCACTTTCCAAAAGGGAAGTCATAAGCCAACTTTTCTTATTCCTCACTGGGTTGCTTTGAAGATGAAATGAGACATCTGTCTAAAAATGCTTCTGACCATCCCTTGGTTCTCAGAGCTCCACAAATGCTATGGATGATTGTTATAAGATTATGAATGATTTTTTCCAAGGGTAGTGCAAAGATTAACATCAGTGCTACTTCTCTCTGACAAAATATAAATCCAAATTTCTAAATAGCAGGGTCTGAACGGATGCGCTGTTAACAGCATCTTGCTTTTCTCCCATCACTTGTCACAGTAAACCTAATAAGAAATGCTGGGCTAGGGCCTGCAGCCAAGCCCCTCACTGGCAGCGTGCAGGACCTCAGGTTGTTGGCAGGCCAAGGGGCATCACAATGGCAAGAGGAGACTCCACAAAGGGCCCCTGCTTCCTCCCCCACGCTCCCCTTCCCCACGTTCAGGGTGAAATGTCAAAATACAATTTTTTTGTCACCTGGTGAAATAATGAGCCCCCATTCCCGTTGCCTTGGTATCATCAGAGCGCAACAGCCACGTGGGGTAATCGCTGTCTCCGTGTTAATGTTGCTCAGTTCAAACATTTTCACAGGCCTTGGCGAAATGAAACCCGTGCTTTCTACCTAGGTGGAGTTTGAGGCGATTCAGCCCATTTGCTTCTGCTGAAAAGGCTACCTCAGAAAAACAGGAAATAAAAACATAGAGGGTGCCATTGGCATTAGGTTTCTCGTTTTCTTCCTTTCTTCCCTACCTTCCTTTCTTCTTCTTGCCCTTCTTTTTCTCTTTTCTTCCTTCCCTCCCTTTGCTCACGTCTTCCTGCCTGCCTTCACCTTCCATCTTCCCTCCCGCACTCCTCCATTTCTTCTTCGCTCCTCTCTCCCCACCCCCACCTTTCTCCATTCCTTCCCTGCCTTTTCCCTTCAGCCTCCCAGTCTCCCTCCTTCACTCTCTCCCTTTCCTCCTTCCTTTCCCCACCTTGTTTTGATCCAGTGATTTGTACTCCTTTCTTCCTCTCATCCCACCCCTCCCCATTGCTGGAGAAACATCAGTTCCTTGTGGCGCTGGTTTCTTGGCGCCAGACCCTGTTCTTTGTGTGTTCACAAGTCTGCGTCCTGTGTGCAAACATAAGACAGACATATGATCAGGGTTGGACAGAAGATTGGATTTGACAGGTGTTCTGCATCCCAAATCTTCAGCAGGCAAAGGTAAAGTCAGGCTCCTGCCTTTAAGGTTATGTCTCCCATTGTAACTGCATCCCACAGAGGCTCCTGCCTCCTGGTCACCTGAGGCCTGCTGCCTGCCTTCCTCTAGCTCCTGGGGAATTGGGGCAGCAGTGGCAAGAACAACAAAAATCCCCAGGAGTTGACAAGAAGGGAGGCTGCCTTGCTCGAGAGACGGCCCCCTCACCCACCTGCATGTTGTTGAGATGCAGGTTCTCATCCCTGTGGCTGGGCAAGAAACGCCCCCTCCCCAAACGCAGTGGCTTCAAACAGGACCATCATCTTGTGGTTGCTGGGAGGCCACTGGGTCGTGCTTGGAGTCTCCCATGAGTTGGCAGTCACATGGGAGCTGGGGCAGGGGCCTCTGGTGACTCCAGTGCGTACACGTGAACTCAGAGGGCTGGCAGCTGAAGCTGGCCGTTAGCTGGGTGCTTAGCTGGGTTGTTGGCTGGAGTGTCTCCACGTGGCCTTTCCAGGTGCCTCAGGCTTCTTTCAGCATAGTGTCCGGGTGCTGAGAAGTGTCCTGAGAGGTAGCACGTGGAGGCTGGACATTCTAAGGGTGAGCACTCAAGAAGAAGTCTTTGAAGGGATTTTTCAGAAGCTGTGAAGCACTTTGTGGGAGGGAAGGGGGTTGCCCAAACTAGATGTCACTGTGTCATCTTCTCCATAATCTATTGGTCAAGGAGGTCATGAAGCATCCCAATTTAAGGGGAAAGGGCATAGACTCTACCTTCCTATAGGTAGCCTGTCAAGGAATTTGGGGTTCACATACGAAGACTGGGAGACCCTGGGTGGCACAAATGGTTAAGGACTCAATGTATCAAGAGGTGGGCAGTTGCACCCCTCAGAAGAAATAACTAATGGCCTGCTTCTAGAAGCCCACAGGCTTGAGAATCCTGTGATGTGTAGTTTCTCCCTGGCACCCAGGGGGTCCTCGGGAGCCAGAACCAACATAACAGCAACGGGTTGGGTTTTTGATGGTTTTGTTTGGGCTAATATTAAAATGACTAGTATGAAATTATATGTGTATTGTGTTTAACTCTCAGGACTCTGATTATGCTGAAGTTGAACAAAACCGTCTGCCTCTTCTATGAATGCCAGCCGATGGAGGCAAAAGTGAGGGTCTAGAGAAAGAATGAATGTCACATTCCCGTCCTTATGTTTCAGTTGTCCTTAAAGGGCACAGGGAACAAACCAGACGTCTTTGACATGATTTTAGCCTAATGATGTGCTAGTATGATGATGAGCAGCCTGAAAAGTGGTTTTAACTAATGTGATCCAATATTTGAAAAGTTGACGATTTCACATCAAATTTTATATTCTCAGCATCTCAGTTACAAACAGAAAATCAGGCCTTAAAATCCTTGCATTTCCCCAAGGCAACAACAGTCTGGAGCTAGAATTTGAATGTCCCCTGTGGATGAGCTGACACGTGCCTGTTAACCACAGTCCCCATCCATCCCTATTGCCCCCAACACAGAGGTTGGCTACAAGTATCCTTTATCTATATGGCTAAATAGGTTAGTTGGTTTGGATTGGGTTGCTAGTTTTTCCTGTTTTGTTTTTGCTTACTTTTGATTTTTTGGGGGGCTAGGAAATGGCGTGTATTTTGGTACCATGTCTTCCAAAGCGAGAAAATAAAACCCAGTAAGCCAAGAAGGTCAAACAGTCTAGATTAATGATGAAAGGAGGAGCCCTGTTAGTGAAGTAGATTATGAGTTGGACTTCTAACTGCAAGATCAGAAGTTCGAAACTCCCCCCACCCCCACTCCACAAGAGAAAGATGAGATTTTCTACTCCTGTAAAGATTTACAGCCTTGGAAACCCACAGGGGCAGTTCTATACTCTGTCCAAAGGGTTGCTATATGTCAGAATTGATTCCAGGGTAGTGAGGTTTTCTGGATTGATATAAATAATTTTTGGTGAGTATTGAAAAAACCAGTCAGTATTATTTTTAATACACATCAAAGAAGGTCCACATTAATTGTTCACACAACCCTGCCACCTTCTTTCTTTATTCCCTTGCCTCCCACTCTCCTTTCTTCCTCCCTATGGTCTTTTATCTCATTCTTTTTCTTTCAAGGGTTACCCTAGGAGTGGGAAAGTCTGACTAATTCTTAACCAAAAGACTAAATTGGTTTTATTGTTGGTGTTATTACTTGGGTTAATTTTTTTTCTTTTCTCTTCTTCTATTGGTTTGTGTCATGTAACCCAGAAAATGGGGAAACATTTGGAACATCAAAACACTATCATTTCTCAGTAGACTACAAGCATTAAAGGCAACAGAGATAAATACTCCAATAATAACAATAACATACAAGGATAGCTAGAGAGATAAATAGATAGATAGAAAAACCACAAAATCTGAGCAGTTGTGGGAAGGAGAATGGGACTAGCCCCATGAATAAATATAGGTTTGCCAGAGAATAGTTCTATATACATATTAGCATATACTACAAATATGTCCATGAATATAATAGTGCATCCGGGTGGCATAGTTATGAAAATGTCTTAGCTATAACAAAACCCCTTGAGGGAGCGTGTCCTAAATATGGGGGATCAGGAACATAGCTCTGAGAGACCTCAAGATCAATTGGTACAAACTAGCTCACAAAGACAATGTTCTGTATCCATCAGGGAAGTGACAGGGGTCTTCAAAATCTAGTGAGTAGCAAACTAAAAGTCAGTTCTTGGTCTCACCCTATGTGTTGGACAGGGTTCTCTAGAGAGACAAAACCATATTGCTAGTAATTATATATAAATATATTTATAAAACTAGATATGCAATACAAGAAACGAACCACTAAATTATATACAGATAGATAACACAAGACACTAACCGTTAAATTATAAAACAGTGAGACACTAGCAGTCCTTTAAGACTTGAGAGCCGCCAGTTGCCAGTCCCTTTCTGTAGAGAGAGCTGGGCTCTATATACCCAGGCAGCAAACAGCAAGGCAAGTCACCAACTGTCACCAACTGTCAGTCCCCAGCTCCAGAGACGAACATTCCAATCCTGTGGGATTAAATGGACCTCAACTTACAGCGACACAGTCCACAAGCTAGGCATCCAACAGGCAGTGTACCCCTTTAAATTGAGGCACAGAACAAGCAAGGCGAGGCTCACAAAGCCATTTATCCCTCTGCCCTTCGATTAATCCTACTTGTGTTTATAACTATTGCAATAAACTATTGCACCCTGTCTGGAGCAAATAACATTGAAGAAAATCAAGATGCCTGGCAACAATTAGTCCATATCAGTAATGGACTATGCGTACCTCAGCCTCTATGATGCTAAGGTCAGAAGAACTAAATGGTGCCTGCCTATCACAAACAGCTGCTCTGAAAGGGATCATGGTACATGATCCTAGATAGAGTGGGGAGTAATGTGTAAGAAAACTGAAAGTCATACTACTACTACCAATAGTAATAATAATAATGGTAAAAGATGAGGTTCATTGGTTAGATAGACTAGTGAGATCCCCACTACTATGGTCCTTCATCACCCTTCAGGTCTGGAACTGAATTCAACCCCCTGAAAAATAGACAGGTTTATAAAGTGAACCTTATGAGAATCAAAGATTGCAGCCCTCAGTATGGATTACAACTCAATGTCAAGAAGACACGCATCCTCACAACTTGATCAATAGGTACCATGATAAATGGAGAAGTTTGTTGTTGTTTTTTTTATTTGTTGTTATTTGTTGAAGTTGTCACGGATTTTTGTCTTCATGAGGTCTATAATCAATGCTCTTGGAAGCTGCAATCATGAGATCAAATGGCGCATTCCATATGGATACATTTGGTGCACAATACGTCTGTAGAGTGCTAAAAAGCAAGGATGTTACTTTGAGGACTAAGATGCACCTTACCCAAGCCATAGTAATTTAAGTTGCCTCATAAGTATGTGAAAGTCAGACATTGAATAAGGAAGGCTGAAGAAGAATTGATATGTTTGAATTGTGGTGCTGGTGAAGAATATTGAAAGTAACATGGACTGCCAAGGGAACAAACAGATCTGTCTTAGAAGAAGTATGGTCAGAGTGCTCCTTAAAGGCAAGGATGGTGAGACTTCCTCTCACATACTTTGGTCATGTTATTAAGAGAGACTAGTCCCTGGAGAAGGACATCATGCCAGGTGAAGTAGAGGGACAGTGAAAGAGAGGAAGCCCCTTAAGGAGATGGATTGACAGTGACTGAAACAAGGGGCTCAAGCTTGGGAACAATTAGGAGAATAATTCAGGGCTAGGTAGTGTTTCTGAATGTTTGGCATAGGGTCAATGTGGGTTGCAACTGGCTCAATGGCACCTGATAAGAACAACTACACCAAAATGAATCATAGCACTGAGGAGCACACATTCCTCAGAACCATCAACCATTCAAAAGCAAATAGGCAGTATTTGCCCAAGGCCAAATTCAAAAGGCAGGCAAGGTTAGGGGAGAAGGGTGAATGAAAACAGGAAGCAGAGTTTCAATGGCATGAGTGATATTACATTGCAGGAGATTGTCATCAATGTCACATAACAAAACGTGTATAAATTGTTACGTGCAAAGCTGATTTTCTCTGTAAATCTTAACCCACCTTACAATAAAAAGTTTCTTTTTTTAAAAAAAAAGACACCATCGTTCATATAATAGACACAGCCAAAGATCTCCTGGACAATCCTAAAATGATCTCCCAAATGATTTGGGTAGTTAGCCCTCCTCAGGGAGTTCTACCCATTGAAACGCTGCGCGGTTATAGCTGCAATTATATTTCAGGCCAGAAGAGGCAGCAGAGGCCTGGTTGTTCAAATACTGCAAAACTACCAGACAATGGGCAAACAGCTTCTTTCCACAGACGACTAGCGACTCTGTCATATCCATGTCTGGTGTTCAACACTTGGCGACAGAATCCAGCCCGCTGGGTTTGGGTGGGGTCTGTTTCTCACCCATGCTTGGCTTGGGATTGTTCTATGGCATCCACAAAGTGGAGTCCTCTCCTTTCTGATGTCCCAAGAAAGCTGTTTTCTCCTTTTTCTCTCTCTGGCCCTCTTCCCAAGAACCCTGGGGTTCACTCTGCTTTCCTCTGGTTGATGTTTCTCAGGCAGTTACTTGACCTTGGTTCATCTACTGCAGGTGACCATTTGCAAGTAACTGTACCGTCCTTGGATGGTATTGTTCATGAGCTAGGCTGCGAACTACGGGTTAAAGGTTTGAGTTCACCCAGAGGTGCCTTCCAAGAAGGGCCTGGTGATATGCCTCTGGAAAAAAACCCACCCCAGCCATGGAAAATTCTAGGGACCGGACTTCTCTAACACACTTGGGCTCTCCATGAGTCCGAGTTGACTCAATGGCAATTGGTTGCTGGTATTCCTGTAAGTAGAAGACAACAATCTTTAAGCAGTCCCTCTTGGATTCATGGGAGAAGGATGGCTTCCTCTGAGAGAACTTCTCAGGGCTCCAAGGGCTCAATGATCTTACAAAAAATGAGAGAAACGATAAGCCTGATGACAGATGATATTGCTATGCAGGCCCCGTTTCAGGATGCTCAAGTTTCCAGGTCTTTCCCTGACTCACAGTGGAGCCCTGTGAGGTTCCAAATAGAAGGGCACCCTTGCTGCCAGAACCTGGAGCCTTGTAGCTGAGCAGAGCGGTCATGATGAGAAAGAGGACCCAAGGGGGAAGTCAGGGGACTGCTTCACTTGTCTCAGTGTCAAGCAAACAAATGTTTGGGCAGGAAATTTCTCTTCAAGAGTGTTCTGATTTCTTGAAGGAAATCTTTTTCTGAACCATTTCCTCAGGGGAAAACCACTCAACTACCTCGGGAAGGAAGATTTTTCTCCTTCCAAGCTTACCAGGCTGTGCTAACTCACAGAGGAGGTGTGACTAGCAGGCAATGAAGCTGATTTCCACACTCCTATGAAAATCAGCATGTGCTCGGCTGCTAAGTGAAAGGTCGGCAGTTGGAAAACCCCACCTGCTCTGTAGGAGAAAGTGGTGGCTGACTGTGTCTGACAAGATGACAGCTTTGGAAACCCAATGGGGAAGTTCTCCTCTGTGCTCTACAGTTGCTTTGAGTTGGAGTGGACTTGACAGTGATAGATCTGATCTTTTTCCCCATGAAAATCGGCTTTCACGAATACATGTGCATTCATCGATGTCTGTGTCTTCTTTGGCATGCATGTGCACATATGTGCCTATTTGCACGTGGATGGATACGTCTGTGAATGTGGGCATCTCTATTTACTTTGCCATGTGTGTGCACATGTCTGCCTTTGTCAGTATGCATGCGGGCTGAGGCAGCATAAAGAGAACACAGAGAAACTTGGAGAGAAAGAGAAAAGTAACCTATTTTCTCATGGGTCTCCCATACCTGATGGTCTACTGGCATCCACCACCACGAAGACCAGAGGTCACTTCATGCCATGTGTCCAGCTGCCCATTGCTGGTTGAGGTCAGTCACCAGGGAGGCAAGTCAGACTGGCCTCGCCAACCTACCACCCACCTGCAGGAGTGATTCCCACCATCTGTCCTGGAGCCCCTCCCACCTTACTCAGCCTCCCTAGACCTTGAGTGAAAGGCGTTTCCAACGTTTTTACATAAAGATTTCTGAGTTTGACTGAAGAAATGATTTCATTTGAAAAACATGAAGCTTTGAATTTAAAGATTTGAGGCAAGTGCCCTCCAGAGAGGGGGACACAGGATGGGGCCATGCTCCCTTCCGGTATGCACAGGTGTTGCTATGAGTTGGAACCAACTTGATGAGCACCTGCCAGCAACAACAACAACCAGAAATTGTCCAAACTTCTGTGGCCTCAACTCGGAAATGAGAATATTAATATTGCCTCCTAGAAAGAATTCAAGGTATGTACAATTGGTTAATAGGTGTTTGGAAAGTGAGTACATTAAGTGGACTGATGACATTGATAAGGCAATAAGAAACTGAGAAGGCTTCACTAACAGGTGCTTTCACATCTGTAACCAGTAGATTCCTCCCTTCTTCATCTCTTGCCATCATAATCAGCCCCCACACTTTCCAGCCAGCTTGAGGGATTAAATGTTCTGTCTGATCCTATTATAAGCCTCAGCCTCAGAATCAGAGGCTTTACCTGAGGTTTGAGGAGCTATACTGGGAATGAGTGAGAGTAACCTGTCTTTTCTATTGCTCTCCTATCGCTCCCTCTTCCCTAGCCCTTCCCTGTCTCTGGGCCTGCCTTTCCTCCCTAGAGCAGTGGCTTCCGGGAGAAGGGGATGGAAACAATGAGCACAATGAGCACATTCCTGACAAGGCCTCTTACCATGCTATCTTCCAAACCTCTCTTGAGAGGGCCTCCACGTAGTCCTCTTATGTCATCTCACAATAACTTGTTAGATACCATTGAGTGAGCTCCTGACTCATAGCAAAAGTACACACAAGAGATTGAAGCACCACCTGGTCCTGCACCGTCCTCACAATGGTCCTTGTGTGTGAGGCCATGGTTGCAGCAGTGTTGAGGAGATCCTGTCCAAGAAGGCTGCCAGTGGGTGGGAGGGGCTGCAGCTTTCAGAGACTTTGGAGAATGCCAAGGTGGATAGTTCACGGCGTATCATATGAGGTCAGCCAGCGGGCCTTGGGGGCCCTTCCCATTGTCCATAGATATATGAAATAAATGGAGGCCCTCAGCAAGATGGGCTGCAGACACCTTCAGGACTCACTTGATCCTTGGGAAGCTCCCTTAGCCTTAGGACACCACCTGCTGGAACTGTGGCTTTGCTGCCTCTCCTGGCTCTCAACTTCCCTCCTAGAGGACTCCAGCCACCTTACTCCTTCCAGATCCTTGCAGCAGAGGCAGATATTGGTCTCTATGCTTTTGCATGTGGCCAGTTTTCTAGGGACAGTTCAGCCTCTCCCAAGAATTTGGGTTCACCAGAGTGAGCGTGCCCACAAGTCTGCAGAGCGTACGGCCAGGCCTCTGAAGAGAGAACTGCTGGAAGATTTGCCCCTTTTCAAAAGCGCTAATTCCACAGTTGAGAGCTCGTCTCCTGGGGACTCAGCTTGAGTCTCAAGGAGCACATCCCCTTTGACACTGCTGGCAACTCGAGGTGCTCAGAGTCATATTCTTGCCTTTGAGGAGTGCAAGGGAAATGCTACAATCTGTCCCTTCACATGAACCACCAATCCTTATCTGGAGAACTCTCCGAGATGACAGAGATGGGAGGGAGATATTTCTGGGGCACGCTTTCACCTGCACATCTCTCAGATGAGTCAAACATTTGACCCCCAAAAGTTGAGTATGATGGTGAGAGTTCAGGCTGGGCGATAGAGTGTCTGGGTTCAAATCGAGAGAATGCACATCTCAGCTCCCATGGTTCTCCTGCATAAAACCCAAGCCAAGCAGTTTATCACTTCCCTGCTGAGCATCCTACTGAGGCCAGCTAAATTCATTCTTTGCTGATGACAACATTGCTTGTACCAAATGGCTTTGCCATGTAGCCCTTAGCAATGGCCAGAAGGGCTGCTCATCAAACCGCAGAGCAGGGCTTCTGGCGCACATGCTAAGAAGGGGGCTATTCACAACAAGGTCGGTAGTTCAGAACCCACTAGTTGTTTCTCTGGAGAAAAACTGTGGCTGTGTGCCTCCATAAAGATGCCCAGCCATGGAACCCCCCTGGAGAGGGCCATGATGAGCTGGAGTGAGCTCTACAGGAGTGGGATTTTTTACTGTGAATGTAATCCCACTTGGGCAGAGATTTTCTTTGTGACATTAAAGAGGCTGTACTTTACACCAATCACATGGCTGGTACAAAAGGATTCAATTCAACACTGAAGCAAACCAACTCCATGGGAAGAAGGCAGAGAGCTCCAAGGACCACCAACCATGGAGGTTATTGAAGCCAAAACAAGAATACCGCCCACCAGTCCTCAGCTCCAAGGGATGGACAAAGAGAGCCTGCCCATCAAGCTGGTGCACTGGCATGATGCTGTCAGCCTCCGGTGCTGTGAGAACATTGACTTTGGTGTGTTAAAGGCACCCACTTGCGGTATGTTTGTGATGTCAGTGTGTGGAAACTATGGCAAGCCCCCCTCCCTGCCTCACAGCAGCAAAGCCTCGGCATTAAAACCCCGTGCCTTCTGTGGCGCTTGCCAGCTGTGAGAGGACAGGAAATGCCCTTGGCTTTTCTGCTCCTTGTTGCGACCTCCCTCTGAGGCAGGGAACAGAGGATGTGAGCTTGGAATCTGTTTTGTTTCATCACTACCCTTTGTCATCTCTCTGAACACTGTCATGTGCTCCTCACCCGTGCTTCGCCCTCTCTATCACCAAGCCATGTGCTCTTTAAAACATGCACACACACACACACACACACACACACACACACACACACACATAATGTTCACATTTTGAGGCACATTTGTTTTTAATTCACTAATAATAACAATAATTATTCAAAGCCACTTTACCATCTGAAAAGAAATCTCTATGCATACACTTAGATCATGGAGGCCAACTGCCTTCTTAAAAACATTTCCCAATGAAATATTCAGCAGCGATTATATTAAGCCTGAAGCTGTTCATCCAGTTTGTGTTAATCAAAACAAAAACAAGAGACGAAGGGATCCAAAAGGACATGTAAGTTCATAGACTGAAAGTAGCCCCATCGAGCACCAAAGGCTTGTCCAGAAGGGCAGAGCCACAGGTAAAAGTTATGTCTCTCTGGAGTTGCTGGCATTTAACTAGATGCAAAATGTCAGCGCAGGAAATGGCTTGCCCAATGCAAATACTAACAAGGGAGGCATGTGTTCCTGTGTAAATGGAGCTTCTGCCAACCCGGGCCTTCAGGATCCAGCTCCCATCACAGCATCCACGGGAAGCACCAGGGGAATGTTCCATTTGCTTATTTTCCCTTTCTTTGCTAAGAAGAAAAAGAGCCTTTGTGGCCTAGTGGCTACAAGTTGGGCTGCTAATTGCTATATCAGCATTTTGAAACTACCAGCTGCTTTGTGGGAGAAAGATAAGGCATTCTGCTCCCATAAAGAGTTCGAGTCTCAGACACTCACAGGGGCAAACTCACAGGGGCAGTTCTACGCTGCCCTATAGGTTGGCTGTGAGTCAGCATGGATTCGATGGCAGTGAGTTTTCTAAGAGTAAGAAGTATCTAGGGGTGTAAAAAGTTAATGAGCTCTGCTATTAAGGGAAACGTTGTCATTCCCAACCCACTTAGAGGAGCTTTGAAAGAGAAGCCGGGCAATCTTCTTCAGAATCCTCGGCCATTGAAAAGTTTATAGAATGTATTGGCCTTGGTTGTTAAATAGATCCAGGTATATGGTGGAGCATACAGGGACCAATGTCATAAAACTGGGTGGGATTGGAAAAAATCTCTGAGACAGATGCAAAAACTGTGAGGGAATGAGTTGTTGAGCCTGGGGGATCAGGACCATCGTCTCTGGGATTTTCAAAGTTCCTGAGCAATCAGGAAAGGGGCAACAGTTGGTCTCTCCCCATCCAGAGGACAGCAGAAGAGGAGAACTGATTGGGCCCAATGAATCAATGACTAGTGACTCAAGCAACGATCACCCTCCCCCACTGGAGACCAGAAGAACTAGATGGTGCCTAGCTCCCACTATCGACTGCTATGAAAGAAATCACATTAGAAGGGCTTGATTAGAGTAGAAGGGAAATGTGGGGCAAAACTCAAAATCATGATAAAACACCAAGCTTACTGTTTGGATAAAGGCTGGTGAAATTGCAAGACTATGGTGCTTAGTTACCCTGCAGGTCTGGAACTGAACTCATCATGGCTCGATGTTCAACCAAACAATAGACAGGTCTATAATGGGAACAATGACATTAGAGACATACAAATACCGTAGAATAATAGATCACATGAGATCAAAAGACAGCATTCCCCCAAGAACGAAGTTCAAAAAAGTTGAGAATGAAGGCAGCTTGGAGACAAGAAACAAGAAGATGTGGGGGGAGTGATGGTACATTGTGGGAATTGCTATCAATGACATGAAACAAAATGTGTATGCATTGCTCAATGGACAGCTGAGCTGCTCTTTAACCTTCACCCAAATCACAATAAAAATGTTTTTACTCAAAGAAAACTTCATGGTTCACTTCTACTCTGACACACACGGGGTGATGAGGAAATAGTGTCAACAGGGTTTGCTGTGGTCCAACCACCAGACATGTGCTTATGGGAGAAAGAGCATGCTGACGCTGGCAATACCGAGCAGGACCAAGATGGTTTTATTTGCCTGCATCATGAATATTGTAGGCCTGGTGGTGAGATGATTCAGAGCTCAAGTGCTAACCAAGAAGCCACCCAGTTTAAACTCACCCAGCCCTACTGAAGGAGATTTCCCTCCTCAAAGGTGTTGTTGGTTGTTATGTGCCATTGAGGCGATTCTGACTCCCTGTGACGGGAAGGAAAGGCACACTGTGCTATAGTGTTAGGGTTTTCAGCGGCTACTTCCTCTGAAGTGGGCAGTGGAACCCTTCTTTGTATTCTGTTCTTAGCCTGGAAGTTTCTTTGACACCTCTTCACCTGGGGTAACCCTGCTGGCATTTGAAATACCAGTCACGTGGCTTCCAGCATCACAGTAACACACAACTCACCACAGCACCACAAATGGACAGACAACAACAGGCTAGGAGTCTTCATGGGAGCAGGCAGTCACGTCTTCACTCTCTCGATGGGGATCAGTGAGTTCAAACTGCCAGTCTCTCTGTTACAGCTGCACATGCAACCACTGTGCTGCTAGGTACATTTCCTTAAAATTCTGCCTAGAAAAATCTGTGGAACAGTTCTTCTCTGTCACAGAGGGTCACTGTGAGTCAGGATGGGCTCTGAGACACACAAATGCAACACCATGAAGCCACCTTACTCTGTCCTGCTTTTCTTTAACTCTATTCTTTTCTGAGCTATCTTTTCCGTATATTCAGAAGAGACTGGCACTGAGCAGTGTTAATTCCACCAAGGCCAGGAAGGAGGTCAAAGAGTCACAAAGGACTATCTCTTTGCTTTCATGCCACTGCACTAAGGAGGCTTGGGTGGCAGCTGGAAGCTGCACATTTCACTCCCTGACCCTACACTCCTGGCTGAGTCTCCTCAGAGTGAGACTGCCCCTTTACCCAGTTCACTGCATTGGCTGTCTTGCTCTGAAAAAGAGAATTCGCACATGTGAGTCTGACTGGGTGGCAGATGGGAATCTTAATGCTGCTCTTTGGAATATGAAAGGCCTCAGATCAGAGCGCTGCAGGGGAGTGATGTCTGCAGAAGAACTGCTGGTCTCCAAGTTAGAAAGAAGCCTTCCCCTTTGCCTCAGAGGTGCGTACACTGTGGGTGGCAAGTCAGATCCTTGGGCTGGCACTCTCAGTAAACAGATCATATGGGCACCTTGAGAAGCGCTTGCACACTGACCTAACTCCCGAAGGATGTAAATATACCAACCAGGATGACTAAGGAAACCAGTGCCAAGAATGGTCACATTCTTTGCAGGTGTACAAATGAGGTGGGCAGCCACCTTCGCTGATGGTGGCTGCACAGTGAGTGTCTGGAATCACACCTGGCTAGGTGGACCATTGAAAGAGTTGGTGACATGATAATAGGGAGTACACCCCATTGCCAGTAAAGCTGAGGAAATGGCATTTGAGGAAGCAGGGGCAGCCGGGTCACCAGCATAAGTCAGCGAGAACCTTGCTTGTGCCTCCTTTGTTCACTGGTGGCTGCTGGCATCTGGGTAGTGAGGACACCATGGCTACTGCCAGAATTTTCCACGGTCCCTGGATCCACTCTCAAGTCGCTGGCTTCATCACTACCACTGCCATCGAGTCGATTCTGACTCACAACAACCCGAAAGGACAGAGTAGAACTGCGGCTGGTGGGCCTGGGGGGCTGTGGATCATTATGAGAGCATTTCTATCTCGCAGTAACTAAAGGGTCCAAAATGCTGACCTTACGGTTAGCAGCCCAACATAACCCACTTGGTCATGAACCCTTGCCAGCTGATCCAGGGAGTCCATTCCCAAGTGCATATCTAAAAGAATGAAAGATGAGTACCCAGATGGATGCTGCAGTAATCACTATGGGCAAAAGGTAAACAATAAGCCAACAATACCCATCAGTAGAAGAATAGAGAAAATATGATCTACACAGAGTGGGGTATACATATAGTCTGCCACAAGAAAACTAAGGCCTTTGATTCGGACAGACTCTGTAACACAGGTGAACGCAAGACATGAAGTGAAAGACGCCAAACACCAAATGCCATGTATTGTGAGTCCATTTAGAGGAAAAATGCTGGACAGGTAAATCCCGTAGAGCCATAGAGTAGATTGGTGGTTTCCCAGGGTGGGGTGGGAGGGGCAATGGGGAATGACTGCTTAATGGCTGCAGGGTCGATGAAAATGTTCTGGAACTGGATGGTGGGAAGCTTTCACAGTGTCCTTAAAACTACTCTTAAAAAGGGGAGAGAAAGAATCTGCGGAAAGCACACACACACACTCACACTCAGACCCCTGCAGAAACTCTAGAGGGCTTTTGACTTCGTGTCCTTCTTACACACACACACACACACATTCACACTCATACCCTTCCAGATTCTCTGGAGAGCTTCTGATTTCGTGTCTATTTTACACACTCACACACACACACACACACACACACACACACACCATTTCAGAATCTCTAGAGGGCTTCTGATTACTGTTCTTTTTACACACACACATAAACACACTATCAACACTTGCCAAAACTCTGGAGGGCTTCTGAATTCGTGTCCTTTTTACACACTCACACAGACACATACAGACAGGCATGGACCCTTGCAGAATCTCTGGAGGACTTCTGATTTCATGTCCTTTTTAGACACACACACACACACACACACACACACACTCACACGCTTGCCAAATCTTTACAGGGCTTCTGATTTCAAGGTCTTTTTACATATACACATACATTCACACCATTGCAGAATCTCTGGAGGGATTCTGATGTCGTGTCCTTTTTACACACACACACACACACACACACACACACACCATTTCAGAACATCTGGAGGGCTTCTGACTTCTTGTCCTTTTACACACACACACACACACCCTTGCAGAACATCTGGAGGGCTTCAGACTTCGAGTTCTTTTTACACACTCATACACACACATACACACATGCACACACCCTTGCAGAATCTCTGTAGGGCTTCTGATTTCGTGTCCTTTTTAGACACACACACATACACACACATACCCTGGCAGAACCTCTGGAGGACTTCCGACCTTTGTCCTTTTTAAACACTCTCACCCGCACACACTGTTGAAGAATATCTAGAGGGCTTCTGACTTTGAGTCCTTTTTACACACTCACACACACACACACACCCTTACAGAATTTCTGGGCGCTTTACATTGTGTCTTTTTACACACAAAAACAAACACACACACACCCTTGCAGAATCACTAGAGGGCTTCTGATTTTGTTTCCTTTTTACACACACACACACACACACTCATACACTTGCAGAATCTCTGGAGGGCTTCTGAATTCATGATCTTTTTTGACACACACACACACACACATAAACACTCACACCTTTGAAGAATCTCTGGTGGGCGTCTTACTTCGTGCCCTTTTGACACACACTCATACACTTGCAGAATCCCTTGAGAGCTTCTGACTTCGTGTCCTTTACACTCACACCCACACACATCCTTGCAAATCTCTAGAAGGCTACTGATTTGGTTTCCTTTTTACACAAACACACACACAATCTTGCAGAATCCCTTGAGGGCTTCTGATTTTGTGTCCTTTTTGCAAACACACACACACACTCACACTCACACTCATACCCTTGCAGAATCTCTGGAGGGCTTCTGAATTCGTGTCTTTTTTAGTCACACACACACAAACACTCACACCCTTTCCTAATGTCTGGAGGGCTTCTACTTGGTGTCCTTTACACTCACACCCACACACAACCTTCAAGAATCTCTAGAGGGCTTCTGATATCGTGTCCTTGTTAAACACACACACACACACATACCCACACTCATACACTTGGAGAAACATCTGGAACAGTCTGGTCTGGAGACTCTGATCCTGAGACTGTGGTGTGGGGGCACCAGGCTCACATGGCTGAGGATGTTTTAGTGCAGGGTGGAGCCATGCACCCCAGAGCTCTCTGTATTCCACAGGTCGATGGTGCTGTCAGAAGAGCAGGTGATAAAGGAGCTCGGGGGCAGGCAGGCCTGTTGACTGTGCTTCACCTCAGGGTAGACCTGGTGGAGCACAAAGACCAGAGGGACCTGGGTCAGACCTTGGCTGCCCACAGAGATGGGACGGGATGAGAGTAGAGAAAAGGTTGGTCAAGACTTAGCCCCAGGCTTATCCCATAGCAAGCAAGTCATAATGATTAGCTCTTGTCTTTAACAAGTAAAGGAATATACATTAACCAAGCACCTAGTAAGTACTAGGCATTCTAAATCTCCCACTTACATTGTCTCCTTTTCGTAAAAATCAAATGCATCAGGTATGTCATTTCACAATTGCAGAAACTAAGGTTTGGTCAAGTTCAGGAACATGTCCAAAGAGGCCAAGCTAAGACTGCACAGGGTCATACTGAAAAACGTCTGAGATGAGTCAGCACTAAATTCCCCTCCCATCCTCACAGCCAATTAACAGATAGGAAGGGACCCAGGGGCACTGCTGGGGGAGCAAGGGTGCTGGAGGAAACAAATTCTACACTTGAGGAACTCCAGCTCCTATTGGTAGCCCAGGAAACACGGTCAGTCTCAGCAGACCTGGCCCACGTACCTCTACACTCCAGAAGCAGGAGGAATGATACAGAGCTGAATAAACCTTGCCCACTTTCTTGGGGTCCTTCACATCCCAGACATAAATACTATGGTCATTGTACACACAAGACAGCCACTGAGTTGCAGGATTAAAGGTCAAGGCGATGGAGTCCGGATACTTCGCATTGGCCACGCCAGCGAAAAGGCGACTGAGGAAAAAGGGGGCGGGGTGTCCAGGGCAGACAGGGCAAACTGGTGAGTGAGCACTAATGAAATGGGGCACTCAAGGGAGGAGCAGCAGGTTGGCCAGCAGTCACTGGAGAAAGAACGCAGCAGCTGGCTTGGCATTCCTTGCCATGGGGCTCTCCAAAAGAACACAAGCTATTTCATAGCCCCCAACGTCAGGCGGGGGCAGTGTGTGGCCATGATGCAGCCAAGCAGATGTCAGGCCCTTCTAGACTCACGTCAGAGGACAAGGAAAGACACTGTGCAAGCCACAACCATGGTCATATATCATTTCCTACCAATTGCAGATTTAGTCCCCTCCTGCCTTGAAAGAGAAATTAATACACCCAACTGCAGAACTGCCCCGCTTCCTGACAGCACTGAAACCAGAGCAAAACTTCACTTCCTGCAATCACCCAACCCAAGGCCCGAAGCTACAATAAGCCCCTCCTACCGCAGCTGCAACGCAGCACCACCCTGAGGGAGAAAGGCCTGCTCCGTCAGGTTTCCAGTCTCTCTCAGAAACCCTAAGGAACTGCCCGTCTGTCCTAGCTGTGGTTTTTACAGGACAATGCATTACCACACGGCAGACTCAGATTACCACGGTTGCCCACAGTGAGCAAGAAATGCTAAAAGACCCACTTGTGCTTGACTGCAAGGGTCTTCCCAGAGGTCTATGTGTGCCCTCCTCTCCTTGCAGCATGCCAAGGATGGCCTGGCTCAGAGTGGGGCTCTGACAGGACTCAGGGGCCCACCCACACTGCTCACCTGGCCTCTGTGATGCTGGCAATGTCTGCCCACAGGGCATGGGGCCGGGGCAGCGTGCTGAGGAAGTGCTGGTTGGAAGGGTTGAAAAGGTGCACGGTGCCATCAGCACAGCCACAGAAGATGTAGTCCTGGCTCACCGAGATGCAGTGGGCCACTGTGGTCTGTAAGCACAGAAGCCCCAGTCAACAAGGGCGTCTGCGCACTCCTTCACCCGACACCTCAACAGCTATGAGCCAAGAGGCAAGGACAAGTGTAAGGCAGGCCAGCTGCCCTGGCCGGAGCCCCTCAATGCCCTTCCCTCTAACAGCAGCTGGCCAGAGGGCCCACAGCCCTGTGCAATTAGGGGGAAGGAGTCAGCAAGCCTTATAAGGCACCTGAGGTTGAGGCAAAGACACACTCAGAAAAGGCCGGCCATGAGAAAGGCAGCAGAGGCAGCAGACAGGGCCAGCACACTTACTGTGATGGTGTCTTTGTGCTGAGCAGAAGACGAAAGCAGAGGAAGAGGCAGAGACAGAGAGCGCGAGCGAGCAGAGAGGTTCCCAAACACCTTCCTCCGCCTGGGGACTCCCCCAGCGTGCATGCAGACCCCGCTGCTAGCCCCAGGACCCCCAGAGCCTGGAAGTGACAGACGGGAGGGTGCCGACAAAGCATTCACTTACCCTCAGCTCCACTCCCTTGTCCAACAGTCTCCGGTCACTGAACTCGCACAGCTGCCCCGAGGATGTGATACAGAAGGTGCTGTCAGCCTTCTTCTCGCGGCCACAGGCTACATCAGTGAACAGGTTGTTCCGCAGGTCCCCCAGCGTCCCGGAGCGGCCAAACAGGGGCACAGTGGCATTCACCTGTGGAGGCACACCACAGGTGCCACCCACCCACCCACCCTGCAGGCTACCCCCTGGAAAGCAGGCCCTGGTGAGAGAGGGAAAAGGCTTCCCTTGCAGATTGACATAGCACCTGGCCCAGCTGAGACTTCCAAGGGGCTTTTGAGCATGCAGAAGGGGGCGCAGGTGGAACAGATCTGGGCAGACCCCACCCTGGTGGCTACTTGCTGCCTCACCTTTGAGGTCTTGATGTCATCAAGGTACCAGAATTTGATGTGCCGGTTGCCTGCAATGACAAAGTAGCTGCAGTCCTCAGAGAAGGATACTGCTGTTACCCGACTGGACACCTTGTTGGAAGCCACTACAATGATTTTCTGGAGAGAAAGTCAAGGGAAATCAAGGCTCTGCTTCTAGGAGGTGAGGGAAAAGAAACTTATACACTGAAGGAGGTTAGACAAGCTGTGAACTTGACCTCTCCTTCTGCCCCTTCTTCAGCATCCTAGATACCCAGTTGCTCCTTTCTGCTCAGAGTTCTCTAGAAAGGGATTGAGGCCAGCAGGCGGAGTAAAGGCCACCTGTCAGCAGTTTCTTGGTTCCCCTCCTGGCCCTGCCTTTCCTGAGGCCAGCAGCCCACTCACCTTCCAGGCCCAGACAGTGACGATCATGTCATGCTGGTAGCCCACTGAGACAATGTACTTGGCGCTGGGTGAGAAGGCCACACACGCCACGCCATACTTATGCTCCTGAAGCTCTGCCACCTGGCTGCGCTCCGACACGTCCCATACCTGCACAGCAGGCATGTGTCCACTCTGTGGGGACGAAGACCCCAAAGTAAAGGCCAGAGGCAGCCAGCTCCCTCCCCATCCACGGAGGCCTGGCTCTCCCAGCCACTGGATAAAAGCCTGCACATAAATGAAGGAGACCTAACCTAATGTGCCTGCACATGAATCAAGGACACCCCCAGAGGGAATGTGATCAGTGTTGGGGAACAGGGACTCTCAGGGATGGGCTCCTGGCGTGATTTGGATTGGCAAGAACCACCACTCCTGCGGTTTGCTCCCACAGCCTCACAGGGCAAGTCTATGGGAGGGCAGCCCTGTTCCACACTGTGACCAGCAGGGGGACTCCAGGGATAAGGAATGTTTTAAGGAGGTGTTTTCCAAAATGTGGTTCTCAAATTGGCAGCTTCAGCCTCATCAGGAACTACTTGTTAGCATTGCAAACTGAAGAGAGCCACCCCAGACCTGCTGAGCCCAGGAGCCAGCAGTCTGTACTATGGGGCCACCATAGCACTTCTGACGCAGGCTAGAGCCTAAGAACACTGCTCTAGGGCAGACCAAACACCCAAAGTGGACACCAGTACAGAAAGTCAAATTCGGCACCAGTCCTATGCAGGCCACAGGCTGTCACTCTCTGCTAAGGCCAGGCCACCCCCTTTGCAGTGCCTGAGCTTCCTTCCTCACTCACCTCGCTGGTGACCAGGTACTTGCCATCAGGAGAGAAGGCAAGGGCAGTGATGGTTTTCCTGAAAGGAATGCGGCCAGTCTCAAGAGGGGCACTGGCAGCCTGGCCCAGGTCTGGCCTCTCACAGTCCCCTCTCAAAACAAGGACAGCAAACCCGCCCTCCCTGTGCTGCTTCCTTTGCAGGCCTGGGGCCCAACAGGGCCCAATGCCACAGAGAAGCAGGTGGCACCCCTCTGGCCGTCCCTGCGGAAAGGTGGCACTCCCCAAAGCCCCAGAGCCCATTTACCTGGAGCTGTTGAGGATGTGGTGCTGCTTGTGTTTCCGGGGATTGAAGAGCACAACCACACACCTGGGGAGAGGGGAGCACAGCCTTAGCACCCCACCTCAGTGGCCCAGCCCAGAGGACCCCACGTTGCCAGAGTGCAGCTGGCTCCTGGCAGCACTCTTCTGCCTTTTTCCCCATCTGTAGCCCCACACAGTGCAAGGGCCTGTAGGGAGCCCTGCCTGCCCAGTGCTCTGTGCACCAGCACCATTGGCCATGCCCCATAGTGATGGGGTGGCCGGTCTTCCCAGAGCCCTTGTCCCTACCCCAGGGCAGAGGGCAGAGAGAAGGATGCACATGATTTGGGTAAGAACAGGCCTCAGCTGTGCCCTTGTTTACAGACCTCCCAGTTTCCAGGAGAGAGTGGGATCTCTCATGTCTGCACCCATGTGTGTACTTGGCAAGAGCCAGCCCTCCACATGTTGGATGAGGAAGCAAGTGGAAGGTCAGGGCCCAGGGCCAGGCCTGCAGGGAGACTAAGGGGGATGGAGAGGCAGAAAACTGCCTGAGGAGGGAAATTCATGGAGTTGCTGGCCCACGTCAGACTCTTTAGCCCAATGAGCCTGAGCAGCACCACTCTAACAGCCTCCAGGCTCCCTCTCCAGTCAGGCAGCAAGGCTGGGTGAGATTGCATGGATACTGAAATTCAAGAGTGAACTCGAGAGAGGGAGGCAGGTAAGAGTCAGGGACAAGGAGCTAGGAGCCAACAGCTCGCCAGTGTCTCAGGGGCCATGGCGCTCAGCAGGTTTAGGCCCTCTGCCCAGCTGTCCCCTCTCTTCATTAGTGCTATGCCTACTACTTGCTATAAGATGGCCACAGCAAGCCTGGAGCTCATCCCAGGCAGGGGTTACATATCCCAAGCCCTTGATGGGGAGGCCTCAGGTAAGCAGTGGGCCCAATGGAGTTCTGGGTATGTGGGCTTGGGGGAGGGGAGACACCTTTGGGGCTGGACCAACCCAGGGCATCCCAAGTGGGATGGGGTGCAGGGGCCTGGGCAGGGTCCCTCTTCCTCTCCATCCTCCATGGCCAGTCAGGCTAACACAAGATCTTGGGCAGGCAGGGGGCCTGGGGCAGTGCCCAGATGAGCCAGGGGCTAGCTGGGCAGGGGGTGTTTCCTAGGTAGGCAGAGGGCCTCGGGCAGGGTCTTTGTGGCAGGCCCTGACCCAGGTGGGCAGGGACCTGGAACAGGGATCCCAGGTGTGTGCCTGGCCTGGACTGGACCCAGGGTTGGCAAGGGCCCTGATGCAGGTTCCTGGGTGGGCAGCGGGCCCAGGGCAGAGTCTTGGTGGTGAGCAGGCCCAGGGTGGGGGCAGGGGGTCTGGAGTGTGGTCCTGGGTGGGTCAGCTGGGCAGGGCGGGGATCCTGGTGGCTGGCCAGGTGCCTGGTGGGCTGCAGACCCACATCAGGGGTCATGGTGGCAAGGCCCTCCCTGGTGGGCAGGAGTCTGGGAAGGGGCGGGAAGGCTGCACAGGCCACACCTGGTCTTTGAAGTCCTAGGCCTTGCGCATCAGGTCATTAAGGCCCATGGAGGCAGTGCGGCTCCGAGGCTGGCTCACAGACTTCAGAGCTTGGCTCGCTCAGCTCCTGAGCCCTTGACCTCTATAGGAAGTGCTGGCTGGCCTCCTGTCATGTTCTCAATAGGCTCCAGCTGCTGCCAAGTAGGCCAAGCCTTAAAGGGGCCATGAGCTTCCACCTGTGCGCCCCTCCACCTCACCCTTAAAGGGGCCGCGTGCTGCCGCCAGAGACCTCTTTCAAAAGTGTTCTTCAAAGTGTTTAAGAGCAAGAATGTTACATTAAGGTGCACCTGACTAAAGCCATCTTAGTCATATTTTCGATGGCCTTCTATGCACGTGAAAGTTGGACATTGAAAAGGAAGATCAGAGAAGAATCAATGCATTTGAATTGGGAGGGTGGTGAAGAATATTGAAAGTACTCTGAACTGCCAAAGAACAAACAAATGTGGGTTAGAAGTACAGCCAGAATACTCCTTAGAAGCCAGGATGGTAAGGCTTCCCCTCACGTACCTTGGACATACTGTTAGGGAGAGACCAGTCCCTGGAGGAGGAAGGACGTCCTGCTTGGTGAAGCAGAGAGGCAGTGAAAATGAGGAAGAACTTCGGCCAATGGATTGACACAGTGGCTGCAACAAGGGGCTCAAACATAACAACAATTGAGAGGATGGGGCAGGACTGGGTTGTGTTTCGTTCTATTATCCATAGGGTGGTTAGGGGATGGAACTGACTCAATGGCATCTAACAGCAGAAACAATGTCTACACCCACTACTAACAGGACAGGAAGTTTTCCAACCCCTCTCATCTCTCAACCCCAGGAACAGAGATGCCACCTCCTTCTAGCTGTATTCCAAGTGTCTAGAGCAGAGCTCAGCAATGAAGTACCTAACAAACCTGAAGTAGCTGTTACTTAGCTCCATGCCTCATAGGTCTCAGTTCCCAAGTCCTGAAACAATGACATCAGTGTTGTTGTTTGTTGCCATCAAGTCGACTTCCATTTACACCTGCGTCACACCTGCCTACCTAGAATCCCACCTTATGAAAATAAGTCAGAACAATGATTCTTGCTCACGGTGTCTGCAGAGTATGACTCACCACTCTGAAGGGATGTCATGTAAACGTTGAACTGCTAGCTCAAAGGTTGACAGTTCAAACCACCAGCTGCTTCAAGGAAAACGATGAGGCTGTCTGTTCCAGTAATGTTGGACAACGTTGGAAAACTTACATAGGGTCTCCATGAGTTGGAATTGACTGGACAGTAATGGGTTTGCTGTACCTGGAATGATGATGTGACCAGAGAAAGAATGAGAGGGAAGTCTGAAAAAGAAGCACCGACCTGCCCCTCCATCGGGCTGTTTTGTGATTTTTTTGCAGCAGATGGTACGAAGGGAACAGGGAATGAAGAGGCAGAGTGCATGGCACAGTTGAGGGCTATTTGCCATTCTGAGCAAGTGCCTCTGTGAGAAAAGGGGGAGGGGAGGCTTGACCTGGATCTTGATCAAAGCCCAAGAAAATATATGAATTTCCAGAATGAGAGAGGTTTCCCAAGTCAGGGTAGTAACAGGAGCTGACAGCTCTAACCTCTGACCCTGTGGGCCCTGTTCAAAGAATCTCCTGGACTGGGTGGGAGGTGGGTGGTTAGGCAGAGAGACAAAGAGAGAGTCGAACTAGGAACTCTGGGTCTTTCCCAGCCTGAGCCTGAGCCCCTGAGCCTCCTCAACTCCACTCTCCCCTTCCACGGCCCCCCACAGGGACACCTTCCAGAGGTCTTCCTGTACCCATATGTAGGTTTTGGCTCTTCCTGCTTTTGGCTCTGCTCAGTTGCAGGGCATTTCAAGGGTGGTTGTGGGATTTGTACAGTTGACATTAGGGTAAATGCGTGATCATTTCTTAAATTTATCCTACTGCAGCTTTAGGCTGTGTTTCCAAACTCCCTGTCCTCTCAGAGGCTCTGCAGAGGGGACAGTGGCTCTGATTCCACCTGGAAGTTCCTGGTTGAGCACATGGATTTCCCATCGCAGTCTAGCCATGGCACCAGGGATCAGGGTGCTAGGCGAGGGGCAAATGGGTCCCCAAAGGAGATGTGTGGTGACCACAAAAGTGACACACTGGTGGTCACCTACTAATTGTACATGGTGGTGCTTGCCCCTCTCAAGGTGGAAACATACAATTTCACCTATGCCTCTTCTCTAAAAGCAAGTGGACCTGCTTGTGACAGGAGGTTTTGGAAAGTTCTTTCATGGGCCACAAAGAAGTGTGGCTGGTCCAGTGTCTCAAGCTGATTTCGAGTAGTGTCCAGAGAGTTCGTGGTGAAAGGGGGTAGGGAACTGTGGGGGGCTGGCCAGGGAGTGAACACGGAGTAATTTGAGCCAGACAGAGTAATGAATGGGAGGCAGAATGGATATGGAATTAATCTGGGGGACGAGTTTGGATCTGCCTCTGTGGTTTTCTGACACTATAAATTTGTCCATTGTCAGACGGCCTCATCTTTCTCCCTCTCAGAGCAGCTAGTGGGTTTGAACTGCTGGCTTTGAGATTAGTAGCGGGATGCTTAACCCACAGCATCACCAAAACTCCTTAGCAAGAAGGATATTACCACAACCACAGCCACCACCCCTTTTTCCTAATTTTCTGAGAGATAGAGAGGAAAGAGTGCTCTCCAGCATTCGACTCCCTTTAAAGAAAATGGGAGGGCCAGGGTGATGATAGCAGGTGGCTGGAACATCCCAGCCTGGCATCCAGGGACACCCGGAAAGATCCTCCCTTATGGGCTCTGTGAAGTAGGCACACTCAAAGACCACAGGACCCTGGTCTCAGCTGTCGGCCTCGGGGCTTGGGTTTCTTAGTTCCTGCTGCTTGGGGAAGGGCTGCTCGATGGAGAGCCTCATCACTTAGCATCATGGCTGCTCAGACGTGATACCACTGAGTCGTGTAATTTACATTTCATGCACAATTGAAGCAGCTAATGGTGTCATTCTCCAAGGGGGGACAAGTTGTCATAATGTTACTTACATTGCAGGCGTGCTCCCTCTCCTTTGTCCCCAAGTGCTCCATGGGAATTCCCAGGTAGCAGTCGAGTGGGTGTCCAAGAGAGTGGCAATGGCTCTCTCCACGGTGTCAGGGCTGAGGAGTGGTTACAAGGCCAATAATTCTTTCTCTGACTTCGTTGTGGGTGTGTTGGCGCAGTGCGAGTAGAGGTGGCAGCTAAAACAGCCCAGTGATCTCCCCATCCTTTTCTCCCCTGCGCGTGTGCAATCGGGCAGGGCTGGAGGGTGCCTGTTCAATGCTCAAGCTAATTTTGCTTGATAGGGGACAGTGGAGATGATGTGTAGGGAAAAGGAGGCAAAATCCAATCACTCTTAGTCCAGATATCAGCAGACGGTAGAGCTAAGCCTGTAATCTCTGAGGCTGGTCTGCTGGGATTTAAATTCCAGCTCCCCCTTGGATAACCTGGTTACCCCTGGGCCAGATGGCTTCGCCTCTCTGCGCATTCGTGTTCTCACCTATAGACGGAAGCTGATGCACTACCAATGGGTCAGTCGATTCCAACTCATAGTGAGCCTGGAGGACAGAGTGGAACCATTCTATAGGCGTTCCCATAGGCTGTGACTGATACTGGAGCAAATTGACGCATCATTCTCATGGGAAGCTGCTGAGTGTTTCACTGAGCTAGTGGTAAATAGTCAAGAGCTTCTGTATTGCCCCGCCAGCGCTCCTCTTAAAGGGGTTGCAAAAGTCACCAAAACCCCACTTCTCTAGAGTTCATTCAGACTCATAGCAACTCAGCAGGATGAAGTAATAACTGTCCCTGCAGACGTCCGACCCTGAAAATCTTTATGAGCTCAGACAGCCCCATCTTGATTCTGAAGAAAAGCTGGTGGGTTTGAACCACCGACCTTCTGGTTAGCAGTTCTAATGCTTCACCCACACCACCACCCGTGGGATGAAATGAGTGAATGTACATGCAATGCTTAGAACACTAGTACATAACATGCACTTAGTAATTGTGAGCTATTGTGGTAGCAGGGGAGTCCAAAAACCAAACCAAACTCACTGCCATCGAATCCACTCTGACTCCCCATGACCTGAGTTCTACCCTATAGGACAGGGTCCAACTGCTCCTGTGGGTATTTGAGATTGTAACTTTATAGGATTGGAAAGTTTCATGTTTTTCCCTGAGAGTGGCTGGTGGTTTTGAACTGTTGACTTTGGGATTAGCAGCCCAATATGTAATCACTCATGCCATTATTAAACGAGAGCTACGAGTTTCTGACATTTTCTGTGAGGTGGTAGAAGTATATGTCATTCCTATATTTAAAGAAGGTAAATCTACTGAAGCAGGACAATTGCCATGGCTTTACAAAGAGAGGAGAGATGTCAGTTTTAAGGATATATAGAGCTGTGAGTCATCCCTGGAGAGTACAAATGGTTAAAACACTTGGCCATTAACAGAAACTGAGGAGGTTCAAGCGCACCCAGAAATACCTTGGAAGAAAAGCCTGGCCATCTGTTTCTGAAAGGTTATGCCCATTGAAAGTCCTATGACTCACCATGAATCGCAATCAACTCAGTGTCAAATGGTCATTTTAAATTTCAGGATGGTTCCTGGGCAGAAAGAAAACATTCTAAGTTGTCTATTGAAGAGGAGGTTTGCGAGAGCACCTGGCCCATTCAAACACAACTGATGAGGAACCTCGGTGGGGCCACTGTACACAGACCAGGCCATGCTTTCTCCACATCTGGTTTTGTTGGATGCTGTCAAGTTGGTTTCAACTCGTGGCGACTCTACATACAACCAAAAGAAACACTGCCTGCTCCTGTGCCAGCCTCACAATTGTTATGTTTTAGTGTGTTGTTGTAGAAACTGTGTCCATCCATCTTGGTGAGGGTCCTCCCCTTTTGGGCGCCCCTTTACCAAGCATGATGGCCTTTTCCATGATGTTGCTCCTCATAGCTCCTGATGCCCAAGGATGTGAGATGAAGTCTAACCATCCTTGCCTCTAAGGAGCAATCTGGATACACTTCTTTCAAGACAGATCTTGCTCCTCAACTGAAATTCTTGCAGAGAGAGTGAAAACACACCTGATTTTCCTAGAGTCTCGTTTCCCAAAGTGGGCAACACCACCCACCTACTGGGCACAGAAAAATCCAGAGATCTACAAAGCAGATATCTACATTTTATCCTGGATGGTGGGCTACAGTACAAAATGCTTTCATTGCTGGGGGGTCCTGAGTAATTTCTTTTTCTGAAAAGAGGGCAGTAGGCAGAATAAGTTTGGGAACCTTTGGTCTGGAATAGGAGCTGGAAACCTGTTTTTCTGCCAAGGACCATGTGGTGATTTATAACATCATTCATGGGGACATACAGGTCAAATATTTAATGAACTCCCCCCTAAGGTGATGGCTACAAATGCTTCTCGTTAGTGAGATGTGTGAAGCTGGCAGCTATTGATTATTTGGGGGCCCTATACAGCCCTCAGGCCATACGTTTGTCTAAGGTAGTCAATTTCAACCAGTGGGTCACGACACCTTTGGGGGTCCAATGACACTTTCACAGGGGTTGCCTGGTTCATTGCAGTAGCAAAATTACAGTGATGAATTAGCAATGAAATAATTTTTATGATCGGGGTAAACACAACCTGAGGAACTGTATGAAAGAATCATGGCATTCGGAAGGTTGAGAAACACTTGTCTAGGGAATGGTTGGGATCTCCATGTAGGCTACACATGAACTTCATAGACAGTCAGGTAGCGTATCACTTGGGTTTCATTGGAGAGGAAAGAACTATTGATCATGTTTCAAGGACAAACAAATCTGGAAGGAAATGCTATTGTGGATGAAAACAAAACATAAAACAAACTCTTGAAAGATTTCTGTATGCTAGAGATGAATTGCAATCAAGAAAATTAAATGATATCTCTGAGGGTTCCAGCAGAAAACAAACCATGCAGAAGGTTTAATTAAAGAGAGTTTAATGAAGACTATTCACAGTGGTGGGGATGGGCTTAAGAAAGCCAACAAAAGATAAGGAGGCCCCGAGGGTCTAACAAGAGCATAAAGCTGTTGCCACGTGTCCTATGGAATTTTCTCTTCAGCTCTTTGACTTTGTCATTTCTTCTCATTGTCTTAGCTACTCTATGATATAGAGCAATTCTGACTCAAAGGAATTTGATACTACTGTCCTCTCCCAATTTCCTTTATTTTCCAACTTCATGTGTGTTAAAATATGCAGTATTGCATCAGATTTCCTATGCTCTAAACCAGTGGTTCTCAACCTTCCTAATTCCTTGGCACTATAATGAAGTTCCTGATGTTGTGGTGAACATCCATTCGTAAAATTATTTTCGTTGCTACTTCATAACTGTAATTTTGCTACTATGAAGAAGAGACCGACCCCTGTGAATGGGTATCTCAACCCCCAAACAGGTCCCGATCCACAGGTTGAGAACCGCTGCTCTAAACTAAGAGGTGTTTCTTTAAGATGTAGTTCAGTATATTGTTAGATGCCCAAGACCTGTTCTTGTTGTTGTTAAGTGCCGTCGAGTGGATTTTGGCTCACAGCAACTCTATGTACAATGTACTGAAACGCTGCCCCGTCCTGTGCATTCCTCACAGTGGTTCTTTGCTTGCGCTCATTGTTGCAGCCACTGAGCTATTCCAAATTGTAGGTGCTGCCTCTCCTTTGCTGCCCTTCTACTCTACCAATATCTGTGTCTTCCTCTAGGAGAGTGCTTCTCAACCTTCCTAAATCCACGACACTTTCATACAGTTTCCTTTGTAGTGGTAGACCCCCAATCATAAAATTATATTCTTTGCTACTTCGTAACTCTCGTTTTGTTACAAGTTATGAATAGTGCCACCCTATAAAGGGTTCGTCTAAGCCCCAAAGGGGTCACGACCCACATGGTGAGAACCGCTGATCTAAATTGAGAGGAGTTTCTCTTAAGGTCTATTTCACCATACTGTTAGAAGCTCAAGTCCATTTGTTGTTGTTGTTAGGTGCCGTCGAGTGGGTATGTCTCATAGCAACTCTACGCACGATATAATGAAACGCCGCCCTGTCCTGTGACATCCTCACAGTGGTTTTCTGCTTGCGCTCATTGTTGCAGCCACTGTGCTAATGCATCTTGTTGGGGACCCCCTCTCTTTTCCTGCCCTTTCATACCAAGATTTGGGACTTCCTCTAGAGCAGTGGTTCTCAACTTTCCTAATGCCATATTTTCATACCGATTCTCATTTAGTGGTGACCCCCCCAAACATAAAATGATTTCATTGCAGCTTCATAACTGTAATTTTGTTACTGTTATGAGTCACGACACCCCTGTGAAATTTTCATTCCATATCCACAAAGGGGTTGCGACACACAGGTGAAGATCCCCTGCTCTAAACTAAGAGGAGATTCTCTTAAGGTAGAATTCAGCATACTGGTAGATGCAAAAGTTCTGTTGTTATTGGTGTTAGGTACCATCGAGTGGGTTTTGGCTCATAGTGACTCTATGCACAATATAATGAAACGCTTTCCCATCCTATGCCATCCTCACAGTGGTTCTTTTGCTTGTGCTCATTGTTGCAGCCACTGTGCTAATCCAACTTTTGGGTAGCTGCCTCTTTTTTGTGGCCTTTCTACGGTACCAAGACTTGTGTCTTCCTCTAGGGCAGTGGTTGTCAAATTTCCTAATGCCATGACCCTTTCACACAGTTCCTCATGTAGTGGTGAGCCCCATCATAACATTATTGTTACTTCGTAGCTGTAATTTTCCTACAGTTATGAATCATTTCACACCTGTGAAAGGGTCATTCGATCGCCAAAAGTGGTCGCGAACCACAGGTTAAAAACCGCTGGTCTAAACTAAGAGGAGTTTCTCTTAATATCTACTTCACCCTATTGTCAGAAGCACAAATCCTATAGTTATTGTTAGATTCTGTTGTGTAGCTTTTGACGCCTAGCAACTCTAAGCACAATAAGATTGGAAGGTGTCCTGTCCTGCGCCGTCCTCCCAGTGGTTCTTTTGCTTGCGCGGATTGTTGCAGCCACTGTTGTATTCCATCGTGCTGTGGGCTGCCTCTTTTTGCTGCCTTTCTACTGTACCCAGATCTATGTCTCCCTCTAGGGCAGTGGTTCTCAACCTTCCTAATGTCATGACTCTTTCACACCATTCCTCATATACTAGTGACCCCTCCAATCATAAAATTATTTTCCTTGTTACTCCATAACTATAAATTTGGTATTGTTATGAATCAGGTCACCCATGTGAAATGCTCATTGTTCCCTCCTAAGACGTCGTGACCCACAGTTAGACAACTGTTAGTCTACACTAAGAGTTTCTTTTAAAGTCTTCTTCAGCATGTTGTTAGAGGCACAAATCCTGTTGTTTGGTACCTTCGAATGTGTTTAGGCTCATACCCACTCTATGCACCATGTAATGAAATGCTTTCCCATCCTGTGCCTTCCATACAGTGGTTCTTTTGCTCACACTCATTTTTGCAGCCACTGTGCTAATCCATCTTGTTGGGCACTGCCTCTCTTTTCCTGCCCTTCTGTACCAAGATATGTGTCTTCCTCTAGAGCAGTGGTTCTCTACTTTCCAAATGCCACAACCACTTCACACCATTCCTCGTGTAGTGGTGACATCCAACCATAAAATGTTTGCATTGCTACATCATAATTGTAATTTTGCTTCTGTTATGGATCAGGCCACCCATGTGAAAGGTTCATTAGTCTCCTCAAAGGTGTCTCGACACACAGTTTGAGAACCAATGGTCTAAACGAATAGGAGTTTCTCTTAAGGTCTACTTCAGAATATTCTTGGAAGCCCAAGTTCTTTTTATTATTGTTTGGTGCCTTTGAGTGTGTGTCGGCTCATAGCAACTGTATGCACAATATAATGAAACTCGGCCCCATCTCGTGCCATCCTCACTGTGGTCCTTTGCTTGCACTCACTGCTGCATCTATTCCATCTTGTAGGGACTGCCTGACTTTTGCAGCCCTTCTTCTGTACCAACATTTGTGTCTTCCTCTAGGACAATGTTTCTCATACATCCTAATTCTGCGGCCCTTTCGTACAGTTCCCAATGTAGTGGTGGACCCCAATCATAAAATTATATTCATTGATATTTCATAACTGTACTTTTGCTACTGTTATGAATCAGGCCATCACTGTGAAGGGGTGTTTCGAAACACCCCCCACCTGAAAGTGTTCACGACCCAATGCTGAGATCCCTGCTCTAAAGTAAGAAGAGATGCTCTTAAGATTTACTTCAGCATATTGTGAAACACACAAGCCCTGTTGTTATTGTTGTTAATTCCTTGAGGGGGTTTTGGCTCATCGCATCTCTATGCACAATATCATGAAATGCTTCCCAGACCTGTGCCATCCTGTCAGTGGTTGTTTGCTAGTGCTCATTGTTGGAGCCATATTTGGGGGGGCTGGCTATTTTTTGTTGCCCTTCTACTCTACCAAGATCTTTAGGGCAGTAGTTCTCAACCTTCCTAATGCCACAACATTTTCATACCGTTCCTCATATAGTGCTGACTGCCAAATCATAAAATTATTTTCATTGCAACTTTGTAACTCTAATTTTTCTACTTATGACTGGGCGACCACTATGAAAGGTTCATTCATCCCCCAACAGGGCTCGTGACCCAAAAGTTGAGAACCGCTGCACTAAACTATATAGGAGTTTCTCTTAAGGTCTACTTCAGCACATGATAAGAAACACAAGTCCTGATGTTTTGTTGTCAGGTGCAGTCGAGTGGGTTTTGACTCATAGCAACTCTATGCTCCATATAATGTAATGCTGCCCCATCTTGTGCCATCCTCAGTGTTCCCTTAGCTTGAGCTCATTGCTGCAGCCACTATGCCATTCCATCTATTTGGGGGCTGACTCTATATTGCGGCCCTTCAACTGTATCAAGACTTGTGTCTTCCTGTAGGACTGTGGTTTTCATTAATCCTAATGCCACGACCCTTTCATACAGTGCCTCGTGTAGTTATGACCCCCCAACCAAAAAATTATACTGTTGCTACTTCATAACTGTAATTTTGCTACTGTTACGTATCTGGCCACGCCTATCGGAGGGCCATTCAAACACCCCCAAAGGATTTACCACTCACAAGTTGAGAATGGCTGCTCTAAACTAAGAGCAGTTTCTCTCAAGGTTTATTTGAGCATACTGTTAGATGTATGATTCCTCCTGTTATTGTTGTTTGGGCCGTGGAGAGGGTTAGGGCTCATAGCAACCCTGTGCACAATATAATAAAGGCCTGCCCAGTCTTGCATCATCCTCACGGTGGTTCTTTGCTTGCGCTCATTGTTGCAGCCACCGTGCAAATCCATCTCGTAGGGACTTCCTCTCTTCTGCTGCCCTTCTGCTGTACTTGCGTCTTCCTCTAGGACAGTGTTTCTCATCCTTCCTATTTCTACGACCTTTCCATACACTTCCCAATGTGTAGTGGTGGTCCCCAAAGCATAAAGGTTTTTTTCTACTGTTATTCCATAACTGTAATTTTGCAAGTCTTATGAATCTAGTCACCCTGTGAAAGGGTTGTTCAACCAACCAAAGTGGTCACAAATCACAGGTTGAGAACCGCTGTTCTAAATTAAGAGGAGTTTCTCCTGTGGTATAGCTCAGTATATTATTACACGCACGAGTCCTGTTCTTATTGTTGTTAGGGGGCTGTCGAGTGGGTTTGGCTCATAGTTGGCTCATAACAACTCTATGCACAGTATCAGGAAACACTGTTCCATCCTCTAACACCCTCACACTTTTCTTTTGTTTTCACTCATTGTTGCAGTCTCTGTGCTAATCCATCTTTTGGGGGACTGCCTCTCATTTGCTGACCTTCTACTGTACCCAGATTTGTGTCTTCCTCTAGGGCAGTGGTTCTCAAACTTCCTAATGCACGACTCTTTCACACCATTCCTCATCTATTGGTAACCTCCCCCCCAATCATAAAATTACTTTCCTTGTTACTTTATAACTAAAATTATGCTACTGTTATGAATCAGGCCGCCATGTGATATAGTCATTCTCCCCCCACCCCCCAAAAGGCATCACAACCCACAGTTTGACAACGGATATTCTACACTAAGAGGAGTTTCTTTTTAAGGTATGTTTCAGCATATTGTTAGAAGCACAAATCCTGTTCTTGTTTTTGGCTGCCTTCGAGTGGGTTTTGGCTCATACCAACTCTATGCACAATGTAATGAAACGTTGTCGTGCCCTGTGCATCCTCACGGTGGTTCTTCTGTTTGCGCTCATTGTTGCGGCCACTGTGGTAATCCATCTTGTTAGGGACTACCTCTCTTTTCCTGCCCTTCCGTACCAAGATTTGTGTCTTCCTCAAGAATAGTGGTTCTCAACTTTCTGAATGCCACTACTATTTCATACCAGTCCTCATGTAGTGGTGACTCCCCAACCATAAAATATTTTCATTGCTACATCATAACTGTAATTTCGCTTCTGTTATGGATCAGGCCACCCATGTGAAAGGTTCATTAGTCTTCTAAAGGCACTGTGACACAGTTTGAGAACCACTGGTCTAAACTAAGGGGAGTTTCTCTTAAGGTCTACTTCAGCATATTCATAGACGCACAGTCCTGTTGTTATTGTTTGGTGCCTTTGAGTGTGTGCTGGCTCATAGCAACTCTATACACAATATAATGAAACGTGACCCTGTCTCGTGCCACCCTCACAGTGGTTATTTTGCTTGTTGTCATTGTTGCAGCCATGGTCTAATCCAACTTTTGGGGGTTGCCTCTCTTTTGCTGCCCCTCTACTGCCCTTTCATTCATTTCCTCATATAGTGATGAACCCCCAATCATAAAATTATTTTCATTGCTACTTCGTAACTTTAATTTTGCTACAGTTATGAATCAGGCCTCCACTGTGAAAGGGTCAGTTGACAACCCCCCCAAAGGGCTCGCGAGCCACAGGTTGAGAACCACTGCTCTAAACTAAGAGGAGTTTCTCTTAGAATCTACAGCACCATATTGTGAAAAGCATGAGTCCTACAGTGATTGTTGTTAGGTGTTGCCCAGTGGGTTTCGATTCTCAGCAACTCTACGCACAAGATAATGAAACGCTGTCCTGTGCTGTGCCATCCTCACAGTGGTTTCTTGTCTGCACTAATTGTTGCAGCCACTGCGCTAATCTATCATCTGGGGGTCTGCCTCTCATTTGTTGACTTTCTGCTCTGCCAAGATTTCTGTCTTGCTCGAGGACAGTGGCTCTCAACCTTCCTATAATGCCACAGGCCTTTTATACCACTCCTCATGTAGTGGGTACAATCCCAGTCATAAATTTATCGTCATTGCTACTTCATAACTGTAATGTAGCTACTGCTATGAATTGGGCCACCCTGTGCAAGGGTAGTTCATCACCCTCATGGAGTCATGACCCACAGGTTGAGAATCTCTGCTCCAAACTATGAAGAATGTCTCTTAAGATATATTTCAGCACATTGTTAGAAGCAAAAGTCCTGTTGTTATTGTATTTAGGTGCCTTCAAGTGGGTTTTGGCTCATAGCAACTCTATGCAAAATATAACGAAACGCTCCTCCATCCTGTGCATTCCTCACAGTGGTTCATTGATATTTCATAACTGTAATTTTGCTAATCTTATGAATCAGGCAAACCTTGTGAAAGGGTCATTCAACCCACTCACTCCCCAAAAGGGTTCGTGATTCATAGGCTGAGAACCCTGAACTAAACTAAGAGGAGTTTCTCTTAAGATCTACGTCAGCATATTGTTAGAAGCTCAAGTTCTTTTTGTGTTGCTGTTAGTTGCCGTCGAGTGGGTTTTGACTCTCAGCAACTCTATGCACAATATAATGAAACACTGCCCCGTCCTGTGCCGTCCTCACAGTGGTTTGTTGATGGCACTCATTGTTGCAGCCACTGAGCTATTCCATCTTGTAGGGTCTGCCTCTCACTTGCTGCCCTTCTGCAGTACCACGTTTTGTGTAATCCTCTCGGGCAATGTTTCTGAACCTTCTTAATGGCATGGCTCCTTTATACAATTCTTAAAGTTGTGGTGATCCTCCAACAGTAATTTTTTTTCATTGTTACTCCATTACTGTGATTTCACTACTGTTATGAATTGGGCAACACCTGTGAGAGGCTCGTCTGAAGCCCCATAGGGGTCACGACCCACAAGTTAAGAACCACTGCTCTAAATTTAGAGGAGTTTCTCTTAAGATCTAGTTCAGCATATTGTTAGAAGTACACGTCCTGTAGTTATTGTCGTTAAGTTCCGTCGAGTGGGTGTTCACTCTTAGCAACTCTATGCACAATATAATGAAACGCTGCCCTGCCCTGTGCCACACTCACCGTGCTTGTGTGCTTGGCCTCAGTGTTGCAGCCACTGTGCTAATTCAACTTGTTGGAGACTGCCGCTCTCTTCCTTCCCTTCTATGCCAAATTTGTGTCTTGCCCTAGAGAAGTGGTTCTTAGCCTTCCTAATGCCACTACCCTTTCATATCGATTCCCATTTAGTGGGGACCAGCAACCATAAAATTATTTTCATTGGTACTTTGTCACTGTAATTGTACTACCGTTATGAATCGGGCCACCCCCGTGAAAGGGTCATTCTACCCTCCCAAGGGGCGCAACCCACAGGTTGAGAACTGCTGCTCTAAAGTTAAAGGACTTTCTCTTAAGTCATACTTCATCATATTGTTAGAAGCACAAGTCCTGTAGTTATTTTTGTTGAGTGCTGTCGAATGGGTTTCTGGTCACAGCAACTCTATGAACAATATAATGACATGCTGCCCAGTCCAATGCCATGCTCAGAGTTGTTCATTTGCCTGTGCTCATTGTTGCAGCCACTGGGCTAATCCATCTTGTAGGGGCTGCTTCTCCTTTGCTGCCCTTCTTCTCTACCAAGAATTCTGTCTTCCTCTAGGGAAGTGGTTCTCAACCTTCCTAATGCCACGACTCTTTCATACCATTCCTCATGTAGTGGTGACTACCAAATCGTGAAATTATTTTCATTGCTACATCATAACTCTAATTTTTCCACTTTACTGAACGGTCCACTGCCGTGAAAAGGTCATTCATCCCCCAGAAGGGGTCACGCCCCTCATTTTGAGGCCCGCTGCGCTAAACTAATAGGAGATTCTCTTAAGGTCTACTTAGGTACATTGTTAGAAAAACAAGTCCTGTTTTTTTTCTTGTGGGTTTTGACTCATAGCAACTCTATGTCAATATAATGTAACACGGTCCCGTCTTGTGCCATCCTTGCAGTGTTTCTTTGGTTTGTGTTTATTGTTGCAGCCACTGTGCTATCCCATCTATATTGGGGCTGAGTCTATTTTGTTGCCCTTCAACTGTATCAAGATTTGAGTCTTCCTCTTGGACAGTGGTTTTCAACATTCTTACTCACGACCATTTCATCCAGTTCCTCATGTAGTCGTGACCAACCAACCATAAAATTATTTTTGTTGCTACATCATAGCTGTAATTTTGCTACTGCTATAATTCAGGCCACCCCATGAAAGGGCTGTTTGACCCCCTAAGTAGGCACGACTCACAGGTCGATAGCCGCTGCTCTAAACGAAGGGGAGATTCTCTTAAGGTCTTCTTCAGCATATTGTTAGAAGCACAAGTCCTGTTGTTATTGTTGTTGGGTGCAGTCGAGTGGGTTTGGCTCACAGCCACTCTCTGCACAATATAATGAAACTCTGGGGGTCTTAAAGGCTTGAAGGCAAACAGGCTGAAATCTAGCTCGGAAGCAACAAAGCCCACAGAGAAGAAGCACACAAGCCTAAGTGAGCACGAGGTGTTGAAGGCATCAGGTAGCAGACACCAAAGAACAAAAACCATCATTGTGTGATCACCTTCCCCACATAAACGCTGAAGATGAATGTGTGCATAATTAAGTGTGGTGAAGAAGGCTGATGGTGCCCGGCTATCAAGCGATATAACATCCCGGGTCTTAAAGGCTTGAAAGTAAACAAGCAGGCCCAGAAGCAACAAAGCCCACATGGAAGCATCACACCAACATGTGTGATCATGAAGGGCTGAGGGGACCAGTTTTCAAGCAACAAAGGCGGGAGGGGGGATTATATCATCGTGAATGAGGGGAGTGCATGGCAGGGTACCAATGCCCACCTGTAGACAACTGGACATCCCTTGTGGAGGGGTAGTGGGAAGGAGATGATTCACTCAGGGTTCAGTGTAGCAATCATGAAACTCACAACCTTCCTCTAGTTATTAAACGCTTCCTCCCCCCACCTCTCAGGATCCCAATTCTACCTTGCAAACCTGGTTAGACCAGAAGATACACAGCGGTACAGACGGGAACTGGAAACACAGGGAATCCAGGACAGATGAACCCCCCAGGACCAGCGGTGAGAGTGGCGATACTGGGAGGGAAGTGGGTGTAGAAATGGGAAACCGATCACAAGGATCTACATATAACTTCCCCCCTGGGAGATGGGCAACAGAAAATTGGGTGAAGGGAGACACCGCGCAGTTTAAGATAAGAGAAAATAATAATGTATAAATTACTAAGGGTTCATGAGGGAAGAGGTGCAGGGTGAGAGGGGGAGAGGGGAAAGGGGAAATGAGCTGATTCCAGGAACCCAAGCGGAAAGCAAATTTTGAGAATGATGAAGGCAACGAATGTATAAGTGTGCTTTACACAATTGGTGTATGTATGGATTGTGATGAGTTGTATGAGCCCCAATAAAATGATTTTTAAAAAGAAAAAGAAAGAAATGTCTATAAATGAATGAAGGCAACATATGTACAAAATGCCTGATGCAATCAATATGGATTGCAACAAAAGTTGTAAGAGTCTCCAAGAAAAGATTTTTAATAAAAATGTATATATAATAAATATTTTCCTAACTTATATAAATGATTAATAAGAATAAAATTAAGCACCCTGGGTGTTTTATAGGAAAAAATGATAAAAGAACAAATGAGAGATTCAGCAGGAAGCAATGGATAGGAAAATATTATAAGGAAAGGTTTCTCTTACATGGAATGTACATTCTCTTACATGACAACAATCAGAATATGCCGTAAGAACCTCAGACCAAATTCTAGAATAAAACAGAGGAAAAAATTCCCAACCCTTCAATAAAATGCTATATGTTTTCTATGATTTTCACAAAAGTTCAAATTCTTTAACAAAATATTTTGTTCATTCAAATTTTTAATTATGCATAAATTTATGTCTACTTGCATTACATCTCATAAAAAGGCAGAAGAATTGTTTTCACTCTATCTAAAACTAAATAGAAGATAGTGAAGGTGAAAAAATAGCTTTCGTGAATGTTGCTTTGAAATACAAATGGCATTGTCCTAAGAAATTTAAATGATTTAATTTTTTAAAATCATTTTATTAGGGGCACATACAACTCTTATCACAATCCATACATACATCAGTTGTGTAAAGCACATCCGTACATTCATTGCCCTCATCATTCTCAAAACATTTGCTCTCCACTTTAGGCCCTGGCATCATGTCCTCATTTTTTTCCGCCCACCCTCCCTGTTCCCCCCTCACTCATGAACCCTTGATAATTTGTCAGATCTTACATATTTTGTCTCCCTTCACCCACTTTTCTGTTGTCCATCCCCCAGGGAGGAAGTTATATGTAGATCCTTGCAAATGAGGTCTCAGAGCAGCTGGGTGTGATGTAGGGGAGGCTCTGGAAGCAGCTGCAGACACTGCAGATGTTGGCAGCCCAACAGTGAGGGTCACTGCATCCGTGGGTACCAGAAAACTGGCTGGGGTTGCTTATTCCCCTAGATGCTACCCCTGCCTTGAAGAGAACCGTGACAGAGGCCTGTAGACATGTGTCAGGAAAAGATGAGTCCTTCACTGTTTCCTCTTCCCACAAACCTTTGAGGAGAGCCTGCAGGGCAGGGGCTCGGCTCCCTGGCTCCAGTCACCTGCCCTTCCCCACAGCCACACCCTCGCCAGCCCCAACTCCCCCTGCCCTGGGTTTGCTTCTTGAATCAAGAGGAGCAGCCTGGGCAAAGACCATGAAGAAGCTTGTCCTTCAGGCAGCCCCTTTGATTGGGTCCCTTGTCCTCCAGAGTGTGGACACATGCACACTAACTGTTGGGGGACTCAGGCTGTCACCACAGGGGCCAGGATCTGAAGAGGATGCTGGCACTGCAGGGCTTCCTGAGGGAAGCAGAGGACTTGCAGAGCTGGCTGAGCAGTCAGCAGCAGGTGGCCAGAGGAGAGAAGACGATGAGCCCACCCTAGTGAGGAAGGGGCTAGGGAGAAGGAAGGGGCCCTGGAGCCGAATGAAGACGGGTGGTGGAGGGGGGCTGCATGCACAAGGGGCTGATGGGGAACATCAGTCTGGACTGAGGACAGCTGTGGCTTCCTATTCCCCTCTCTGCGTAGAGGGACAAGTTCTGTGGCTGTCCAGTGCTGCCCTGCCCAGTCACTCACTGAGGTGTCTCACAGCCCACCAGCCAGGGCCCCCTGTGACCCCTCTCCTCTCCTCTCAGCTCCTCTTAACCAAGTTTGCAATATTTCGGCACCAAGTGAAGATGGGTGGCCACCAGGGGGCAGCCTGCCCCACTAGCGGAGAGCCTGCTGGAGTGGCGGCCCAGCACTGCCCCCAGGGCCCAGCAGTGGTGTCAAGACCTACAGTGAGTACCAGCAGCCTGGAGCAGGCGTGAGTTTGGGGGAGGTGCTGGGCATGGGGTGGAGGGGCTTCCAGGGAGACCCTTGCTGTGCTGCGGCTCTGCCAACCCCCTGAGACGTGAACTGATTTTCTGTGTGCCCACCTTGGGGGCCCGGGCCACGTGTTCCAGGGAGCAACTTGTACAGCCTGGAGCTTGGGACTCCTTACTTAAGCTGAGAGGCCATGTCGGACGATCTTCAGCAAACTCAGCCTTCGAGTTCTGGGCGTCTGGCTTCAGGGCACGGTGAGGGCAGCTGCTGGTTCTGGCCTGGCTGTACAGCAAGCAGCCTGGCTGTACCTGGCCCTTCTGGGGACTCCAGATAGCACTGGGGAAACTGGGTGCACTGAGAGGCTGGCTTACTTGCTAGAGACCACAGCTAATTAGCAGTGGAGTTGAGACCCGATATGGCCCTCAGCATAAAAAGGAAGTGTTTTCTGCCCTGGTGACCCCTGGCCTTCCCTGAGGTCAAGGGTGACCATAGCAGCCACATGAAGAGTGTCAGAAGCAGGGCACAATGACTGCCTCAACCTCCCCACTCTCCCCCCGCCGGGGCTCTTCCAGTCTTGGCCTAGGACCTCTATTGCTGGGGAGCAGGCTGGAGAGTCCCCCACCCCTGCAGGGCCCATAACCTTCCTAGCAGTGCCAGTGGATCTGAAAGGCACAGCCTGGCAGTGTGTGGCCAGGCTCCCTGGATATGGTCCCATTGAAGATCTGGAGAGCAGACCGATTGTTTTCCTTTGATTGTGTTACAGATATCTTATAGGAGAGAAGGACGTTTATAGATCACTGTCTACAGTTTCTGAACTTCAAAGCACTCAAATCATTGCCATCGAGTCGATTTCTATCATCGATGCCCTGTAGGACAGCACACGACGGCCCCTGCGGCTCTCTGAGGCTGTCACTACGGGGGCAGACAGCCGAGCCGCGTCTTTCTGATGGGTTTCAGACCACTGACCTTGCCACGAGCAGCAGCCCGGGGCATGCCTTTTTCTGACCTTGGGTTTGACTAATATATATATACACACATATAATGCACATATATATATGAATTTTAATATAGAGGGGTTTTGTTTTAAGTGGAAACATGCAGAGCAGTTTAACAATTTCTACACATTTTGTTTGCAGCCCTCATAATATAACACAGCACTCTTCTTGCCTCCTCCCTGGCCCAACCCTCCCTCCTGAATTTTGAGGGCAAATGCTCACCTTTGCTCTGGGAAGCACTTGCCTCACAGGTGCCATGCGTTCACTTTATCAGCTCGACTGTTGCTTGGGCAGGGGTGATTCCCGGCGCTGGGCTCTGTTTTGGATTTGAAGGGCCCTGGTCTCGGGGTTCCAGCAGTCCCTGTCAAACTTGTAATGCCCTCTCTTCATGAAGTCAACTTCCATTGGTTTTCAAGCTGTGCACAAGTTGCCAGTTTGAGCTCAACCAGAGCAGTTTGAGGCGGTGGCTGGGCACCATCTAACTCTCCTGGTCGCCAAGACAAGGATGGAGGGCTGTGGTGTTGGTGGTCCGTTAGTCCTGTGGACTGCTTTGCTTCAGTTTTTGATTTTCTTCACTCGTCAACTCCAGATGGGGAGAGAAGGGATCCTAGTTGCTAGAGGTGCCTTTGCAATGGAGACAAACATTTTATACTAAAGTGAGATTCTTACGTGACATTTGCGTGACTGCAGCAGCCCCTGCTCATCTTCCTCCGTGCTCACCCTAGCTGACCACCTTCCTGCCTCAGAGGATGGGGCACTCCCTCTGCCCGTCCACCCTCAGGTCCTCACTTTCAGCCCCACAGGATCCTGTGGTATCAATCCCCCCCCCCATCAGCCCCACCCCCAGCCTACACAAGGATTACAAACCCTCGCTCCACTCAGATTCTCTGTAGCTAGTGTCACCTCCCCTGTGTTCCTCAGAATGTGCTCTGCACCCATGAGATTATTGATTGGTTTCCACCCATAGTGACCCTCTATGTCCCACAGGGCTTGCTCTGGAGGCAGCTCTCAGAGGGGGAAACCAGGAGGAGGAGGGGAGGGAGCAGTTGGGCAGAAGAAGCTGTGATGGACCCCACAGAGCCACACTGCCCATGGAGGACAGGACCCTGCGGCTGTTTCCCCGAAGGGGTGTCCCTCAGGGCAGATCAATGCTCTGGAGACCCCACCGCAGGTGGAGGCCCCTCGACCCCTCCTCAGTCCCGCACTCCACACCCTCACCTACATTTGGAGCTGGGTGAGCTTCTCCTCCTGGGCCGCCAGCTGCCTTTCCAAGTCCTGGTGCCAGGCATGTGGCCCTCTAAGGGGCGGATCCCTGCTCACCCCACAGTCAGGGTCCAGCAGGAGGTCCTCTCAGGAGGCCAGCCAGACCTGGGCCTGCCCCAGCATTCCTCGCAGCTCCTCTTGGTCCTGGCTCACCTGGCAGTGCTCCTGGTGAAGGGCCCAGGCTGTCCGGAGCTCCTGCAGCTGCCTGTCCAGCTCCCGGAGACACTGTGACCTGGGGGGCGGAGGGCTGTTGGGAGGGGCGCAGGGTGTCGCCTGGGTCGGACAGGGCTGGGTTACTGTGGAGCAGGGAGAAGCAGGAAAGGGACCTCTGGCCACTCACCACCCTGGCCCTAGCCTTCAGCGCGCACATCTCTGGGGCCATGACGTGGCTGGTGTCCAGCAGCTGCTACCCCGCCGGCCACACTGCCTGGGCTCTCAGGCAGAGCTCCTGCCCCAGTGTCTCCTTGGCACCAGCTGGCCCTTCTGAGGATATAGACTAGCGCCTGCTTCTCTTGAGCCCGAGTGCTGGGTGGGGGACAGGGCATGGGAACAGGTCTCGGGGCCAGAGGGCAGAACAGGGAGGAGGCAGGGAAGAGCTGGGTGCCCCCACCCGCATGGAACAGAGCGAGCCCCCATCCAGGTGGGGTGGCACATACAGCAGTTCCTGGCAGTGCCTGAGGAAGGCGTGGCCATGGGCTACCCACTCCAGCTGCTGGCCCTGCTCCCAGGCCTACATGTCCAGGTGGCCCACGCCTCCTGCACCTCAGCCAGCTGCCCGGCCAGGCCCTCCTGGACCGCAGGGTGTACCTGGATGGCCTCCATCCCCATCTGAACCACCACCACATCCACAGCCACCAGCTCCCTCTGCAGCTGGCAGAGAGCAGGCTGAATGCTCCTCCACCTAGGACTCTGCAGTCCATCCTGGCTGTACCCCTGCCTAGGTCAAACCCAGGCCTGTCACCCCCATCCCAAAGGGGGCAGGGGCAGGCTGCAGTCCTGCCTGGGGTTAGCTGGGGGTGAGTGCTCCTCATCCATCCATTGCCTACAAAGAGGGGTTCTTGCGGGGGGGAGGGACTGGGGCCCTCCCCTGCAGGAGGCAGTGCTGGCGCTGCAGGACCTCCACAGACGCCAGGTTGTGGCCAAGGACAGCACCTTCCACCAAGGCCACCTTCTGCATGTGGCCCCACAGCTCGAGCGCCGCCTTTTGGAAGTCGAGGGCTCAGCGGGAAGGAGGGCCAACAACTTTCTCCCTGAGAACAGGGCCACCTCCTTTTGAGCAAAGACTGTGGCTTGGGGATTTGTGGGGCGTTAACACGGAGGGAAATAAGACGAAGACTCTATTCCCTAACTTATAACAGGGAGAATCTGGAAAGCTGGTATTCCACGGTAGGAAAGCCTCTACTTTGGTAAGTTAGAGGTAAAGTCCAAGTACATTATCCTGCTTTAAAAATCATTCCCATGGATTCTCCGTTAACAGCTAGGCTGCCTTAATGTGAGCACATGGCTGATTGCATCTCTGTGTAGAAGCAGATATGATCCTTTTGCCCTCTCTTCCCACCGTGACACCCAGCCCCCCTTGTAGCTTCCCCCAATGCAGGTATTAGCTTTCCTCGCCTTGGTGAGCTCAAGTACAGGGGCCTTATGATAGATACCACCCACCTTGTGACCCATGTCACTACTGAAGAGGTGTGTCTCCAGGCTCCCTATACACGTCCCAAGATAGCAAAGGTTCCACTTCTCCCAGTTCCACGTGGTCCATCAAGAGGAGCTGAAGTGAGCATGCCTAATAAAACATGTCTGACTCTGTATTGTATTCTCTCACCCCTGCCTTTCCTGTCCTCTGTGACTTTACCGTGACCTTTACGTATTATCATCGCTGTACATTCGCGCCTTCTGGCCCTTCGGTGGTTAGAAGATGGATGGTTTCCTCTGATCACAGCAGGTTCCTGATGAGGCCCGGGGGCCACAGGCAGGGCCCGAGGGAGGAAAGGGTCTTGACACGCATGTTGGGACAAAGGCAAAAAGATGGGGAGCCCTGAGCACATGTGGAAGGCAGCTCAGGGAGCGAGTGGGCTGCCTTTCAGGGGGTCTGCCTGTAGCACCTCCAACAGTCAGTGAGGAGAGGGCTGGCCCCAGGGCCACCCAGACCCAGGATTTCGGTTGCAGGACCTGTCAGGTGCTCAGTGCACTGAGACACCAGTTCCCGAGAAAGGAGGGTGTGGGGATGGGAGGCAGGGAGCTCTAAGAGTGGTGGTCAGCAAGAAGACCAGCAGGGCCTGTGCCCCCAATGAAACTGCGGCCCGTGCTCAGGGAGCATTGGGAGAGCACACTTCGTGCTCCTGCCACAGGAGTGACCTGCGCTGAAGGACTCCAAACTGGGGGCAGGAAGGAGCGTGGTTGAACGGGGAAGGCTGATTGATGCTGGGAGCTGAAGTCAGCCATGCCCCTTCAAAAACACATCCGCACACGAGAATACACACAGAAGTACGCATGCACATACCCACATGCCCACCCCTACACATGAGCACACACACACATACACACATGCACACACACGCACACACATCTGGGGTAGGCCCCTGTGTCCCGAGCCTCATGGCTGTCGCTGGCCTGTCCCTCTGGGTACCCACCTCTGTGCGGGCTTTCATTGCCTTGTCTAGCCTCACCCATGGGGCCTCAACGCAGCTCCTGTGGACTTGACTGTGGGCCATGGAGCTGGGGGAGGCGAGTTCCAGGGCACCTGCCAGCTCCCTCAGGGCCTGCACCCTGGCAGCCCCACACTCTGCCCTTTCTCCCGGAAGACCTTGAACTTCTCTTCCAGCATCTGCCAAAGGTGGGGCTGGACAGGGTCAATGTGGATGGGGTTCAGACAGCTCCTAAAACTCACGAAAGGGCCAGCTGGCCCCAACAGCTCCCACATCCCTCAGCCCTGGTTCTAGAATTCTGCAGGGCATCTCCTGCCCCCTCAGCCCACCCAGCATCTACCCTACCCTCCGTTCCTCCATCCACTTTCCCGGCACGACTCACTTCCACACCCTCCAGGTCCTGCCCACACTGTCTCTGGAGAGGGCCCGAGTTCAGGGAACCCAGGGCAGCCCCTGCTGTCTGCGGCCTGTGGAGGAGGCAAAGCTGGGTCGGTGGATCAGGGATCCTGGTCACAAAGCCCACTTAGCAGGGTCACTTTCCCAAGCCAGGGGCTCCCTGCACCTTCAGGGGCGTTCTGGGAAGAGTTGAGCTGGGCTGAGGATGCCCTGCACAGCACCAGGCTGACCCAGGTCACAGTTCAAGCTACTGCGTTTCCAGCCCAGATGGAACTTAGGTGAGATAACGATTTGCCCATGATCCTAGCCCAGAGGCTGGCCCAGAGTCTCAGGGGCCCTGCATTTGCTGCATGCAAGAACCATGGAGGGGTGCAGCTTCTACCTTTGAAGGGTGTGCAGTCTCCTCCAAACACACAGCATGCCTGGGTGGCACACAACGTGGCTACCTGCGGAGTGCCGGGCTTTAGAATGACCCCACCTGCTGACTCATGGGGATGCTCCAGAGGGTTTGCAAGCCAGTAAATCTTTCCAGGAGCAGGGAACCTCTTCTTTCTCCTGAGGAGCAGTTAGTGGGACTGAACCAGGCAAAAGCCCAACACTTCCCAAGCAGGCCTCCTGGAGCATCGTTAGAGCAAGGGGTAAACTGCTAGTGATAATGGGCTTCTGGGAGGAGAGTTTGCAGAAAGGCCTGAAGTGCTGAGCAAGATCTCAGGACGGTGGCCCTCTGGGAGCTTAGGGCAAGACCTAAACCCAGACAGGAAGCTGAAGGGCTGACCAGACAGATGATGAAGGGGAGGAATGATCATGCTGGGATAACTGCTGACCCCCACCTGGGGGCAGGGCTTCCTGGTTGGAGCAGTGGGAGCTGACTCAGGCCAGACCCCACCTGCTCTGAGATGCTGAGGCCACCCTCAAAGTTCACAGCCAACTGTCTCACGTGCTAGTCAGTATCCAGGTGGGTGCCTGGGGGAGAGGGTGGCTTTTGCAAGTGCTGCCACCCCAGGCCCAGAGTCCCACCCTCAATGCCCGGGCCCTTGGCCACCATGCTGTGTCAGGAGAAAGCCACAAGCCTCCCAGATGCCGTGTCCCACTAGGTGGAGGCCCCCATGAGGAGACATGGATCGCACCAATGAATCACACAATCTGCCTCTGTCCCCTTGAGGCCTCCTCACACCCCACTATCATCACCCCAGTGCCGCTTCCCACTCTGGACTAGAGTGCATAGGTATTAGGAAGAGATAAAACTCACAACACATGGAACCCAGGAACAGGAATGGGAATAGAGATACCAAAAGGGTAGGGGGGAGGGGGGTAGAGGATGGGAGGAAGGGAAACCGATAGCAATGAATGACATATAACCACACACCCCTCGAAGGGAGAGGAGAAACAGAAAGCTGAGGATAAAAGAGACAATGGTCGATGTGAGATATGAAAATAATATCAATCTAAAATCTATCAAGGAACCACGAGTGGGGAGGAGGAAAAAAAGGGGAGCTGATCCCAAGGGCTCAAAAGAAAGTAAATGTCTAGAAAAGAATGATGGCAATATACGTATGACTATGTCAGATACAATTGGTGTATGGATTGGAACAAGAGTTGTAAGAGCCCCCAATAAGGACAAACTGAGGATGACGAAATACACCACTGAAAACCTTATGCTAATCATTGATACACTGTCAGGTAGTGGAGAACTAGTAAAACTAGGCAGAACCTTGTCAGAGAGGACCAGATGACGAACACTTTTGGTCAGATTAAAGGGGAAGATCAGTGAAAAAGAGCCAGGCCGTTTGCAGGATGCATGGCCATGGGAGCTGCAACAATCGGTTCAAACATCAGAAAGAAATGAGGGTGGCCCAGGACTGGCAAGCCTTTCCTTGTCCTGTACATTGGGGTTGCTTTGAAGCAGACCAACTGGACAGCACCTACCAACAAGACCAACTGAGGAAGAGGAAGCCACTATGATCCCAGAAACAGACATCACTAGGACTGTCAGGAGACTTTTATAAAGGTAACCAATGGCCTGGCCCTACATCACAGAAAGGTGGGGAAGCACCATTGTCTTGGTTTACCAGACGTTCCCCAGATAAATTACTGTCCAGCTCCCCAAAGGAGGAGAAATACCTATGGACATGACGGAAGGGAGGTTCACTGCGCTATGGGAATGTGCTAATCTGTGCACTTAAATGTTGAAATCCACAGAAACACGTGTATAGAAGAGAGTTGTACTTAAATATTAAATGCACATCAAGAAAACTTCCCTAAAAGATCTTTTTAATCTCATAAGCCCACCATTATGCCATAGGCCCCCCAGAATCCACAACCATCTACAAAAGAGATGGAATAAGGCTGACTGCTAGTAAGCGCCAAGTCAGAGAAAGCAAAATAATCTCATATTTGGTGGGCATCTGCTTATAGCTGGGGAGCACCCAAAGCTGTTTCACGTAGATAAAGTGGCTTCTACTCAGATATGTCTGAGTGTACGTGAGGTTTAACTGGCTAAGGCATCATCTCACTTTACTGAATTTCAAAATCAAGATGCTCAAGAACTTGCAATGCTAAAGTGACCAATGCATGAATCATTCCGCCCTTCAATTAAAACCACCTGTGCATCTTGGACATTTGGCGTGATAAGCTAACAATATGAGTCAGCATAACCTGTTGTGAAAATCAGGAAGATACAGAAAGCTCCATTGTTTAATGTAATTATTGTATACGGGAACCTGCAGGATGTAAAATTTCCCATCAACAACTGATGATGGAAAATGATAATGCTCCTTCACCCCCCCCCCCAAAAAAAAACAAAACTCATGTTGAGGCACTCTAGAAATGAAAAACCTAAATCTGGGTGAGGCAACACTGAAGTCAGCCTATGAAACGCGGCATGTTAAGATTTCCTTCACATTCAAATAGTTGAAAATCTAAGGCATGAGCTGAGAATAGTAAAACTGTTTGAGGCTCCATAATTGGTGAGGGGAAACACCAGAATAATTGCCTCTTCCTTAATAAACGTGAATCTGCTGGAGTTACATTTGGAGGTGAGATGTGGGAAACTGTTTGAATTACAATAGTATGGAAGTAAAAGCAATTTTACACTGTGAAAAGGTCAAGTGTTTTCATTGGAATCGGTTGTCTGAATGACACCAACCTGGAGATTTTTTTTTTCAGTTGTAGCTTTTGATTCTGTGTCTTCTCTTCTGCAGGCTAGGTTTTCAGGGTATTGACTGCTCTTTCTAGACTTTTGACAAACCTTTAGGCTGCAGGTTTAAGGTTGGTGCTGGCTGCAGTTTTGTCTATGGGAAGGAGAGGGACACAGAATCAAAGGGTTTATTCAGATGGTATATGTGTCCTAACGTAGAATTCAGATAGAACAGTCTGGTTACTGTAGTTGCCATCCGTCTGGGACTGAGTTTTGGCTGCAGGAGAAGAAGGATAGGGATAAAAGTTATGCAAACAGAAGCAAGTCACTTTAATATATTGATGCGTTCAGATTCCGGCCTAGACACTGATCCTTTCTGGGGACATTATATGCAGTCTCCCCTGACTCCAAAACAGTTCTGAGGAGTCGGTGATTGTGACTGAGTAGGAGGGCTCACTGCCTAGATATCACACGTCATAGGTCCACATGAGGGCTATTCCACATCAAGCAGTGTCTTAGTGTGCCTCAATCAGTGTTTCCACCCAAATCCCTATGCTTCTGTAGTTCCTAGTACCCTGTGTCCTGCAGTCCCTTTTACCCAATAACCCTGGTGTTTATACTTTATAACCACATTTTCATTTGTGGAGATTAAAAAATTGTTATTAAATAATGTGGTTTATGGAAATTGAAAAAATAAGGCATTAAAAACGTATTTGGCTAAAAAAATATGACGCCAATTTGCAAGGAAATTTGTGGATAGGCTGAGTAGGCAAAATAGAGCCGGATCAAAGTTGGCAGTCAAGCACTTGCTTCATTGAATGTGTGTCACTATCCACAGTGTTGGAAGTAAATTGGCGTCATGAAACAGGTTCCGGAAAGGTCCCCAAATCACTATTCCAAGGATTGAAACCATACTTTTTCCCATTCCATTTAGCCTTCCAGATCATCCAAGCTTTTAAAAAACAGGTCAATTTCACATTCAGTTCATCATCCCACATCTCAATTGGCTTATATCCGTTCAAAGACCCAGAAAACACAATCTCTGAGTTGTGCTGTATTATACTTATGATGAGCTGCATTATGACCATCTGCTTCACTCTCTGTTTTTAGAAAGTTAATCATAAGTAGCATGCACCCATGCAATACCACACACCTCTAATGCCATTGTAGCTGTAAGTTTATATCCAAAGTTTTGAAGCCCCGCAGACTGATGAAGGTGAGATATGTAAAGCTAGGGGGTGGGAGTCCCCCATCCAGAGATTTTTCACTTTTTTAAATATTAACAAACACACACATTAGTTTCTCATGTTAGTTTTTTAAAAATTTTAAAAAGATGTTCAGTTACTGTTTTGTTGGGGATTTTATATTTTGTGTTTATTTTTTACCTCTTTTGTATATGTAGGGAATTTATAGGGAAATATGTACTTTATGGAATAAATTTTAAGAACTAAAATATATTTTATCTTAAATAAATTAACGTATCTTTGATCTTACAGCTAAATCACTGATTATATATTTGCAGAGCCGACTTAAAGGATGAAAGAAAATTCTACCAAGAGTGTTACTTTTGACTTCAAAGCTTTCCTAATAAAGTCTTTTAACTACCTGTGGAAAAAAATAAGAAAAGAAAAGCTAGTATCATGAGGTATTTGACTTCGGTCAGAACTGCCTCATGACAGAATCGTCAGGATGGGGCCGGTCACAACTCAGGACTGAGTATACTTGCATCCAATCAGTTACTGTGGGGTAGATTCCAAGTCATTGAAACCCAGTGTGCAGAGCCAAACTGAACCTTGTTAGATAGGGGCTGCAAGGCTCTGTGATGGTTCAAAAGCAAACCACTAGGTCTGCTTTCTGAGGTACCACGATATGGGTTCAGATGATCATTTGAGTTATGAATTGAGCACTTAACTGTTTGTGCCACCCAGAGATGGCTTGTTGGAAAATAGCTTTTCACTGTTTAGTGTCTTTCCCAAACGGAAACGGGTGCTTACTTGTGTCCTGCCTCTTCTTATATTACTTGTGTTAGTCTGAGTACATTAGAGAAATAAATCCACAGAAACTGAAATGTATAAAAGAGAGCTTTAGATAAAGGGTAAATGCACATGGAGAAAAAATCCCAAACCAGTGCAGCCCAAGTGTACAAGTCGAACATTAGCCCATATGTCCCACACCAATCCACAATGTCCTCCTCCATCTCAACAAAGACATGCAGTGTGGGTGGCTGCAGGTGGAAAGAACTGCCCATCTGGGTTTCTGAGGTTGTTAACTCTTTACTGGAATTGAAAGCGCCTTTTGTGCGCCTGGAGTGGCTGGTGTTTGTAACCACTCAGACATGAGGGCTCCATCTCCTTGTGCAGGACTACTTGTGATTTATTATCTACCCCAATGCTGCTTCAAGGGTGGTACATGGGTCGGTGATGAACTGTGACCTGTTTAAAATCTGTCCATTTGTAGCTAGGTCCAGAAAGGAAAGTCAGAGTGCATGTCACTGCTATTTCCAATGCCAGCAATGTCATGTAAAGGGCAAAGCGTGCAGCAGGGTGTCTAGACGAAGGACACACTGAGGATGACAAAATACACCACTGAAAACCTTATGCTAATCATGGAAACACTGTCAGGTAGTGAAGGACTAGTAAACCAAGGCAGAACCTTGCCAGAGAGAGGGACAGATGACGAAAACTTCTGGTCAGTTTAAAGGGGAGGGCCAGTGACAAAGAGCCAGGTCTTTTGCACGATGCATGGCAACGGGGGCTTCAGAGATGGGTTCAAACATCAAAAAGATATGAGGGTGGCCCAGGATTGGCAAGCCTTTCCTTGTCCTGTACATTGCGGTTGCTTTGAAGCAGACCAACTGGATAGTACCTACCAACAAGACCAACCAAGGAAGAGGAAGCCTCTATGATCCCAGAAACAGACATCACGAGGACGTGTCAGGAGACTTTTATAAAGGTAACCAATGTCCTGGTCCCTCATCACAGAAAGCTGGGGAATCACCATTGTCCTGGTTTACCAGGTGTTTCCCAGATGAATTACTGTCCAGCTGCCCATAGGAAGGAGAAATACCCACGGAAGGGAGGTTCATTCTGCTATGGGAATGTGTTAATCTGTGCACTTTAGATGTGGAAATCCACAGACACACGTGTATAAAAGAGAGTTGTAATTAAATATTAAATGCACATCAAGAAACTTCCCTAAAAGATCTTTTTAATCTCATAAGCCAACCATTATGCCATAGGCCCCCCAGAATCCACAACCATCTACAAAAGAGATGGAATGAGGCTGACTGCTAGTAAGAGCCAAGTCAGAGAAAGCAAAATAATCTCATATTGGTGGGCATCTGCATATAGCTGGGGAGCACCCAAAGCTGTTTCACGTAGATAAAGTGGCTTCTACTCAGATATGTCTGAGTGTACGTGAGGTTTAACTGGCTAAGGCATCATCTCACTTTACTGAATTTCAAAATCAAGATGCTCAAGAACTTGCAATGCTAAAGTGACCAATGCATGAATCATTCCGCCCTTCAATTAAAACCACCTGTGCATCTTGGACATTTGGCGTGATAAGCTAACAATATGAGTCAGCATAACCTGTTGTGAAAATCAGGAAGATACAGAAAGCTCCATTGTTTAATGTAATTATTGTATACGGGAACCTGCAGGATGTAAAATTTCCCATCAACAACTGATGATGGAAAATGATAATGCTCCTTCACCCCCCCCCAAAAAAAAAAAAAAAAACTCATGTTGAGGCACTCTAGAAATGAAAAACCTAAATCTGGGTGAGGCAACACTGAAGTCAGCCTATGAAACGCGGCATGTTAAGATTTCCTTCACATTCAAATAGTTGAAAATCTAAGGCATGAGCTGAGAATAGTAAAACTGTTTGAGGCTCCATAATTGGTGAGGGGAAACACCAAAATAATTGCCTCTTCCTTAATAAACGTGAATCTGCTGGAGTTACATTTGGAGGTGAGATATGGGAAACTGTTTGAATTACAATAGTATGGAAGTAAAAGCAATTTTACACTGTGAAAAGGTCAAGTGTTTTCATTGGAATCGGTTGTCTGAATGACACCAACCTGGAGATTTTTTTTTTCAGTTGTAGCTTTTGATTCTGTGTCTTCTCTTCTGCAGGCTAGGTTTTCAGGGTATTGACTGCTCTTTCTAGACTTTTGACAAACCTTTAGGCTGCAGGTTTAAGGTTGGTGCTGGCTGCAGTTTTGTCTATGGGAAGGAGAGGGACACAGAATCAAAGGGTTTATTCAGATGGTATATGTGTCCTAACGTAGAATTCAGATAGAACAGTCTGGTTACTGTAGTTGCCATCCGTCTGGGACTGAGTTTTGGCTGCAGGAGAAGAAGGATAGGGATAAAAGTTATGCAAACAGAAGCAAGTCACTTTAATATATTGATGCGTTCAGATTCCGGCCTAGACACTGATCCTTTCTGGGGACATTATATGCAGTCTCCCCTGACTCCAAAACAGTTCTGAGGAGTCGGTGATTGTGACTGAGTAGGAGGGCTCACTGCCTAGATATCACACGTCATAGGTCCACATGAGGGCTATTCCACATCAAGCAGTGTCTTAGTGTGCCTCAATCAGTGTTTCCACCCAAATCCCTATGCTTCTGTAGTTCCTAGTACCCTGTGTCCTGCAGTCCCTTTTACTCAATAACCCTGGTGTTTATACTTTATAACCACATTTTCATTTGTGGAGATTAAAAAATTGTTATTAAATAATGTGGTTTATGGAAATTGAAAAAATAAGGCATTAAAAACGTATTTGGCTAAAAAAATATGACGCCAATTTGCAAGGAAATGTGTGGATAGGCTGAGTAGGCAAAATAGAGCCGGATCAAAGTTGGCAGTCAAGCACTTGCTTCATTGAATGTGTGTCACTATCCACAGTGTTGGAAGTAAATTGGCGTCATGAAACAGGTTCCGGAAAGGTCCCCAAATCACTATTCCAAGGATTGAAACCATACTTTTTCCCATTCCATTTAGCCTTCCAGATCATCCAAGCTTTTAAAAAACAGGTCAATTTCACATTCAGTTCATCATCCCACATCTCAATTGGCTTATATCCGTTCAAAGACCCAGAAAACACAATCTCTGAGTTGTGCTGTATTATACTTATGATGAGCTGCATTATGACCATCTGCTTCACTCTCTGTTTTTAGAAAGTTAATCATAAGTAGCATGCACCCATGCAATACCACACACCTCTAATGCCATTGTAGCTGTAAGTTTATATCCAAAGTTTTGAAGCCCCGCAGACTGATGAAGGTGAGATATGTAAAGCTAGGGGGTGGGAGTCCCCCATCCAGAGATTTTTCACTTTTTTAAATATTAACAAACACACACATTAGTTTCTCATGTTAGTTTTTTAAAAATTTTAAAAAGATGTTCAGTTACTGTTTTGTTGGGGATTTTATATTTTGTGTTTATTTTTTACCTCTTTTGTATATGTAGGGAATTTATAGGGAAATATGTACTTTATGGAATAAATTTTAAGAACTAAAATATATTTTATCTTAAATAAATTAACGTATCTTTGATCTTACAGCTAAATCACTGATTATATATTTGCAGAGCCGACTTAAAGGATGAAAGAAAATTCTACCAAGAGTGTTACTTTTGACTTCAAAGCTTTCCTAATAAAGTCTTTTAACTACCTGTGGAAAAAAATAAGAAAAGAAAAGCTAGTATCATGAGGTATTTGACTTCGGTCAGAACTGCCTCATGACAGAATCGTCAGGATGGGGCCGGTCACAACTCAGGACTGAGTATACTTGCATCCAATCAGTTACTGTGGGGTAGATTCCAAGTCATTGAAACCCAGTGTGCAGAGCCAAACTGAACCTTGTTAGATAGGGGCTGCAAGGCTCTGTGATGGTTCAAAAGCAAACCACTAGGTCTGCTTTCTGAGGTACCACGATATGGGTTCAGATGATCATTTGAGTTATGAATTGAGCACTTAACTGTTTGTGCCACCCAGAGATGGCTTGTTGGAAAATAGCTTTTCACTGTTTAGTGTCTTTCCCAAACGGAAACGGGTGCTTACTTGTGTCCTGCCTCTTCTTATATTACTTGTGTTAGTCTGAGTACATTAGAGAAATAAATCCACAGAAACTGAAATGTATAAAAGAGAGCTTTAGATAAAGGGTAAATGCACATGGAGAAAAAATCCCAAACCAGTGCAGCCCAAGTGTACAAGTCGAACATTAGCCCATATGTCCCACACCAATCCACAATGTCCTCCTCCATCTCAACAAAGACATGCAGTGTGGGTGGCTGCAGGTGGAAAGAACTGCCCATCTGGGTTTCTGAGGTTGTTAACTCTTTACTGGAATTGAAAGCGCCTTTTGTGCGCCTGGAGCGGCTGGTGTTTGTAACCACTCAGACATGAGGGCTCCATCTCCTTGTGCAGGACTACTTGTGATTTATTATCTACCCCAATGCTGCTTCAAGGGTGGTACATGGGTCGGTGATAAACTGTGACCTGTTTAAAATCTGTCCATTTGTAGCTAGGTCCAGAAAGGAAAGTCAGAGTGCATGTCACTGCTATTTCCAATGCCAGCAATGTCATGTAAAGGGCAAAGCGTGCAGCAGGGTGTCTAGACGAAGGACACACTGAGGATGACAAAATACACCACTGAAAACCTTATGCTAATCATGGAAACACTGTCAGGTAGTGAAGGACTAGTAAACCAAGGCAGAACCTTGCCAGAGAGAGGGACAGATGACGAAAACTTCTGGTCAGTTTATAGGGGAGGGCCAGTGACAAAGAGCCAGGTCTTTTGCACGATGCATGGCAACGGGGGCTTCAGAGATGGGTTCAAACATCAAAAAGATATGAGGGTGGCCCAGGATTGGCAAGCCTTTCCTTGTCCTGTACATTGCGGTTGCTTTGAAGCAGACCAACTGGATAGTACCTACCAACAAGACCAACCAAGGAAGAGGAAGCCTCTATGATCCCAGAAACAGACATCACGAGGACGTGTCAGGAGACTTTTATAAAGGTAACCAATGTCCTGGTCCCTCATCACAGAAAGCTGGGGAATCACCATTGTCCTGGTTTACCAGGTGTTTCCCAGATGAATTACTGTCCAGCTGCCCATAGGAAGGAGAAATACCCACGGAAGGGAGGTTCACTCTGCTATGGGAATGTGTTAATCTGTGCACTTTAGATGTGGAAATCCACAGACACACGTGTATAAAAGAGAGTTGTAATTAAATATTAAATGCACATCAAGAAACTTCCCTAAAAGATCTTTTTAATCTCATAAGCCAACCATTATGCCATAGGCCCCCCAGAATCCACAACCATCTACAAAAGAGATGGAATGAGGCTGACTGCTAGTAAGAGCCAAGTCAGAGAAAGCAAAATAATCTCATATTGGTGGGCATCTGCATATAGCTGGGGAGCACCCAAAGCTGTTTCACGTAGATAAAGTGGCTTCTACTCAGATATGTCTGAGTGTACGTGAGGTTTAACTGGCTAAGGCATCATCTCACTTTACTGAATTTCAAAATCAAGATGCTCAAGAACTTGCAATGCTAAAGTGACCAATGCATGAATCATTCCGCCCTTCAATTAAAACCACCTGTGCATCTTGGACATTTGGCGTGATAAGCTAACAATATGAGTCAGCATAACCTGTTGTGAAAATCAGGAAGATACAGAAAGCTCCATTGTTTAATGTAATTATTGTATACGGGAACCTGCAGGATGTAAAATTTCCCATCAACAACTGATGATGGAAAATGATAATGCTCCTTCACCCCCCCCCAAAAAAAAAAAAAAAAAACTCATGTTGAGGCACTCTAGAAATGAAAAACCTAAATCTGGGTGAGGCAACACTGAAGTCAGCCTATGAAACGCGGCATGTTAAGATTTCCTTCACATTCAAATAGTTGAAAATCTAAGGCATGAGCTGAGAATAGTAAAACTGTTTGAGGCTCCATAATTGGTGAGGGGAAACACCAGAATAATTGCCTCTTCCTTAATAAACGTGAATCTGCTGGAGTTACATTTGGAGGTGAGATATGGGAAACTGTTTGAATTACAATAGTATGGAAGTAAAAGCAATTTTACACTGTGAAAAGGTCAAGTGTTTTCATTGGAATCGGTTGTCTGAATGACACCAACCTGGAGATTTTTTTTTTCAGTTGTAGCTTTTGATTCTGTGTCTTCTCTTCTGCAGGCTAGGTTTTCAGGGTATTGACTGCTCTTTCTAGACTTTTGACAAACCTTTAGGCTGCAGGTTTAAGGTTGGTGCTGGCTGCAGTTTTGTCTATGGGAAGGAGAGGGACACAGAATCAAAGGGTTTATTCAGATGGTATATGTGTCCTAACGTAGAATTCAGATAGAACAGTCTGGTTACTGTAGTTGCCATCCGTCTGGGACTGAGTTTTGGCTGCAGGAGAAGAAGGATAGGGATAAAAGTTATGCAAACAGAAGCAAGTCACTTTAATATATTGATGCGTTCAGATTCCGGCCTAGACACTGATCCTTTCTGGGGACATTATATGCAGTCTCCCCTGACTCCAAAACAGTTCTGAGGAGTCGGTGATTGTGACTGAGTAGGAGGGCTCACTGCCTAGATATCACACGTCATAGGTCCACATGAGGGCTATTCCACATCAAGCAGTGTCTTAGTGTGCCTCAATCAGTGTTTCCACCCAAATCCCTATGCTTCTGTAGTTCCTAGTACCCTGTGTCCTGCAGTCCCTTTTACCCAATAACCCTGGTGTTTATACTTTATAACCACATTTTCATTTGTGGAGATTAAAAAAATTGTTATTAAATAATGTGGTTTATGGAAATTGAAAAAATAAGGCATTAAAAACGTATTTGGCTAAAAAAATATGACGCCAATTTGCAAGGAAATGTGTGGATAGGCTGAGTAGGCAAAATAGAGCCGGATCAAATTTGGCAGTCAAGCACTTGCTTCATTGAATGTGTGTCACTATCCACAGTGTTGGAAGTAAATTGGCGTCATGAAACAGGTTCCGGAAAGGTCCCCAAATCACTAATCCAAGGATTGAAACCATACTTTTTCCCATTCCATTTAGCCTTCCAGATCATCCAAGCTTTTAAAAAACAGGTCAATTTCACATTCAGTTCATCATCCCACATCTCAATTGGCTTATATCCGTTCAAAGACCCAGAAAACACAATCTCTGAGTTGTGCTGTATTATACTTATGATGAGCTGCATTATGACCATCTGCTTCACTCTCTGTTTTTAGAAAGTTAATCATAAGTAGCATGCACCCATGCAATACCACACACCTCTAATGCCATTGTAGCTGTAAGTTTATATCCAAAGTTTTGAAGCCCCGCAGACTGATGAAGGTGAGATATGTAAAGCTAGGGGGTGGGAGTCCCCCATCCAGAGATTTTTCACTTTTTAAAATATTAACAAAAACACACATTAGTTTCTCATGTTAGTTTTTTAAAAATTTTAAAAAGATGTTCAGTTACTGTTTTGTTGGGGATTTTATATTTTGTGTTTATTTTTTACCTCTTTTGTATATGTAGGGAATTTATAGGGAAATATGTACTTTATGGAATAAATTTTAAGAACTAAAATATATTTTATCTTAAATAAATTAACGTATCTTTGATCTTACAGCTAAATCACTGATTATATATTTGCAGAGCCGACTTAAAGGATGAAAGAAAATTCTACCAAGAGTGTTACTTTTGACTTCAAAGCTTTCCTAATAAAGTCTTTTAACTACCTGTGGAAAAAAATAAGAAAAGAAAAGCTAGTATCATGAGGTATTTGACTTCGGTCAGAACTGCCTCATGACAGAATCGTCAGGATGGGGCCGGTCACAACTCAGGACTGAGTATACTTGCATCCAATCAGTTACTGTGGGGTAGATTCCAAGTCATTGAAACCCAGTGTGCAGAGCCAAACTGACCCTTGTTAGATAGGGGCTGCAAGGCTCTGTGATGGTTCAAAAGTAAACCACTAGGTCTGCTTTCTGAGGTACCACGATATGGGTTCAGATGATCATTTGAGTTATGAATTGAGCACTTAACTGTTTGTGCCACCCAGAGATGGCTTGTTGGAAAATAGCTTTTCACTGTTTAGTGTCTTTCCCAAACGGAAACGGGTGCTTACTTGTGTCCTGCCTCTTCTTATATTACTTGTGTTAGTCTGAGTACATTAGAGAAATAAATCCACAGAAACTGAAATGTATAAAAGAGAGCTTTAGATAAAGGGTAAATGCACATGGAGAAAAAATCCCAAACCAGTGCAGCCCAAGTGTACAAGTCGAACATTAGCCCATATGTCCCACACCAATCCACAATGTCCTCCTCCATCTCAACAAAGACATGCAGTGTGGGTGGCTGCAGGTGGAAAGAACTGCCCATCTGGGTTTCTGAGGTTGTTAACTCTTTACTGGAATTGAAAGCGCCTTTTGTGCGCCTGGAGCGGCTGGTGTTTGTAACCACTCAGACATGAGGACTCCATCTCCTTGTGCAGGACTACTTGTGATTTATTATCTACCCCAATGCTGCTTCAAGGGTGGTACATGGGTCGGTGATAAACTGTGACCTGTTTAAAATCTGTCCATTTGTAGCTAGGTCCAGAAAGGAAAGTCAGAGTGCATGTCACTGCTATTTCCAATGCCAGCAATGTCATGTAAAGGGCAAAGCGTGCAGCAGGGTGTCTAGACGAAGGACACACTGAGGATGACAAAATACACCACTGAAAACCTTATGCTAATCATGGAAACACTGTCAGGTAGTGAAGGACTAGTAAACCAAGGCAGAACCTTGCCAGAGAGAGGGCCAGATGACGATAACTTCTGGTCAGTTTATAGGGGAGGGCCAGTGACAAAGAGCCAGGTCTTTTGCACGATGCATGGCCACGGGGGCTTCAGAGATGGGTTCAAACATCAAAAAGATATGAGGGTGGCCCAGGATTGGCAAGCCTTTCCTTGTCCTGTACATTGCGGTTGCTTTGAAGCAGACCAACTGGATAGTACCTACCAACAAGACCAACCAAGGAAGAGGAAGCCTCTATGATCCCAGAAACAGACATCACGAGGACGTGTCAGGAGACTTTTATAAAGGTAACCAATGTCCTGGTCCCTCATCACAGAAAGCTGGGGAATCACCATTGTCCTGGTTTACCAGGTGTTTCCCAGATGAATTACTGTCCAGCTGCCCATAGGAAGGAGAAATACCTATAGACATGACGGAAGGGAGGTTCACTCTGCTATGGGAATGTGTTAATCTGTGCACTTTAGATGTGGAAATCCACAGACACACGTGTATAAAAGAGAGTTGTAATTAAATATTAAATGCACATCAAGAAACTTCCCTAAAAGATCTTTTTAATCTCATAAGCCAACCATTATGCCATAGGCCCCCCAGAATCCACAACCATCTACAAAAGAGATGGAATGAGGCTGACTGCTAGTAAGAGCCAAGTCAGAGAAAGCAAAATAATCTCATATTGGTGGGCATCTGCATATAGCTGGGGAGCACCCAAAGCTGTTTCACGTAGATAATGTGGCTTCTGCTCAGATATGTCTGAGTGTACGTGAGGTTTGGAAGGAGTAGCATTTAACTGGCTAAGGCATCATCTCACTTTACTGAATTTCAAAATCAAGATGCTCAAGAACTTGCAATGCTAAAGTGACCAATGAATGAATCATTCCGCCCTTCAATTAACACCACCTGTGCCTCTTGGAAATTTGGCGTGATAAGCTAACAATATGAGTGAGCATAACCTGATGTGAAAAACAGGAAGATACAGAAAACTCCATTGTTTAATGTAATTATTGTATACGGGAACCTGCAGGATGTAAAATTTCCCATCAACAACTGATGATGGAAAATGATAATGCTCCTTACCCCTCCCCCCCCCCAAAAAAAAAACAACTCATGTTGAGGCACTCTAGAAATGAAAAACTTAAATCTGGTTGAGTCAACACTGAAGTCACCCTTTGAAACGCGGCATGTTAAGATTTCCTTCACATTCAAAGAGTTGAAAATCTAAGGCATGAGCTGAGAATAGTAAAACTGTTTGAGGCTCCATAATCGGTGCAGGGGAAACACCAGAATAATTGCCTCTTCCTTAATAAACGTGAATCTGCTGGAGTTACATTTGGAGGTGAGATATGGGAAACTGTGTGAGTTACAACAGTATGGAAGTAAAACAATTTTCACTGTGAGTAGCTCAAGTGTTTTCATTGGAATCGGTTGTCTGAATGACACCCACCTGGAGCTTTTTTTTTTTTTTTCAGTTGTAGCTTTTGATTCTGTGTCTTCTCTTCTGCAGGCTAGGTTTTCAGGGTATTGACTGCTCTTTCTAGACTTTTGACAAACCTTTAGTCTGCAGGTTTAAGGTCTGGTGCTGGCTGCAGTTTTGTCTATGGGAAGGGGAGGGACACAGAATCAAAGGGTTTATTCAGATGGTCTATGTGTCCTAACGTAGAAGTCAGACAGAACAGTCTGCTTACTGTAGTTGCCATCCCCCTGGGACTGAGTTTTGGCTGCAGGAGAAGAATGATAGGGATAAAAGTGATGCAAACAGAAGCAAGTATCTTTAATATATTGATGCGTTCAGACTCCAGCCTAGACACTGATCCTTTTTGGGGACTTTATATGCAGTCTCCCCTGACCCCAAAACAGTTCTGAGGAGTCGGAGATTGTGACTGAGTAGGAGGGCTCACTGCCTAGATATCACACGTCGTAGGACCCCATGAGGGCTATTCCACGTCAAGCGGTGTCTTAGTGTGCCTCAATCAGTGTTTCCGCCCAAATCCCTAGGTTTCTGAAGTTCCTAGTACCTTGTGTCCTGCAGTCCCTTTTACCCAATAACCTTGGTGTTTATACGTTAGAACCACATTTTCATTTGTGGAGATTAAAAAAGTGTTATTAAATAATGTGTTTTATGGAAACTGAATAAATTAGCCATTAGAAACTTATTTGGCTAAAAAAATATAATGCCAGTTTACAAGGAAATGTCTGGATACGCTGAGTAGGCAGTCATAGAGCCGGCTCTCAGGTGGCAGTCAAGCATGCTTCATTGAATGTGTGTCACTATCCACAGTGTTCGAAGTAAATTGGCATCATGAAACAGGTTCCTGAAAGGTCCCCAAATCACTATTCCAAGGATTGAAACCATACTTTTTCCCATTCCATTTAGCCTTCCAGATCATTCAAGCTTTTAAAAAACAGGTCAATTTCACATTCAGTTCATCATCCCACATCTCAATTGGCTCATATCAGTTCAAAGACACAGTAAACACAATCTCTGAGTTGTGCTGTATTATACTTATGATGAGCTGCATTATGACCATCTGCTTCACTTTCTGCTTTTAGAAAGTTTATCATAAGTAGCATGCACCCATGCTATACCACACACATATAATGCCATTGTAGCTGTAAGTATATATCCAAATATTCAAGCCCCACAGACTGATGAAGGTGAGATATGTAAAGCTAGGGGGTGGGATTCCCCCATCCAAAGATTTTTCACTTTTTTAAATATTAACAAACACACACATTAGTTTCTCTTGTTAGTTTTTTACAATTTTTTTTTTAAATCAGGGGAGAGCACGAACGCAGTCCCCCACTACCACAAATATGCAGTCGTGTTTCCCACATTTGGTGAAATCGCAGGGTTCAGCACATCCGGAGTGCAATGGATAAGCCTCGCCCTGGGAAAACCACTTTCTTGATCATGGTGTCTCCCCTGCCAAGTTTTTACAATTTTTAAAAAGATATTCAGTTACTGTTTTGTTGGGGATTTTATATTTTGTGTTTATTTTTTTACCTCTTTTGTATAAGTAGGGAATTTATAGGGAAATATGTACTTTATGGAATAAATTTTAAGAACTAAAATATATTTTATCTTAAATAAATTAACGTATCTTTGATCTTACAGCTAAATCACTGATTATATATTTGCAGAGCCGACTTAAAGGATGAAAGAAAATTCTACCAAGAGTGTTACTTTTGACTTCAAACCTTTCCTAATAAAGTCTTTTAACTACCTGTGGAAAAAAATAAGTAAAGAAAAGCTAGTATCATGAGGTATTTGACTTCGGTCAGAACTGCCTCATGACAGAATCGTCATGATGGGGCCGGTCATAACTCAGGATTGAGTATACTTGCATCCAAACAGTTACTGTGGGGTAGATTCCAAGTCATTGAAACCTGGTGTGCAGAGCCAAACTGAACCTTGTTAGATAGGGGCTGCAAGGCTCTGTGATGGTTCAAAAGCAAACCACTAGGTCTGCTTTCTGAGGTACCACGATATGGGTTCAGATGATCATTTGAGTTATGAATTGAGCACTTAACTGTTTGTGCCACCCAGAGATGGCTTGTTGGAAAATAGCTTTTCACTGTTTAGTGTCTTTCCCAAACGGAAACGGGTGCTTACTTGTGTCCTGCCTCTTCTTATATTACTTGTGTTAGTCTGAGTACATTAGAGAAATAAATCCACAGAAACTGAAATGTATAAAAGAGAGCTTTAGATAAAGGGTAAATGCACATGGAGAAAAAATCCCAAACCAGTGCAGCCCAAGTGTACAAGTCGAACATTAGCCCATATGTCCCACACCAATCCACAATGTCCTCCTCCATCTCAACAAAGACATGCAGTGTGGGTGGCTGCAGGTGGAAAGAACTGCCCATCTGGGTTTCTGAGGTTGTTAACTCTACTGGAATTGAAAGCGCCTTTTGTGCGCCTGGAGCGGCTGGTGTTTGTAACCACTCAGACATGAGGGCTCCATCTCCTTGTGCAGGACTACTTGTGATTTATTATCTACCCCAATGCTGCTTCAAGGGTGGTACATGGGTCGGTGATGAACTGTGACCTGTTTAAAATCTGTCCATTTGTAGCTAGGTCCAGAAAGGAAAGTCAGAGTGCATGTCACTGCTATTTCCAATGCCAGCAATGTCATGTAAAGGGCAAAGCGTGCAGCAGGGTGTCTAGACGAAGGACACACTGAGCATGACAAAATACACCACTGAAAACCTTATGCTAATCATGGAAACACTGTCAGGTAGTGAAGGACTAGTAAACCAAGGCAGAACCTTGCCAGAGAGAGGGACAGATGACGAAAACTTCTGGTCAGTTTAAAGGGGAGGGCCAGTGACAAAGAGCCAGGTCTTTTGCACGATGCATGGCAACGGGGGCTTCAGAGATGGGTTCAAACATCAAAAAGATATGAGGGTGGCCCAGGATTGGCAAGCCTTTCCTTGTCCTGTACATTGCGGTTGCTTTGAAGCAGACCAACTGGATAGTACCTACCAACAAGACCAACCAAGGAAGAGGAAGCCTCTATGATCCCAGAAACAGACATCACGAGGACGTGTCAGGAGACTTTTATAAAGGTAACCAATGTCCTGGTCCCTCATCACAGAAAGCTGGGGAATCACCATTGTCCTGGTTTACCAGGTGTTTCCCAGATGAATTACTGTCCAGCTGCCCATAGGAAGGAGAAATACCCACGGAAGGGAGGTTCATTCTGCTATGGGAATGTGTTAATCTGTGCACTTTAGATGTGGAAATCCACAGACACACGTGTATAAAAGAGAGTTGTAATTAAATATTAAATGCACATCAAGAAACTTCCCTAAAAGATCTTTTTAATCTCATAAGCCAACCATTATGCCATAGGCCCCCCAGAATCCACAACCATCTACAAAAGAGATGGAATGAGGCTGACTGCTAGTAAGAGCCAAGTCAGAGAAAGCAAAATAATCTCATATTGGTGGGCATCTGCATATAGCTGGGGAGCACCCAAAGCTGTTTCACGTAGATAAAGTGGCTTCTACTCAGATATGTCTGAGTGTACGTGAGGTTTAACTGGCTAAGGCATCATCTCACTTTACTGAATTTCAAAATCAAGATGCTCAAGAACTTGCAATGCTAAAGTGACCAATGCATGAATCATTCCGCCCTTCAATTAAAACCACCTGTGCATCTTGGACATTTGGCGTGATAAGCTAACAATATGAGTCAGCATAACCTGTTGTGAAAATCAGGAAGATACAGAAAGCTCCATTGTTTAATGTAATTATTGTATACGGGAACCTGCAGGATGTAAAATTTCCCATCAACAACTGATGATGGAAAATGATAATGCTCCTTCACCCCCCCCCAAAAAAAAAAACAAAACTCATGTTGAGGCACTCTAGAAATGAAAAACCTAAATCTGGGTGAGGCAACACTGAAGTCAGCCTATGAAACGCGGCATGTTAAGATTTCCTTCACATTCAAATAGTTGAAAATCTAAGGCATGAGCTGAGAATAGTAAAACTGTTTGAGGCTCCATAATTGGTGAGGGGAAACACCAGAATAATTGCCTCTTCCTTAATAAACGTGAATCTGCTGGAGTTACATTTGGAGGTGAGATGTGGGAAACTGTTTGAATTACAATAGTATGGAAGTAAAAGCAATTTTACACTGTGAAAAGGTCAAGTGTTTTCATTGGAATCGGTTGTCTGAATGACACCAACCTGGAGATTTTTTTTTTCAGTTGTAGCTTTTGATTCTGTGTCTTCTCTTCTGCAGGCTAGGTTTTCAGGGTATTGACTGCTCTTTCTAGACTTTTGACAAACCTTTAGGCTGCAGGTTTAAGGTTGGTGCTGGCTGCAGTTTTGTCTATGGGAAGGAGAGGGACACAGAATCAAAGGGTTTATTCAGATGGTATATGTGTCCTAACGTAGAATTCAGATAGAACAGTCTGGTTACTGTAGTTGCCATCCGTCTGGGACTGAGTTTTGGCTGCAGGAGAAGAAGGATAGGGATAAAAGTTATGCAAACAGAAGCAAGTCACTTTAATATATTGATGCGTTCAGATTCCGGCCTAGACACTGATCCTTTCTGGGGACATTATATGCAGTCTCCCCTGACTCCAAAACAGTTCTGAGGAGTCGGTGATTGTGACTGAGTAGGAGGGCTCACTGCCTAGATATCACACGTCATAGGTCCACATGAGGGCTATTCCACATCAAGCAGTGTCTTAGTGTGCCTCAATCAGTGTTTCCACCCAAATCCCTATGCTTCTGTAGTTCCTAGTACCCTGTGTCCTGCAGTCCCTTTTACCCAATAACCCTGGTGTTTATACTTTATAACCACATTTTCATTTGTGGAGATTAAAAAATTGTTATTAAATAATGTGGTTTATGGAAATTGAAAAAATAAGGCATTAAAAACGTATTTGGCTAAAAAAATATGACGCCAATTTGCAAGGAAATGTGTGGATAGGCTGAGTAGGCAAAATAGAGCCGGATCAAAGTTGGCAGTCAAGCACTTGCTTCATTGAATGTGTGTCACTATCCACAGTGTTGGAAGTAAATTGGCGTCATGAAACAGGTTCCGGAAAGGTCCCCAAATCACTATTCCAAGGATTGAAACCATACTTTTTCCCATTCCATTTAGCCTTCCAGATCATCCAAGCTTTTAAAAAACAGGTCAATTTCACATTCAGTTCATCATCCCACATCTCAATTGGCTTATATCCGTTCAAAGACCCAGAAAACACAATCTCTGAGTTGTGCTGTATTATACTTATGATGAGCTGCATTATGACCATCTGCTTCACTCTCTGTTTTTAGAAAGTTAATCATAAGTAGCATGCACCCATGCAATACCACACACCTCTAATGCCATTGTAGCTGTAAGTTTATATCCAAAGTTTTGAAGCCCCGCAGACTGATGAAGGTGAGATATGTAAAGCTAGGGGGTGGGAGTCCCCCATCCAGAGATTTTTCACTTTTTTAAATATTAACAAACACACACATTAGTTTCTCATGTTAGTTTTTTAAAAATTTTAAAAAGATGTTCAGTTACTGTTTTGTTGGGGATTTTATATTTTGTGTTTATTTTTTACCTCTTTTGTATATGTAGGGAATTTATAGGGAAATATGTACTTTATGGAATAAATTTTAAGAACTAAAATATATTTTATCTTAAATAAATTAACGTATCTTTGATCTTACAGCTAAATCACTGATTATATATTTGCAGAGCCGACTTAAAGGATGAAAGAAAATTCTACCAAGAGTGTTACTTTTGACTTCAAAGCTTTCCTAATAAAGTCTTTTAACTACCTGTGGAAAAAAATAAGAAAAGAAAAGCTAGTATCATGAGGTATTTGACTTCGGTCAGAACTGCCTCATGACAGAATCGTCAGGATGGGGCCGGTCACAACTCAGGACTGAGTATACTTGCATCCAATCAGTTACTGTGGGGTAGATTCCAAGTCATTGAAACCCAGTGTGCAGAGCCAAACTGAACCTTGTTAGATAGGGGCTGCAAGGCTCTGTGATGGTTCAAAAGCAAACCACTAGGTCTGCTTTCTGAGGTACCACGATATGGGTTCAGATGATCATTTGAGTTATGAATTGAGCACTTAACTGTTTGTGCCACCCAGAGATGGCTTGTTGGAAAATAGCTTTTCACTGTTTAGTGTCTTTCCCAAACGGAAACGGGTGCTTACTTGTGTCCTGCCTCTTCTTATATTACTTGTGTTAGTCTGAGTACATTAGAGAAATAAATCCACAGAAACTGAAATGTATAAAAGAGAGCTTTAGATAAAGGGTAAATGCACATGGAGAAAAAATCCCAAACCAGTGCAGCCCAAGTGTACAAGTCGAACATTAGCCCATATGTCCCACACCAATCCACAATGTCCTCCTCCATCTCAACAAAGACATGCAGTGTGGGTGGCTGCAGGTGGAAAGAACTGCCCATCTGGGTTTCTGAGGTTGTTAACTCTACTGGAATTGAAAGCGCCTTTTGTGCGCCTGGAGCGGCTGGTGTTTGTAACCACTCAGACATGAGGGCTCCATCTCCTTGTGCAGGACTACTTGTGATTTATTATCTACCCCAATGCTGCTTCAAGGGTGGTACATGGGTCGGTGATGAACTGTGACCTGTTTAAAATCTGTCCATTTGTAGCTAGGTCCAGAAAGGAAAGTCAGAGTGCATGTCACTGCTATTTCCAATGCCAGCAATGTCATGTAAAGGGCAAAGCGTGCAGCAGGGTGTCTAGACGAAGGACACACTGAGCATGACAAAATACACCACTGAAAACCTTATGCTAATCATGGAAACACTGTCAGGTAGTGAAGGACTAGTAAACCAAGGCAGAACCTTGCCAGAGAGAGGGACAGATGACGAAAACTTCTGGTCAGTTTAAAGGGGAGGGCCAGTGACAAAGAGCCAGGTCTTTTGCACGATGCATGGCAACGGGGGCTTCAGAGATGGGTTCAAACATCAAAAAGATATGAGGGTGGCCCAGGATTGGCAAGCCTTTCCTTGTCCTGTACATTGCGGTTGCTTTGAAGCAGACCAACTGGATAGTACCTACCAACAAGACCAACCAAGGAAGAGGAAGCCTCTATGATCCCAGAAACAGACATCACGAGGACGTGTCAGGAGACTTTTATAAAGGTAACCAATGTCCTGGTCCCTCATCACAGAAAGCTGGGGAATCACCATTGTCCTGGTTTACCAGGTGTTTCCCAGATGAATTACTGTCCAGCTGCCCATAGGAAGGAGAAATACCCACGGAAGGGAGGTTCATTCTGCTATGGGAATGTGTTAATCTGTGCACTTTAGATGTGGAAATCCACAGACACACGTGTATAAAAGAGAGTTGTAATTAAATATTAAATGCACATCAAGAAACTTCCCTAAAAGATCTTTTTAATCTCATAAGCCAACCATTATGCCATAGGCCCCCCAGAATCCACAACCATCTACAAAAGAGATGGAATGAGGCTGACTGCTAGTAAGAGCCAAGTCAGAGAAAGCAAAATAATCTCATATTGGTGGGCATCTGCATATAGCTGGGGAGCACCCAAAGCTGTTTCACGTAGATAAAGTGGCTTCTACTCAGATATGTCTGAGTGTACGTGAGGTTTAACTGGCTAAGGCATCATCTCACTTTACTGAATTTCAAAATCAAGATGCTCAAGAACTTGCAATGCTAAAGTGACCAATGCATGAATCATTCCGCCCTTCAATTAAAACCACCTGTGCATCTTGGACATTTGGCGTGATAAGCTAACAATATGAGTCAGCATAACCTGTTGTGAAAATCAGGAAGATACAGAAAGCTCCATTGTTTAATGTAATTATTGTATACGGGAACCTGCAGGATGTAAAATTTCCCATCAACAACTGATGATGGAAAATGATAATGCTCCTTCACCCCCCCCCCAAAAAAAAAACAAAACTCATGTTGAGGCACTCTAGAAATGAAAAACCTAAATCTGGGTGAGGCAACACTGAAGTCAGCCTATGAAACGCGGCATGTTAAGATTTCCTTCACATTCAAATAGTTGAAAATCTAAGGCATGAGCTGAGAATAGTAAAACTGTTTGAGGCTCCATAATTGGTGAGGGGAAACACCAGAATAATTGCCTCTTCCTTAATAAACGTGAATCTGCTGGAGTTACATTTGGAGGTGAGATGTGGGAAACTGTTTGAATTACAATAGTATGGAAGTAAAAGCAATTTTACACTGTGAAAAGGTCAAGTGTTTTCATTGGAATCGGTTGTCTGAATGACACCAACCTGGAGATTTTTTTTTTCAGTTGTAGCTTTTGATTCTGTGTCTTCTCTTCTGCAGGCTAGGTTTTCAGGGTATTGACTGCTCTTTCTAGACTTTTGACAAACCTTTAGGCTGCAGGTTTAAGGTTGGTGCTGGCTGCAGTTTTGTCTATGGGAAGGAGAGGGACACAGAATCAAAGGGTTTATTCAGATGGTATATGTGTCCTAACGTAGAATTCAGATAGAACAGTCTGGTTACTGTAGTTGCCATCCGTCTGGGACTGAGTTTTGGCTGCAGGAGAAGAAGGATAGGGATAAAAGTTATGCAAACAGAAGCAAGTCACTTTAATATATTGATGCGTTCAGATTCCGGCCTAGACACTGATCCTTTCTGGGGACATTATATGCAGTCTCCCCTGACTCCAAAACAGTTCTGAGGAGTCGGTGATTGTGACTGAGTAGGAGGGCTCACTGCCTAGATATCACACGTCATAGGTCCACATGAGGGCTATTCCACATCAAGCAGTGTCTTAGTGTGCCTCAATCAGTGTTTCCACCCAAATCCCTATGCTTCTGTAGTTCCTAGTACCCTGTGTCCTGCAGTCCCTTTTACCCAATAACCCTGGTGTTTATACTTTATAACCACATTTTCATTTGTGGAGATTAAAAAATTGTTATTAAATAATGTGGTTTATGGAAATTGAAAAAATAAGGCATTAAAAACGTATTTGGCTAAAAAAATATGACGCCAATTTGCAAGGAAATGTGTGGATAGGCTGAGTAGGCAAAATAGAGCCGGATCAAAGTTGGCAGTCAAGCACTTGCTTCATTGAATGTGTGTCACTATCCACAGTGTTGGAAGTAAATTGGCGTCATGAAACAGGTTCCGGAAAGGTCCCCAAATCACTATTCCAAGGATTGAAACCATACTTTTTCCCATTCCATTTAGCCTTCCAGATCATCCAAGCTTTTAAAAAACAGGTCAATTTCACATTCAGTTCATCATCCCACATCTCAATTGGCTTATATCCGTTCAAAGACCCAGAAAACACAATCTCTGAGTTGTGCTGTATTATACTTATGATGAGCTGCATTATGACCATCTGCTTCACTCTCTGTTTTTAGAAAGTTAATCATAAGTAGCATGCACCCATGCAATACCACACACCTCTAATGCCATTGTAGCTGTAAGTTTATATCCAAAGTTTTGAAGCCCCGCAGACTGATGAAGGTGAGATATGTAAAGCTAGGGGGTGGGAGTCCCCCATCCAGAGATTTTTCACTTTTTTAAATATTAACAAACACACACATTAGTTTCTCATGTTAGTTTTTTAAAAATTTTAAAAAGATGTTCAGTTACTGTTTTGTTGGGGATTTTATATTTTGTGTTTATTTTTTACCTCTTTTGTATATGTAGGGAATTTATAGGGAAATATGTACTTTATGGAATAAATTTTAAGAACTAAAATATATTTTATCTTAAATAAATTAACGTATCTTTGATCTTACAGCTAAATCACTGATTATATATTTGCAGAGCCGACTTAAAGGATGAAAGAAAATTCTACCAAGAGTGTTACTTTTGACTTCAAAGCTTTCCTAATAAAGTCTTTTAACTACCTGTGGAAAAAAATAAGAAAAGAAAAGCTAGTATCATGAGGTATTTGACTTCGGTCAGAACTGCCTCATGACAGAATCGTCAGGATGGGGCCGGTCACAACTCAGGACTGAGTATACTTGCATCCAATCAGTTACTGTGGGGTAGATTCCAAGTCATTGAAACCCAGTGTGCAGAGCCAAACTGAACCTTGTTAGATAGGGGCTGCAAGGCTCTGTGATGGTTCAAAAGCAAACCACTAGGTCTGCTTTCTGAGGTACCACGATATGGGTTCAGATGATCATTTGAGTTATGAATTGAGCACTTAACTGTTTGTGCCACCCAGAGATGGCTTGTTGGAAAATAGCTTTTCACTGTTTAGTGTCTTTCCCAAACGGAAACGGGTGCTTACTTGTGTCCTGCCTCTTCTTATATTACTTGTGTTAGTCTGAGTACATTAGAGAAATAAATCCACAGAAACTGAAATGTATAAAAGAGAGCTTTAGATAAAGGGTAAATGCACATGGAGAAAAAATCCCAAACCAGTGCAGCCCAAGTGTACAAGTCGAACATTAGCCCATATGTCCCACACCAATCCACAATGTCCTCCTCCATCTCAACAAAGACATGCAGTGTGGGTGGCTGCAGGTGGAAAGAACTGCCCATCTGGGTTTCTGAGGTTGTTAACTCTTTACTGGAATTGAAAGCGCCTTTTGTGCGCCTGGAGTGGCTGGTGTTTGTAACCACTCAGACATGAGGGCTCCATCTCCTTGTGCAGGACTACTTGTGATTTATTATCTACCCCAATGCTGCTTCAAGGGTGGTACATGGGTCGGTGATGAACTGTGACCTGTTTAAAATCTGTCCATTTGTAGCTAGGTCCAGAAAGGAAAGTCAGAGTGCATGTCACTGCTATTTCCAATGCCAGCAATGTCATGTAAAGGGCAAAGCGTGCAGCAGGGTGTCTAGACGAAGGACACACTGAGGATGACAAAATACACCACTGAAAACCTTATGCTAATCATGGAAACACTGTCAGGTAGTGAAGGACTAGTAAACCAAGGCAGAACCTTGCCAGAGAGAGGGACAGATGACGAAAACTTCTGGTCAGTTTAAAGGGGAGGGCCAGTGACAAAGAGCCAGGTCTTTTGCACGATGCATGGCAACGGGGGCTTCAGAGATGGGTTCAAACATCAAAAAGATATGAGGGTGGCCCAGGATTGGCAAGCCTTTCCTTGTCCTGTACATTGCGGTTGCTTTGAAGCAGACCAACTGGATAGTACCTACCAACAAGACCAACCAAGGAAGAGGAAGCCTCTATGATCCCAGAAACAGACATCACGAGGACGTGTCAGGAGACTTTTATAAAGGTAACCAATGTCCTGGTCCCTCATCACAGAAAGCTGGGGAATCACCATTGTCCTGGTTTACCAGGTGTTTCCCAGATGAATTACTGTCCAGCTGCCCATAGGAAGGAGAAATACCCACGGAAGGGAGGTTCATTCTGCTATGGGAATGTGTTAATCTGTGCACTTTAGATGTGGAAATCCACAGACACACGTGTATAAAAGAGAGTTGTAATTAAATATTAAATGCACATCAAGAAACTTCCCTAAAAGATCTTTTTAATCTCATAAGCCAACCATTATGCCATAGGCCCCCCAGAATCCACAACCATCTACAAAAGAGATGGAATGAGGCTGACTGCTAGTAAGAGCCAAGTCAGAGAAAGCAAAATAATCTCATATTGGTGGGCATCTGCATATAGCTGGGGAGCACCCAAAGCTGTTTCACGTAGATAAAGTGGCTTCTACTCAGATATGTCTGAGTGTACGTGAGGTTTAACTGGCTAAGGCATCATCTCACTTTACTGAATTTCAAAATCAAGATGCTCAAGAACTTGCAATGCTAAAGTGACCAATGCATGAATCATTCCGCCCTTCAATTAAAACCACCTGTGCATCTTGGACATTTGGCGTGATAAGCTAACAATATGAGTCAGCATAACCTGTTGTGAAAATCAGGAAGATACAGAAAGCTCCATTGTTTAATGTAATTATTGTATACGGGAACCTGCAGGATGTAAAATTTCCCATCAACAACTGATGATGGAAAATGATAATGCTCCTTCACCCCCCCCCCAAAAAAAAAAAAAAAAACTCATGTTGAGGCACTCTAGAAATGAAAAACCTAAATCTGGGTGAGGCAACACTGAAGTCAGCCTATGAAACGCGGCATGTTAAGATTTCCTTCACATTCAAATAGTTGAAAATCTAAGGCATGAGCTGAGAATAGTAAAACTGTTTGAGGCTCCATAATTGGTGAGGGGAAACACCAAAATAATTGCCTCTTCCTTAATAAACGTGAATCTGCTGGAGTTACATTTGGAGGTGAGATATGGGAAACTGTTTGAATTACAATAGTATGGAAGTAAAAGCAATTTTACACTGTGAAAAGGTCAAGTGTTTTCATTGGAATCGGTTGTCTGAATGACACCAACCTGGAGATTTTTTTTTTCAGTTGTAGCTTTTGATTCTGTGTCTTCTCTTCTGCAGGCTAGGTTTTCAGGGTATTGACTGCTCTTTCTAGACTTTTGACAAACCTTTAGGCTGCAGGTTTAAGGTTGGTGCTGGCTGCAGTTTTGTCTATGGGAAGGAGAGGGACACAGAATCAAAGGGTTTATTCAGATGGTATATGTGTCCTAACGTAGAATTCAGATAGAACAGTCTGGTTACTGTAGTTGCCATCCGTCTGGGACTGAGTTTTGGCTGCAGGAGAAGAAGGATAGGGATAAAAGTTATGCAAACAGAAGCAAGTCACTTTAATATATTGATGCGTTCAGATTCCGGCCTAGACACTGATCCTTTCTGGGGACATTATATGCAGTCTCCCCTGACTCCAAAACAGTTCTGAGGAGTCGGTGATTGTGACTGAGTAGGAGGGCTCACTGCCTAGATATCACACGTCATAGGTCCACATGAGGGCTATTCCACATCAAGCAGTGTCTTAGTGTGCCTCAATCAGTGTTTCCACCCAAATCCCTATGCTTCTGTAGTTCCTAGTACCCTGTGTCCTGCAGTCCCTTTTACCCAATAACCCTGGTGTTTATACTTTATAACCACATTTTCATTTGTGGAGATTAAAAAATTGTTATTAAATAATGTGGTTTATGGAAATTGAAAAAATAAGGCATTAAAAACGTATTTGGCTAAAAAAATATGACGCCAATTTGCAAGGAAATGTGTGGATAGGCTGAGTAGGCAAAATAGAGCCGGATCAAAGTTGGCAGTCAAGCACTTGCTTCATTGAATGTGTGTCACTATCCACAGTGTTGGAAGTAAATTGGCGTCATGAAACAGGTTCCGGAAAGGTCCCCAAATCACTATTCCAAGGATTGAAACCATACTTTTTCCCATTCCATTTAGCCTTCCAGATCATCCAAGCTTTTAAAAAACAGGTCAATTTCACATTCAGTTCATCATCCCACATCTCAATTGGCTTATATCCGTTCAAAGACCCAGAAAACACAATCTCTGAGTTGTGCTGTATTATACTTATGATGAGCTGCATTATGACCATCTGCTTCACTCTCTGTTTTTAGAAAGTTAATCATAAGTAGCATGCACCCATGCAATACCACACACCTCTAATGCCATTGTAGCTGTAAGTTTATATCCAAAGTTTTGAAGCCCCGCAGACTGATGAAGGTGAGATATGTAAAGCTAGGGGGTGGGAGTCCCCCATCCAGAGATTTTTCACTTTTTTAAATATTAACAAACACACACATTAGTTTCTCATGTTAGTTTTTTAAAAATTTTAAAAAGATGTTCAGTTACTGTTTTGTTGGGGATTTTATATTTTGTGTTTATTTTTTACCTCTTTTGTATATGTAGGGAATTTATAGGGAAATATGTACTTTATGGAATAAATTTTAAGAACTAAAATATATTTTATCTTAAATAAATTAACGTATCTTTGATCTTACAGCTAAATCACTGATTATATATTTGCAGAGCCGACTTAAAGGATGAAAGAAAATTCTACCAAGAGTGTTACTTTTGACTTCAAAGCTTTCCTAATAAAGTCTTTTAACTACCTGTGGAAAAAAATAAGAAAAGAAAAGCTAGTATCATGAGGTATTTGACTTCGGTCAGAACTGCCTCATGACAGAATCGTCAGGATGGGGCCGGTCACAACTCAGGACTGAGTATACTTGCATCCAATCAGTTACTGTGGGGTAGATTCCAAGTCATTGAAACCCAGTGTGCAGAGCCAAACTGAACCTTGTTAGATAGGGGCTGCAAGGCTCTGTGATGGTTCAAAAGCAAACCACTAGGTCTGCTTTCTGAGGTACCACGATATGGGTTCAGATGATCATTTGAGTTATGAATTGAGCACTTAACTGTTTGTGCCACCCAGAGATGGCTTGTTGGAAAATAGCTTTTCACTGTTTAGTGTCTTTCCCAAACGGAAACGGGTGCTTACTTGTGTCCTGCCTCTTCTTATATTACTTGTGTTAGTCTGAGTACATTAGAGAAATAAATCCACAGAAACTGAAATGTATAAAAGAGAGCTTTAGATAAAGGGTAAATGCACATGGAGAAAAAATCCCAAACCAGTGCAGCCCAAGTGTACAAGTCGAACATTAGCCCATATGTCCCACACCAATCCACAATGTCCTCCTCCATCTCAACAAAGACATGCAGTGTGGGTGGCTGCAGGTGGAAAGAACTGCCCATCTGGGTTTCTGAGGTTGTTAACTCTTTACTGGAATTGAAAGCGCCTTTTGTGCGCCTGGAGCGGCTGGTGTTTGTAACCACTCAGACATGAGGGCTCCATCTCCTTGTGCAGGACTACTTGTGATTTATTATCTACCCCAATGCTGCTTCAAGGGTGGTACATGGGTCGGTGATAAACTGTGACCTGTTTAAAATCTGTCCATTTGTAGCTAGGTCCAGAAAGGAAAGTCAGAGTGCATGTCACTGCTATTTCCAATGCCAGCAATGTCATGTAAAGGGCAAAGCGTGCAGCAGGGTGTCTAGACGAAGGACACACTGAGGATGACAAAATACACCACTGAAAACCTTATGCTAATCATGGAAACACTGTCAGGTAGTGAAGGACTAGTAAACCAAGGCAGAACCTTGCCAGAGAGAGGGACAGATGACGAAAACTTCTGGTCAGTTTAAAGGGGAGGGCCAGTGACAAAGAGCCAGGTCTTTTGCACGATGCATGGCAACGGGGGCTTCAGAGATGGGTTCAAACATCAAAAAGATATGAGGGTGGCCCAGGATTGGCAAGCCTTTCCTTGTCCTGTACATTGCGGTTGCTTTGAAGCAGACCAACTGGATAGTACCTACCAACAAGACCAACCAAGGAAGAGGAAGCCTCTATGATCCCAGAAACAGACATCACGAGGACGTGTCAGGAGACTTTTATAAAGGTAACCAATGTCCTGGTCCCTCATCACAGAAAGCTGGGGAATCACCATTGTCCTGGTTTACCAGGTGTTTCCCAGATGAATTACTGTCCAGCTGCCCATAGGAAGGAGAAATACCCACGGAAGGGAGGTTCACTCTGCTATGGGAATGTGTTAATCTGTGCACTTTAGATGTGGAAATCCACAGACACACGTGTATAAAAGAGAGTTGTAATTAAATATTAAATGCACATCAAGAAACTTCCCTAAAAGATCTTTTTAATCTCATAAGCCAACCATTATGCCATAGGCCCCCCAGAATCCACAACCATCTACAAAAGAGATGGAATGAGGCTGACTGCTAGTAAGAGCCAAGTCAGAGAAAGCAAAATAATCTCATATTGGTGGGCATCTGCATATAGCTGGGGAGCACCCAAAGCTGTTTCACGTAGATAAAGTGGCTTCTACTCAGATATGTCTGAGTGTACGTGAGGTTTAACTGGCTAAGGCATCATCTCACTTTACTGAATTTCAAAATCAAGATGCTCAAGAACTTGCAATGCTAAAGTGACCAATGCATGAATCATTCCGCCCTTCAATTAAAACCACCTGTGCATCTTGGACATTTGGCGTGATAAGCTAACAATATGAGTCAGCATAACCTGTTGTGAAAATCAGGAAGATACAGAAAGCTCCATTGTTTAATGTAATTATTGTATACGGGAACCTGCAGGATGTAAAATTTCCCATCAACAACTGATGATGGAAAATGATAATGCTCCTTCACCCCCCCCCAAAAAAAAAAAAAAAACTCATGTTGAGGCACTCTAGAAATGAAAAACCTAAATCTGGGTGAGGCAACACTGAAGTCAGCCTATGAAACGCGGCATGTTAAGATTTCCTTCACATTCAAATAGTTGAAAATCTAAGGCATGAGCTGAGAATAGTAAAACTGTTTGAGGCTCCATAATTGGTGAGGGGAAACACCAGAATAATTGCCTCTTCCTTAATAAACGTGAATCTGCTGGAGTTACATTTGGAGGTGAGATATGGGAAACTGTTTGAATTACAATAGTATGGAAGTAAAAGCAATTTTACACTGTGAAAAGGTCAAGTGTTTTCATTGGAATCGGTTGTCTGAATGACACCAACCTGGAGATTTTTTTTTTCAGTTGTAGCTTTTGATTCTGTGTCTTCTCTTCTGCAGGCTAGGTTTTCAGGGTATTGACTGCTCTTTCTAGACTTTTGACAAACCTTTAGGCTGCAGGTTTAAGGTTGGTGCTGGCTGCAGTTTTGTCTATGGGAAGGAGAGGGACACAGAATCAAAGGGTTTATTCAGATGGTATATGTGTCCTAACGTAGAATTCAGATAGAACAGTCTGGTTACTGTAGTTGCCATCCGTCTGGGACTGAGTTTTGGCTGCAGGAGAAGAAGGATAGGGATAAAAGTTATGCAAACAGAAGCAAGTCACTTTAATATATTGATGCGTTCAGATTCCGGCCTAGACACTGATCCTTTCTGGGGACATTATATGCAGTCTCCCCTGACTCCAAAACAGTTCTGAGGAGTCGGTGATTGTGACTGAGTAGGAGGGCTCACTGCCTAGATATCACACGTCATAGGTCCACATGAGGGCTATTCCACATCAAGCAGTGTCTTAGTGTGCCTCAATCAGTGTTTCCACCCAAATCCCTATGCTTCTGTAGTTCCTAGTACCCTGTGTCCTGCAGTCCCTTTTACCCAATAACCCTGGTGTTTATACTTTATAACCACATTTTCATTTGTGGAGATTAAAAAAATTGTTATTAAATAATGTGGTTTATGGAAATTGAAAAAATAAGGCATTAAAAACGTATTTGGCTAAAAAAATATGACGCCAATTTGCAAGGAAATGTGTGGATAGGCTGAGTAGGCAAAATAGAGCCGGATCAAATTTGGCAGTCAAGCACTTGCTTCATTGAATGTGTGTCACTATCCACAGTGTTGGAAGTAAATTGGCGTCATGAAACAGGTTCCGGAAAGGTCCCCAAATCACTAATCCAAGGATTGAAACCATACTTTTTCCCATTCCATTTAGCCTTCCAGATCATCCAAGCTTTTAAAAAACAGGTCAATTTCACATTCAGTTCATCATCCCACATCTCAATTGGCTTATATCCGTTCAAAGACCCAGAAAACACAATCTCTGAGTTGTGCTGTATTATACTTATGATGAGCTGCATTATGACCATCTGCTTCACTCTCTGTTTTTAGAAAGTTAATCATAAGTAGCATGCACCCATGCAATACCACACACCTCTAATGCCATTGTAGCTGTAAGTTTATATCCAAAGTTTTGAAGCCCCGCAGACTGATGAAGGTGAGATATGTAAAGCTAGGGGGTGGGAGTCCCCCATCCAGAGATTTTTCACTTTTTAAAATATTAACAAAAACACACATTAGTTTCTCATGTTAGTTTTTTAAAAATTTTAAAAAGATGTTCAGTTACTGTTTTGTTGGGGATTTTATATTTTGTGTTTATTTTTTACCTCTTTTGTATATGTAGGGAATTTATAGGGAAATATGTACTTTATGGAATAAATTTTAAGAACTAAAATATATTTTATCTTAAATAAATTAACGTATCTTTGATCTTACAGCTAAATCACTGATTATATATTTGCAGAGCCGACTTAAAGGATGAAAGAAAATTCTACCAAGAGTGTTACTTTTGACTTCAAAGCTTTCCTAATAAAGTCTTTTAACTACCTGTGGAAAAAAATAAGAAAAGAAAAGCTAGTATCATGAGGTATTTGACTTCGGTCAGAACTGCCTCATGACAGAATCGTCAGGATGGGGCCGGTCACAACTCAGGACTGAGTATACTTGCATCCAATCAGTTACTGTGGGGTAGATTCCAAGTCATTGAAACCCAGTGTGCAGAGCCAAACTGACCCTTGTTAGATAGGGGCTGCAAGGCTCTGTGATGGTTCAAAAGTAAACCACTAGGTCTGCTTTCTGAGGTACCACGATATGGGTTCAGATGATCATTTGAGTTATGAATTGAGCACTTAACTGTTTGTGCCACCCAGAGATGGCTTGTTGGAAAATAGCTTTTCACTGTTTAGTGTCTTTCCCAAACGGAAACGGGTGCTTACTTGTGTCCTGCCTCTTCTTATATTACTTGTGTTAGTCTGAGTACATTAGAGAAATAAATCCACAGAAACTGAAATGTATAAAAGAGAGCTTTAGATAAAGGGTAAATGCACATGGAGAAAAAATCCCAAACCAGTGCAGCCCAAGTGTACAAGTCGAACATTAGCCCATATGTCCCACACCAATCCACAATGTCCTCCTCCATCTCAACAAAGACATGCAGTGTGGGTGGCTGCAGGTGGAAAGAACTGCCCATCTGGGTTTCTGAGGTTGTTAACTCTTTACTGGAATTGAAAGCGCCTTTTGTGCGCCTGGAGCGGCTGGTGTTTGTAACCACTCAGACATGAGGACTCCATCTCCTTGTGCAGGACTACTTGTGATTTATTATCTACCCCAATGCTGCTTCAAGGGTGGTACATGGGTCGGTGATAAACTGTGACCTGTTTAAAATCTGTCCATTTGTAGCTAGGTCCAGAAAGGAAAGTCAGAGTGCATGTCACTGCTATTTCCAATGCCAGCAATGTCATGTAAAGGGCAAAGCGTGCAGCAGGGTGTCTAGACGAAGGACACACTGAGGATGACAAAATACACCACTGAAAACCTTATGCTAATCATGGAAACACTGTCAGGTAGTGAAGGACTAGTAAACCAAGGCAGAACCTTGCCAGAGAGAGGGCCAGATGACGATAACTTCTGGTCAGTTTATAGGGGAGGGCCAGTGACAAAGAGCCAGGTCTTTTGCACGATGCATGGCCACGGGGGCTTCAGAGATGGGTTCAAACATCAAAAAGATATGAGGGTGGCCCAGGATTGGCAAGCCTTTCCTTGTCCTGTACATTGCGGTTGCTTTGAAGCAGACCAACTGGATAGTACCTACCAACAAGACCAACCAAGGAAGAGGAAGCCTCTATGATCCCAGAAACAGACATCACGAGAACGTGTCAGGAGACTTTTATAAAGGTAACCAATGTCCTGGTCCCTCATCACAGAAAGCTGGGGAATCACCATTGTCCTGGTTTACCAGGTGTTTCCCAGATGAATTACTGTCCAGCTGCCCATAGGAAGGAGAAATACCTATAGACATGACGGAAGGGAGGTTCACTCTGCTATGGGAATGTGTTAATCTGTGCACTTTAGATGTGGAAATCCACAGACACACGTGTATAAAAGAGAGTTGTAATTAAATATTAAATGCACATCAAGAAACTTCCCTAAAAGATCTTTTTAATCTCATAAGCCAACCATTATGCCATAGGCCCCCCAGAATCCACAACCATCTACAAAAGAGATGGAATGAGGCTGACTGCTAGTAAGAGCCAAGTCAGAGATAGCAAAATAATCTCATATTGGTGGGCATCTGCATATAGCTGGGGAGCACCCAAAGCTGTTTCACGTAGATAATGTGGCTTCTGCTCAGATATGTCTGAGTGTACGTGAGGTTTGGAAGGAGTAGCATTTAACTGGCTAAGGCATCATCTCACTTTACTGAATTTCAAAATCAAGATGCTCAAGAACTTGCAATGCTAAAGTGACCAATGAATGAATCATTCCGCCCTTCAATTAACACCACCTGTGCCTCTTGGAAATTTGGCGTGATAAGCTAACAATATGAGTGAGCATAACCTGATGTGAAAAACAGGAAGATACAGAAAACTCCATTGTTTAATGTAATTATTGTATACGGGAACCTGCAGGATGTAAAATTTCCCATCAACAACTGATGATGGAAAATGATAATGCTCCTTACCCCTCCCCCCCCCAAAAAAAAAACAACTCATGTTGAGGCACTCTAGAAATGAAAAACTTAAATCTGGTTGAGTCAACACTGAAGTCACCCTTTGAAACGCGGCATGTTAAGATTTCCTTCACATTCAAAGAGTTGAAAATCTAAGGCATGAGCTGAGAATAGTAAAACTGTTTGAGGCTCCATAATCGGTGCAGGGGAAACACCAGAATAATTGCCTCTTCCTTAATAAACGTGAATCTGCTGGAGTTACATTTGGAGGTGAGATATGGGAAACTGTGTGAGTTACAACAGTATGGAAGTAAAACAATTTTCACTGTGAGTAGCTCAAGTGTTTTCATTTGAATCGGTTGTCTGAATGACACCCACCTGGAGCTTTTTTTTTTTTTTTCAGTTGTAGCTTTTGATTCTGTGTCTTCTCTTCTGCAGGCTAGGTTTTCAGGGTATTGACTGCTCTTTCTAGACTTTTGACAAACCTTTAGTCTGCAGGTTTAAGGTCTGGTGCTGGCTGCAGTTTTGTCTATGGGAAGGGGAGGGACACAGAATCAAAGGGTTTATTCAGATGGTCTATGTGTCCTAACGTAGAAGTCAGACAGAACAGTCTGCTTACTGTAGTTGCCATCCCCCTGGGACTGAGTTTTGGCTGCAGGAGAAGAATGATAGGGATAAAAGTGATGCAAACAGAAGCAAGTATCTTTAATATATTGATGCGTTCAGACTCCAGCCTAGACACTGATCCTTTTTGGGGACTTTATATGCAGTCTCCCCTGACCCCAAAACAGTTCTGAGGAGTCGGAGATTGTGACTGAGTAGGAGGGCTCACTGCCTAGATATCACACGTCGTAGGACCCCATGAGGGCTATTCCACGTCAAGCGGTGTCTTAGTGTGCCTCAATCAGTGTTTCCGCCCAAATCCCTAGGTTTCTGAAGTTCCTAGTACCTTGTGTCCTGCAGTCCCTTTTACCCAATAACCTTGGTGTTTATACGTTAGAACCACATTTTCATTTGTGGAGATTAAAAAAGTGTTATTAAATAATGTGTTTTATGGAAACTGAATAAATTAGCCATTAGAAACTTATTTGGCTAAAAAAATATAATGCCAGTTTACAAGGAAATGTCTGGATACGCTGAGTAGGCAGTCATAGAGCCGGCTCTCAGGTGGCAGTCAAGCATGCTTCATTGAATGTGTGTCACTATCCACAGTGTTCGAAGTAAATTGGCATCATGAAACAGGTTCCTGAAAGGTCCCCAAATCACTATTCCAAGGATTGAAACCATACTTTTTCCCATTCCATTTAGCCTTCCAGATCATTCAAGCTTTTAAAAAACAGGTCAATTTCACATTCAGTTCATCATCCCACATCTCAATTGGCTCATATCAGTTCAAAGACACAGTAAACACAATCTCTGAGTTGTGCTGTATTATACTTATGATGAGCTGCATTATGACCATCTGCTTCACTTTCTGCTTTTAGAAAGTTTATCATAAGTAGCATGCACCCATGCTATACCACACACATATAATGCCATTGTAGCTGTAAGTATATATCCAAATATTCAAGCCCCACAGACTGATGAAGGTGAGATATGTAAAGCTAGGGGGTGGGATTCCCCCATCCAAAGATTTTTCACTTTTTTAAATATTAACAAACACACACATTAGTTTCTCTTGTTAGTTTTTTACAATTTTTTTTTAAATCAGGGGAGAGCACGAACGCAGTCCCCCACTACCACAAATATGCAGTCGTGTTTCCCACATTTGGTGAAATCGCAGGGTTCAGCACATCCGGAGTGCAATGGATAAGCCTCGCCCTGGGACAACCACTTTCTTGATCATGGTGTCTCCCCTGCCAAGTTTTTACAATTTTTAAAAAGATATTCAGTTACTGTTTTGTTGGGGATTTTATATTTTGTGTTTATTTTTTTACCTCTTTTGTATAAGTAGGGAATTTATAGGGAAATATGTACTTTATGGAATAAATTTTAAGAACTAAAATATATTTTATCTTAAATAAATTAACGTATCTTTGATCTTACAGCTAAATCACTGATTATATATTTGCAGAGCCGACTTAAAGGATGAAAGAAAATTCTACCAAGAGTGTTACTTTTGACTTCAAACCTTTCCTAATAAAGTCTTTTAACTACCTGTGGAAAAAAATAAGTAAAGAAAAGCTAGTATCATGAGGTATTTGACTTCGGTCAGAACTGCCTCATGACAGAATCGTCATGATGGGGCCGGTCATAACTCAGGATTGAGTATACTTGCATCCAAACAGTTACTGTGGGGTAGATTCCAAGTCATTGAAACCTGGTGTGCAGAGCCAAACTGAACCTTGTTAGATAGGGGCTGCAAGGCTCTGTGATGGTTCAAAAGCAAACCACTAGGTCTGCCTTCTGAGGTATCACGATATGGGTTCAGATGATCGTTTAAGTTATGAATTGAGCACTTAACTGTTTGTGCCACCCAGAGATGGCTTGTTGGAAAATAGCTTTTCACTGTTTAGTGTCTTTCCCAAAAGGAAACGGGTGCTTACTTGTGTCCTGCCTCTTCTTATATTACTTGTGTTAGTCTGAGTACATTAGAGAAATAAATCCACAGAAACTGAAATGTATAAAAGAGAGCTTTAGATAAAGGGTAAATACACATGGAGAAAAAATCCCAAACCAGTGCAGCCCAAGTGTACAAGTCCAACATTAGCCCATATGTCCCACACCAATCCACAATGTCCTCCTCCATCTCAACAAAGACATGCAGTGTGGGTGGCTGGAGGTGGAAAGAACTGCCCATCTGGGTTTCTGAGGTTGTTAACTCTACTGGAATTGAAAGCGCCTTTTGTGCGCCTGGAGCGGCTGGTGTTTGTAACCACTCAGACATGAGGGCTCCATCTCCTTGTGCAGGACTACTTGTGATTTATTATCTACCCCAATGCTGCTTCAAGGGTGGTACATGGGTCGGTGATAAACTGTGACCTGTTTAAAATCTGTCCATTTGTAGCTAGGTCCAGAAAGGAAAGTCAGAGTGCATGTCACTGCTATTTCCAATGCCAGCAATGTCATGTAAAGGGCAAAGCATGCAGCAGGGTGTCTAGACGAAGGACACACTGAGGATGACAAAATACACCACTGAAAACCTTATGCTAATCATGGAAACACTGTCAGGTAGTGAAGGACTAGTAAACCAAGGCAGAACCTTGCCAGAGAGAGGGCCAGATGATGAAAACTTCTGGTCAGTTTAATGGGGAGGGCCAGTGACAAAGAGCCAGGTCTTTTGCACGATGCATGGCCACGGGGGCTTCAAAGATGGGTTCAAACATCAAAAAGATATGAGGGTGGCCCAGGATTGGCAAGCCTTTCCTTGTCCTGTACATTGCGGTTGCTTTGAAGCAGACCAACTGGATAGTACCTACCAACAAGACCAACCAAGGAAGAGGAAGCCTCTATGATCCCAGAAACAGACATCACGAGGACGTGTCAGGAGACTTTTATAAAGGTAACCAATGTCCTGGTCGCTCATCACAGAAAGCTGGGGAAGCACCATTGTCCTGGTTTACCAGGTTTTTCCCAGATGAATTACTGTTCAGCTGCCCATAGGAAGGAGAAATACCTATAGACATGACGGAAGGGAGGTTCACTCTGCTATGGGAATGTATTAATCTGTGCACTTTAGATGTGGAAATCCACAGACACACGTGTATAAAAGAGAGTTGTAATTAATGTTAAATGCACATCAAGAAACTTCCTTAAAAGATCTTTTTAATCTCATAAGCCAACCATTATGCCATAGGCCCCCCAGAATCCACAACCATCTACAAAAGAGATGGAATGAGGCTGACTGCTAGTAAGAGCCAAGTCAGAGAAAGCAAAATAATCTCATATTTGGTGGGCATCTGCATATAGCTTGGGAGCACCCAAAGCTGTTTCACGTAGATAATGTGGCTTCTGCTAAGATATGTCTGAGTGTACGTGAGGTTTGGAAGGAGTAGCATTTAACTGGCTAAGGCATCATCTCACTTTACTGAATTTCAAAATCAAGATGCTCAAGAACTTGCAATGCTAAAGTGACCAATGCATGAATCATTCCGCCGTTCAATTAACACCACCTGTGCATCTTGGACATTTGGCGTGATAAGCTAACAATATGAGTGAGCATAACCTGTTGTGAAAAACAGGAAGATACAGAAAGCTCCATTGTTTAATGTAATTATTGTATACGGGAACCTGCAGGATGTAAAATTTCCCATCAACAGCTGATGATGGAAAATGATAATGCTCCTTAACCCTCCCCCCCCAAAGAAAACAACTCATGTTGAGGCACTCTAGAAATGAAAAACTTAAATCTGGGTGAGGCAACACTGAAGTCACCCTTTGAAACGCGGCATGTTGAGATTTCCTTCACATTCAAATAGTTGAAAATCTAAGGCATGACCTGAGAATAGTAAAACTGTTTGAGGCTCCATAATCGGTGCAGGGGAAACACCAGAATAATTGCCTCTTCCTTAATAAACTTGAATTTGCTGGAGTTATATTTGGAGGTGAGATATGGGAAACTGGATGAGTTACAACAGTATGGAAGTAAAACAATTTTCACTGTGAGAAGCTCAAGTGTTTTCATTGGAATCGGTTGTCTGAATGACACCCACCTGGAGCTTTTTTTTTTTTTTTCAGTTGTAGCTTTTGATTCTATGTCTTCTCTTCTGCAGGCTAGGTTTTCAGGGTATTGACTGCTCTTTCTAGACTTTTGACAAACCTTTAGTCTGCAGGTTTAAGGTCTGGTGCTGGCTGCAGTTTTGTCTATGGGAAGGGGAGGGACACAGAATCAAAGGGTTTATTCAGATGGTCTATGTGTCCTAACATAGAAGTCAGACAGAACAGTCTGGTTACTGTAGTTGCCATCCCCCTGGGACTGAGTTTTGGCTGCAGGAGAAGAATGATAGGGATAAAAGTGATGCAAACAGAAGCAATTATCTTTAATATATTGATGCATTCAGACTGCAGCCTAGACACTGATCCTTTCTGGGGACTTTATATGCAGTCTCCCCTGACCCCAAAACAGTTCTGAGGAGTCGGAGATTGTGACTGAGTAGGAGGGCTCACTGCCTAGATATCACACGTCGTAGGACCCCATGAGGGCTATAACACGTCAAGCGGTGTCTTAGTGTGCCTCAATCAGTGTTTCCGACCAAATCCCTAGGTTTCTGAAGTTCCTAATACCCTGTGTCCTGCAGTCCCTTTTACCCAATAACCTTGGTGTTTATACTTTAGAACCACATTTTCATTTGTGGAGATTAAAAAAGTGTTATTGAATAATGTGTTTTATGGAAACTGAATAAATTAGCCATTAGAAACTTATTTGGCTAAAAAAATATAATGCCAGTTTACAAGGAAATGTCTGGATACGCTGAGTAGGCAGTCATAGAGCCGGCTCTCAGTTGGCACAAAGCACTTGCTTCATTGAATGTGTGTCACTATCCACAGTGTTAGAAGTAAATTGGCATCACGAATCAGGTTCCTGAAAGGTCCCCAAATCACTATTCCAAGGATTGAAACCATACTTTTTCCCATTCCATTTAGCCTTCCAGATCATTCAAGCTTTTAAAAAACAGGTCAATTTCATATTCAGTTCATCATTCCACATCTCAATTGGTCCTTATCAGTTCAAAGACCCAGTAAACACAATCTCTGAGTTGTGCTGTATTATACTTATGATGAGCTGCATTATGACCATCTGCTTCACTTACTGTTTTTAGAAAGTTTATCATAAGTAGCATGCACCCATGCTATACCACACACATCTAATGCCATTGTAGCTGTAAGTTTATATCCAAAGTATTCAAGCCCCACAGTCTGATGAAGGTGAGATATGTAAAGCTAGGGGGTGGGAGTCCCCTATCCAGAGATTTTTCAATTTTAAATATTAACAAACACACACATTAGTTTCTCTTGTTAGTTTTTTACAATTTTTTTTTAATCAGGGGAGAGCTCGAACGTAGTCCCCCACTACCACAAATATGCAGTCGAGTTTCCCACATTTGGGGAAATCGCAGGGTTCAGCACATCCGGAGTGCAATGGATAAGCCTCGACCTGGGAAAACCACCTTCTTGATCATGGTGTCTCCCCTGCCAGGTTTTTACAATTTTTAAAAAGATGTTCAGTTACTGTTTTGTTGGGGATTTTATATTTTGTGTTTATTTTTTACCTCTTTTGTATAAGTAGGGAATTTATAGGGAAATATGTACTTTATCGAATAAATTTTAAGAACTAAAATATATTTTATCTTAAATAAATTAACGTATCTTTGATCTTACAGCTAATTCACTGATTATATATTTGCAGAGCCGACTTAAAGGATGAAAGAAAATTCTATCAAGAGTGTTACTTTTGACTTCAAAGCCTTCCGAATAAAGTCTTTTAACTATCTGTGGAAAAAAATAAGAAAAGAAAAGCTAGTATCATGAGGTATTTGACTTCGGTCAGAACTGCCTCATGACAGAATCGTCAGGATGGGGCCGGTCATAACTCAGGACTGAGTATACTTGCATCCAAACAGTTACTGTGGGGTAGATTCCAAGTCATTGAAACCTGGTGTGCAGAGCCAAACTGAACCTTGTTAGATAGGGGCTGCAAGGCTCTGTGAGGGTTCAAAAGCAAACCACCAGGTCTGCCTTCTGAGGTACCACGATATGGGTTCAGATGATCGTTTAAGTTATGAATTGAGCACTTAACTGTTTGTGCCACCCAGAGATGGCTTGTTGGAAAATAGCTTTTCACTGTTTAGTGTCTTTCCCAAAAGGAAACGGGTGCTTACTTGTGTCCTGCCTCTTCTTATATTACTTGTGTAAGTCTGAGTACATTAGAGAAATAAATCCACAGAAACTGATATGTATAAAAGAGAGCTTTAGATAAAGGGTAATGCACATGGAGAAAAAATCCCAAACCAGTGCAGCCCAAGTGTACAAGTCCAACATTAGCCCATATGTCCCACACCAATCCACAATGTCCTCCTCCATCTCAACAAAGACATGCAGTGTGGGTGGCTGCAGGTGGAAAGAACTGACCATCTGGGTTTCTGAGGTTGTTAACTCTTTACTGGAATTGAAAGTGCCTTTTGTGCGCCTGGAGCAGCTGGTGTTTGTAACCACTCAGACATGAGGGCTCCATCTCCTTGTGCAGGACTACTCGTGATTTATTATCTACCCCAATGCTGCTTCAAGGGTGGTACATGGGTCGGTGATAAACTGTGACCTGTTAAAAATCTGTCCATTTGTAGCTAGGTACAGAAGGGAAAGTCAGAGTGCAGGTCACTGCTATTTCCAATGCCAGCAATGTCATGTAAAGGGCAAAGCGCGCAGCAGGGTGTCTAGACGAAGGACACACTGAGGATGTCGAAATACACCACTGAAAACCTTATGCTAATCATGGAAACACTGTCAGGTAGTGAAGGACTAGTAAACCAAGGCAGAACCTTGCCAGAGAGAGGGCCAGATGACGAACACTTCTGGTCAGACTAAAGGGGAGGGCCAGTGACAAAGAGCCAGGTCTTTTGCACGATGCATGGCCACGGGGGCTTCAAAGATGGGTTCAAACATCAAAAAGATATGAGGCTGGCCCAGGATTGGCAAGCCTTTCCTTGTCCTGTACATTGCGGTTGCTTTGAAGCAGACCAACTGGATAGTACCTACCAACAAGACCAACCAAAGAAGAGGAAGCCTCTATGATCCCAGAAACAGACATCACGAGGACGTGTCAGGAGACTTTTACAAAGGTAACCAATGTCCTGGTCCCTCATCACAGAAAGCTGGGGAAACACCATTGTCCTGGTTTACCAGATGTTTCCCAGTTGAATTACTGTCCAGCTGCCCATAGGAAGGAGAAATACCTATAGACATGACGGAAGGGAGGTTCACTCTGCTATGGGAATGTGTTAATCTGTGCACTTTAGATGTGGAAATCCACAGACACACGTGTATAAAAGAGAGTTGTAATTAAATATTAAATGCACATCAAGAAACTTCCCTAAAAGATCTTTTTAATCTCATAAGCCCACCATTATGCCATAGGCCCCCCAGAATCCACAACCATCTACAAAAGAGATGGAATGAGGCTGACTGCTAGTAAGAGCCAAGTCAGAGAAAGCAAAATAATCTCATATTTGGTGGGCATCTGCATATAGCTGGGGAGCACCCAAAGCTGTTTCTCGTAGATAATGTGGCTTCTGCTCAGATATGTCTGAGTGTACGTGAGGTTTGGAAGGAGTAGCATTTAACTGGCTAAGGCATCATCTCACTTTACTGAATTTCAAAATCAAGATGCTCAAGAACTTGCAATGCTAAAGTGACCAATGAATGAATCATTCCGCCCTTCAATTAACACCACCTGTGCATCTTGGACATTTGGCGTGATAAGCTAACAATATGAGTGAGCATAACCTGTTGTGAAAAACAGGAAGATACAGAAAGCTCCATTGTTTAATGTAATTATTGTATACGGGGACCTGCAGGATGTAAAATTTCCCATCAACACCTTATTATGGAAAATGATAATGCTTCTTAACCCTCCCCCCACCCCCCACCCAAAAAAAAAACTCATGTTGAGGCACTCTAGAAATGAAAAACGTAAATCTGGGTGAGGCAACACTGAAGTCACCCTTTGAAACGCGGCATGTTAAGATTTCCTTCACATTCAAATAGTTGAAAATATAAGACCTGAGCTGAGAATAGTAAAACTGTTTGAAGCTCCATAATCTGTGCAGGGGAAACACCAGAATAATTGCCTCTTCCTTAATAAACTTGAATCTGCTGGAGTTATATTTGGAGGTGAGATATGGGAAACTGTTTGAATTACAATAGTATGGAAGTAAAACAATTTTTACTGTGAGTAGCTCAAGTGTTTCATTGGATTCGGTTGTCTGAATGACACCCACCTGAAGCTTTTTTTTTTTTTCAGGTGTAGCTTTTGATTCTGTGTCTTCTCTTCTGCAGGCTAGGTTTTCAGGGTATTGACTGCTCTTTCTAGACTTTTGACAAACTTTTAGTCTGCAGGTTTAAGGTCTGGTGCTGGCTGCAGTTTTGTCTATGGGAAGGAGAGGGACACAGAATCAAGGGGTTTATTCAGATGGTCTATGTGTCCTAACGTAGAAGTCAGACAGAACAGTCTGCTTACTGTATTTGCCATCCCCCTGGGACTGAGTTTTGGCTGCAGGAGAAGAATGATAGGGGTAAAAGTGATGGAAACAGAAGCAAGTATCTTTAATATATTGATGCATTCAGACTCCAGCCTAGACACTGATCCTTTATGGGGACTTTATATGCAGTCTCCCCTGACTCCAAAACAGTTCTGAGGAGTCGGAGATTGTGACTGAGTAGGAGGGCTCACTGCCTAGATATCACACGTCGTAGGACCCCATGAGGGCTATTCCACGTCAAGCGGTGTCTTAGTGTGCCTCAATCAGTGTTTCCGCCCAAATCCCTAGGCTTCTGAAGTTCCTAATACCCTGTGTCCTGCAGTCCCTTTTACCCAATAACCTTGGTGATTATACTTTAGAACCACATTTTCATTTGTGGAGATTAAAAAAGTGTTATTAAATAATGTGTTTTATGGAAACTGAATAAATTAGCCATTAGAAACTTATTTGGCTTAAAAAATATAATGCCAGTTTACAAGGAAATGTCTGGATAGGCTGAGTAGGCAGTCATAGAGCCGGCTCACAGTTGGCAGTCAAGCACTTGCTTCATTGAATGTGTGTCACTATCCACAGTGTTGGAAGTAAATTGGCATCTTGAAACAGGTTCCTGAAAGGTCCCCAAATCACTATTCCAAGGATTGAAACCATACATTTTCCCTTTCCATGTAGCCTCCCAGATCATTCAAGCTTTTAAAAAACAGGTCAATTTCACATTCAGTTCATCATCCCACATCTCAATTGGCTCATATCAGTTCAAAGACCCAGTAAACACAGTCTCTGAGTTGTGCTGTATTATACTTATGATGAGCTGCACTATGACCATCTGCTTCACTTTCTGTTTTTAGAAAGTTTATCATAAGTAGCATGCACCCATGCTATACCACACACATCTAATGCCATTGTAGCTGTAAGTTTATATCCAAAGTATTCAAGCCCCACAGACTGAGGAAGGTGAGATATGTAAAGCTAGGTGGTGGGAGTCCCCCATCCAGAGATTTTTCACTGTTTTAAATATTAACAAACACACACATTTGTTTCTCTTGTTAGTTTTTTACAATTTTTAAAAAGATGTTCAGTTACTGTTTTGTTGGGGATTTTATATTTTGTGTTTATTTTTTACCTCTTTTGTATAAGTAGGGAATTTATAGGGAAATATGTACTTTATGGAATAAATTTTAAGAACTAAAATATATTTTATCTTAAATAAATTAACGTATCTTTGATCTTACAGCTAAATCACTGATTATATATTTGCAGAGCCGACTTAAAGGATGAACGAAAATTCTATCAAGAGTGTTACTTTTGACTTCAAACCTTTCCTAATAAAGTCTTTTAACTACCTGTGGAAAAAAATAAGAAAAGAAAAGCTAGTATCATGAGGTATTTGACTTCGGTCAGAACTGCCTCATGACAGAATCGTCAGGATGGGGCCGGTCATAACTCAGGACTGAGTATACTTGCATCCAAACAGTTACTGTGGGGTAGATTCCAAGTCATTGAAACCTGCTGTGCAGAGCCAAACTGAACCTTGTTAGATAGGGGCTGCAAGGCTCTGTGAGGGTTCAAAAGCAAACCACCAGGTCTGCCTTCTGAGGTACCACGATATGGGTTCAGATGATCGTTTAAGTTATGAATTGAGCACTTAACTGTTTGTGCCACCCAGAGATGGCTTGTTGGAAAATAGCTTTTCACTGTTTAGTGTCTTTCCCAAACGGAAACGGGTGCTTACTTGTGTCCTGCCTCTTCTTATATTACTTGTGTTAGTCTGAGTACATTAGAGAAGTAAATCCACAGAAACTGAAATGTATAAAAGAGAGCTTTAGATAAGGGGTAAATGCACATGGAGAAAAAATCCCAAACCAGTGCAGCCCAAGTGTACAAGTCCAACATTAGCCCATATGTCCCACACCAATCCACAATGTCCTCCTCCATCTCAAAAAAGACATGCAGTGTGGTGGCTGCAGGTGGAAAGAACTGCCCATCTGGGTTTCTGAGGTTGTTAACTCTTTACTGGAATTGAAAGCGCCTTTTGTGCGCCTGGAGCGGCTGGTGTTTGTAACCACTCAGACATGAGGGCTCCATCTCCTTGTGCAGGACTACTTGTGATTTATTATCTACCCCAATGCTGCTTCAAGGGTGGTACATGGGTCGGTGATAAACTGTGACCTGTTTAAAATCTGTCCATTTGTTGCTAGGTACAGAAGGGAAAGTCAGAGTGCAGGTCACTGCTATTTCCAATGCCAGCAATGTCATGTAAAGGGCAAAGCGCGCAGCAGGGTGTCTAGAGGAAGGACACACTGAGGATGTCGAAATACACCACTGAAAACCTTATGCTAATCATGGAAACACTGTCAGGTAGTGAAGGACTAGTAAACCAAGGCAGATCCTTGCCAGAGAGAGGGCCAGATGACGAACACTTCTGGTCAGACTAAAGGGGAGGGCCAGTGACAAAGAGGCAGGTCTTTTGCACGATGCATGGCCACGGGGGCTTCAAAGATGGGTTCAAACATCAAAAAGATATGAGGCTGGCCCAGGATTGGCAAGCCTTTCCTTGTCCTGTACATTGCGGTTGCTTTGAAGCAGACCAACTGGATAGTACCTACCAACAAGACCAACCAAGGAAGAGGAAGCCTCTATGATCCCAGAAACAGACATCACGAGGACGTGTCAGGAGACTTTTACAAAGGTAACCAATGTCCTGGTCCCTCATCACAGAAAGCTGGGGAAACACCATTGTCCTGGTTTACCAGATGTTTCCCAGTTGAATTACTGTCCAGCTGCCCATAGGAAGGAGAAATACCTATAGACATGACGGAAGGGAGGTTCACTCTGCTATGGGAATGTGTTAATCTTTGCACTTTAGATGTGGAAATCCACAGACACACGTGTATAAAAGAGAGTTGTAATTAAATATTAAATGCACATCAAGAAACTTCCCTAAAAGATCTTTTTAATCTCATAAGCCCACCATTATGCCATAGGCCCCCCAGAATCCACAACCATCTACAAAAGAGATGGAATGAGGCTGACTGCTAGTAAGAGCCAAGTCAGAGAAAGCAAAATAATCTCATATTTGGTGGGCATCTGCATATAGCTGGGGAGCACCCAAAGCTGTTTCGCGTAGATAATGTGGCTTCTGCTCAGATATGTCTGAGTGTACGTGAGGTTTGGAAGGAGTAGCATTTAACTGGCTAAGGCATCATCTCACATTACTGAATTTCAAAATCAAGATGCTCAAGAACTTGCAATGCTAAAGTGACCAATGAATGAATCATTCCGCCCTTCAATTAACACCACCTGTGCATCTTGGACATTTGGCGTGATAAGCTAACAATATGAGTGAGCATAACCTGTTGTGAAAAACAGGAAGATACAGAAAGCTCCATTGTTTAATGTAATTATTGTATACGGGGACCTGCAGGATGTAAAATTTCCCATCAACACCTTATTATGGAAAATGATAATGCTTCTTAACCCTCCCCCCACCCCCCACCCCCAAAAAAACTCATGTTGAGGCACTCTAGAAATGAAAAACGTAAATCTGGGTGAGGCAACACTGAAGTCACCCTTTGAAACGCGGCATGTTAAGATTTCCTTCACATTCAAATAGTTGAAAATCTAAGGCCTGAGCTGAGAATAGTAAAACTGTTTGAAGCTCCATAATCTGTGCAGGGGAAACACCAGAATAATTGCCTCTTCCTTAATAAACTTGAATCTGCTGGAGTTATATTTGGAGGTGAGATATGGGAAACTGTTTGAATTACAATAGTATGGAAGTAAAACAATTTTTACTGTGAGTAGCTCAAGTGTTTCATTGGATTCGGTTGTCTGAATGACACCCACCTGAAGCTTTTTTTTTTTTTCAGGTGTAGCTTTTGATTCTGTGTCTTCTCTTCTGCAGGCTAGGTTTTCAGGGTATTGACTGCTCTTTCTAGACTTTTGACAAACTTTTAGTCTGCAGGTTTAAGGTCTGGTGCTGGCTGCAGTTTTGTCTATGGGAAGGAGAGGGACACAGAATCAAGGGGTTTATTCAGATGGTCTATGTGTCCTAACGTAGAAGTCAGACAGAACAGTCTGCTTACTGTATTTGCCATCCCCCTCGGACTGAGTTTTGGCTGCAGGAGAAGAATGATAGGGGTAAAAGTGATGGAAACAGAAGCAAGTATCTTTAATATATTGATGCATTCAGACTGCAGCCTAGACACTGATCCTTTCTGGGGACTTTATATGCAGTCTCCCCTGACTCCAAAACAGTTCTGAGGAGTCGGAGATTGTGACTGAGTAGGAGGGCTCACTGCCTAGATATCACACGTCGTAGGACCCCATGAGGGCTATTCCACGTCAAGCGGTGTCTTAGTGTGCCTCAATTAGTGTTTCCGCCCAAATCCCTAGGCTTCTGAAGTTCCTAGTACCCTGTGTCCTGCAGTCCCTTTTACCCAATAACCTTGGTGATTATACTTTAGAACCACATTTTCATTTGTGGAGATTAAAAAAGTGTTATTAAATAATGTGTTTTATGGAAACTGAATAAATTAGCCATTAGAAACATATTTGGCTTAAAAAATATAATGCCAGTTTACAAGGAAATGTCTGGATAGGCTGAGTAGGCAGTCATAGAGCCGGCTCACAGTTGGCAGTCAAGCACTTGCTTCATTGAATGTGTGTCACTATCCACAGTGTTGGAAGTAAATTGGCATCTTGAAACAGGTTCCTGAAAGGTCCCCAAATCACTATTCCAAGGATTGAAACCATACATTTTCCCTTTCCATGTAGCCTCCCAGATCATTCAAGCTTTTAAAAAACAGGTCAATTTCACATTCAGTTCATCATCCCACATCTCAATTGGCTCATATCAGTTCAAAGACCCAGTAAACACAGTCTCTGAGTTGTGCTGTATTATACTTATGATGAGCTGCACTATGACCATCTGCTTCACTTTCTGTTTTTAGAAAGTTTATCATAAGTAGCATGCACCCATGCTATACCACACACATCTAATGCCATTGTAGCTGTAAGTTTATATCCAAAGTATTCAAGCCCCACAGACTGAGGAAGGTGAGATATGTAAAGCTAGGTGGTGGGAGTCCCCCATCCAGAGATTTTTCACTGTTTTAAATATTAACAAACACACACATTTGTTTCTCTTGTTAGTTTTTTACAATTTTTTTTTAATCAGGGGAGAGCTCGAAAGTAGTCCCCCACTACCACAAATATGCAGTCGAGTTTCCCACATTTGGGGAAATCACAGGGTTCAGCACATCCGGAGTGCAATGGATAAGCCTCGCCCTGGGAAAACCACCTTCTTGATCATGGTGTCTCCCCTGCCAGGTTTTTACAATTTTTAAAAAGATGTTCAGTTACTGTTTTGTTGGGGATTTTATATTTTGTGTTTATTTTTTACCTCTTTTGTATAAGTAGGGAATTTATAGGGAAATATGTACTTTATAGAATAAATTTTAAGAACTAAAATATATTTTATCTTAAATAAATTAACGTATCTTTGATCTTACAGCTAATTCACTGATTATATATTTGCAGAGCCGACTTAAAGGATGAAAGAAAATTCTATCAAGAGTGTTACTTTTGACTTCAAACCTTTCCTAATAAAGTCTTTTAACTACCTGTGGAAAAAAATAAGAAAAGAAAAGCTAGTATCATGAGGTATTTGACTTCGGTCAGAACTGCCTCATGACAGAATCGTCAGGATGGGGCCGGTCATAACTCAGGACTGAGTATACTTGCATCCAAACAGTTACTGTGGGGTAGATTCCAAGTCATTGAAACCTGGTGTGCAGAGCCAAACTGAACCTTGTTAGATAGGGGCTGCAAGGCTCTGTGAGGGTTCAAAAGCAAACCACCAGGTCTGCCTTCTGAGGTACCACGATATGGGCTCAGATGATCGTTTAAGTTATGAATTGAGCACTTAACTGTTTGTGCCACCCAGAGATGGCTTGTTGGAAAATAGCTTTTCACTGTTTAGTGTCTTTCCCAAAAGGAAACGGGTGCTTACTTGTGTCCTGCCTCTTCTTATATTACTTGTGTTAGTCTGAGTACATTAGAGAAATAAATCCACAGAAACTGAAATGTATAAAAGAGAGCTTTAGATAAGGGGTAAATGCACATGGAGAAAAAATCCCAAACCAGTGCAGCCCAAGTGTACAAGTCCAACATTAGCCCATATGTCCCACACCAATCCACAATGTCCTCCTCCATCTCAACAAAGACATGCAGTGTGGGTGGCTGCAGGTGGAAAGAACTGCCCATCTGGGTTTCTGAGGTTGTTAACTCTTTACTGGAATTGAAAGCGCCTTTTGTGCGCCTGGAGCGGCTGGTGTTTGTAACCACTCAGACATGAGGGCTCCATCTCCTTGTGCAGGACTACTTGTGATTTATTATCTACCCCAATGCTGCTTCAAGGGTGGTACATGGGTCGGTGATAAACTGTGACCTGTTTAAAATCTGTCCATTTGTAGCTAGGTACAGAAGGGAAAGTCAGAGTGCAGGTCACTGCTATTTCCAATGCCAGCAATGTCATGTAAAGGGCAAAGCGCGCAGCAGGGTGTCTAGACGAAGGACACACTGAGGATGACGAAATACACCACTGAAAACCTTATGCTAATCATGGAAACACTGTCAGGTAGTGAAGGACTAGTAAACCAAGGCAGAACCTTGCCAGAGAGAGGGCCAGATGACGAACACTTCTGGTCAGACTAAAGAGGAGGGCCAGTGACAAAGAGCCAGGTCTTTTGCACGATGCATGGCCACGGGGGCTTCAAAGATGGGTTCAAACATCAAAAAGATATGAGGGTGGCCCAGGATTGGCAAGCCTTTCCTTGTCCTGTACATTGCGGTTGCTTTGAAGCAGACCAACTGGATAGTACCTACCAACAAGACCAACCAAGGAAGAGGAAGCCTCTATGATCCCAGAAACAGACATCACGAGGACGTGTCAGGAGACTTTTATAAAGGTAACCAATGTCCTGGTCCCACATCACAGAAAGCTGGGGAAACACCATTGTCCTGGTTTACCAGATGTTTCCCAGTTGAATTACTGTCCAGCTGCCCATAGGAAGGAGAAATACCTATAGACATGACGGAAGGGAGGTTCACTCTGCTATGGGAATGTGTTAATCTGTGCACTTTAGATGTGGAAATCCACAGACACACGTGTATAAAAGAGAGTTGTAATTAAATATTAAATGCACATCAAGAAACTTCCCAAAAAGTACTTTTTAATCTCATAAGCCCACCATTATGCCATAGGCCCCCCAGAATCCACAACCATCTACAAAAGAGATGGAATGAGGCTGAATGCTAGTAAGAGCCAAGTCAGAGAAAGCAAAATAATCTCATATTTGGTGGGCATCTGTATATAGCTGGGGAGCACCCAAAGCTGTTTCACGTAGATAATGTGGCTTCTGCTCAGATATGTCTGAGTGTACGTGAGGTTTGGAAGGAGTAGCATTTAACTGGCTAAGGCATCATCTCACTTTACTGAATTTCAAAATCAAGATGCTCAAGAACTTGCAATGCTAAAGTGACCAATGAATGAATCATTCCGCCCTTCAATTAAAACCACCTGTGCATCTTGGACATTTGGCGTGATAAGCTAACAATATGAGTGAGCATAACCTGTTGTGAAAAACAGGAAGATACAGAAAGCTCCATTGTTTAATGTAATTATTGTATACGGGGACCTGCAGGATTTAAAATTTCCCATCAACACCTTATTATGGAAAATGATAATGCTTCTTAACCCTCCCCCCACCCCCCACCCCCAAAAAAACTCATGTTGAGGCACTCTAGAAATGAAAAACGTAAATCTGGGTGAGGCAACACTGAAGTCACCCTTTGAAACGCGGCATGTTAAGATTTCCTTCACATTCAAATAGTTGAAAATCTAAGGCCTGAGCTGAGAATAGTAAAACTGTTTGAAGCTCCATAATCTGTGCAGGGGAAACACCAGAATAATTGCCTCTTCCTTAATAAACTTGAATCTGCTGGAGTTATATTTGGAGGTGAGATATGGGAAACTGTTTGAATTACAATAGTATGGAAGTAAAACAATTTTTACTGTGAGTAGCTCAAGTGTTTCATTGGAATCGGTTGTCTGAATGACACCCACCTGGAGCTTTTTTTTTTTTTTCAGTTGTAGCTTTTGATTCTGTGTCTTCTCTTCTGCAGGCAAGGTGTTCAGGGTATTGACTGCTCTTTCTAGACTTTTGACAAACCTTTCGTCTGCAGGTTTAAGGTATGGTGCTGGCTGCAGTTTTGTCTATGGGAAGGAGAGGGACACAGAATGAAGGGGTTTATTCAGATGGTCCATGTGTCCTAACGTAGAAGTCAGACAGAACAGTCTGGTTACTGTATTTGCCATCCCCCTGGGACTGAGTTTTGGCTGCAGGAGAAGAATGATAGGGATAAAAGTGATGCAAACAGAAGCAAGTATCTTTAATATATTGATGCATTCAGACTGCAGCCTAGACACTGATCCTTTCTGGGGACTTTATATGCAGTCTCCCCTGACTCCAAAACAGTTCTGAGGAGTCGGAGATTGTGACTGAGAAGGAGGGCTCACTGCCTAGATATCACATGTCGTAGGACCCCATGAGGGCTATTCCACGTCAAGCGGTGTCTTAGTGTGCCTCAATCAGTGTTTCAGCCCAAATCCCTAGGCTTCTGAAGTTCCTAGTACCCTGTGTCCTGCAGTCCCTTTTACCCAATAACCTTGGTGATTATACTTTAGAACCACATTTTCATTTGTGGAGATTAAAAAAGTGTTATTAAATAATGTGTTTTATGGAAACTGAATAAATTATCCATTAGAAACTTATTTGGCTTAAAAAATATAATGCCAGTTTACAAGGAAATGTCTGGATACGCTGAGTAGGCAGTCATAGAGCCGGCTCTCAGTTGGCAGTCAAGCACTTGCTTCATTGAATGTGTGTCACTATCCACAGTGTTCGAAGTAAATTGGCATCATGAAACAGGTTCCTGAAAGGTCCCCAAATCACTATTCCAAGGATTGAAACCATACTTTTTCCCTTTCCATGTAGCCTCCCAGATCATTCAAGCTTTTAAAAAACAGGTCAATTTCACATTCAGTTCATCATCCCACATCTCAATTGGCTCATATAAGTTCAAAGACCCAGTAAACACAGTCTCTGAGTTGTGCTGTATTATACTGATGATGAGCTGCATTATGACCATCTGCTTCACTTTCTGTTTTTAGAAAGTTTATCATAAGTAGCATGCACCCATGCTATACCACACACATCTAATGCCATTGTAGCTGTAAGTTTATATCCAAAGTATTCAAGCCCCACAGACTGATGACGGTGAGATATGTAAAGCTAGGGGGTGGGAGTCCCCCATCCAGAGATTTTTCACTTTTTTAAATATTAACAAACACACACATTAGTTTCTCTTGTTAGTTTTTTACAATTTTTAAAAAGATGTTCAGTTACTGTTTTGTTGGGGATTTTATATTTTGTGTTTATTTTTTACCTCTTTTGTATAATTAGGGAATTTATAGGGAAATATGTACTTTATGGAATAAATTTTAAGAACTAAAATATATTTTATCTTAAATAAATTAACGTATCTTTGGTCTTACAGCTAAATCACTGATTATAAATTTGCAGAGCCGACTTAAAGGATGAAAGAAAATTCTATCAAGAGTGTTACTTTTGACTTCAAAGCTTTCCTAATAAAGTCTTTTAACTACCTGTGGAAAAAAATAAGAAAAGAAAAGCTAGTATCATGAGGTATTTGACTTCGGTCAGAACTGCCTCATGTCAGAATCGTCATGATGGGGCCGGTCATAACTCAGGACTGAGCATACTTGCATCCAAACAGTTACTTTGGGGTAGATTCCAAGTCTTTGAAACCTGGTGTGCAGAGCCAAACTGAACCTTGTTAGATAGGGGCTGCAAGGTTCTGTGAGGGTTCAAAAGCAAACCACCAGGTCTGCCTTCTGAGGTACCACGATATGGGTTCAGATGATCGTTTAAGTTATGAATTGAGCACTTAACTGTTTGTGCCACCCAGAGAAGGCTTGTTGGAAAATAGCTTTTCACTGTTTAGTGTCTTTCCCAAACGGAAACGGGTGCTTACTTGTGTCCTGCCTCTTCTTATATTACTTGTGTTGGTCTGAGTACATTAGAGAAATCAATCCACAGAAACTGAAATGTATAAAAGAGAGCTTTAGATAAAGGGGAAATGCACATGGAGAAAAAATCCCAAACCAGTGCAGCCCAAGTGTACAATTCCAACATTAGCCCATATGTCCCACACCAATCCACAATGTCCTCCTCCATCTCAACAAAGACATGCAGTGTGGGTGGCTGCAGGTGGAAATAACTGCCCATCTGGGTTTCTGAGGTTGTTAACTCTTTTCTGGAATTGAAAGCGCCTTTTGTGCGCCTGGAGCGGCTGGTGTTTGTAACCACTCAGACACGAGGGCTCCATCTCCTTGTGCAGGACTACTCGTGATTTATTATCTACCCCAATGCTGCTTCAAGGGTGGTACATGGGTCGGTGATAAACTGTGACCTGTTTAAAATCTGTCCATTTGTAGCTAGGTACAGAAGGGAAAGTCAGAGTGCAGGTCACTGCTATTTCCAATGCCAGCAATGTCATGTAAAGGGCAAAGCGTGCAGCAGGGTGTCTAGACGAAGGACAAACTGAGGATGACGAAATACACCACTGAAAACCTTATGCTAATCATGGAAACACTGTCAGGTAGTGAAGGACTAGTAAACCAAGGCAGAACCTTGCCAGAGAGAGGGCCAGATGACGAACACTTCTGGTCAGATTAAAGGGGAGGGCCAGTGACAAAGAGCCAGGTCTTTTGCACGATGCATGGCCACGGGGGCTTCAAAGATGGGTTCAAACATCAAAAAGATATGAGGGTGGCCCAGGATTGGCAAGCCTTTCCTTGTCCTGTACATTGCGGTTGCTTTGAAGCAGACCAACTGGATAGTACCTACCAACAAGACCAACCAAGGAAGAGGAAGCCTCTATGATGCCAGAAACAGACATCACGAGGACGTGTCAGGAGACTTTTATAAAGGTAACCAATATCCTGGTCCCTCATCACAGAAAGCGGGGGAAACACCATTGTCCTGGTTTACAAGATGTTTCCCAGTTGAATTACTGTCCAGCTGCCCATAGGAAGGAGAAATACCTATAGACATGACGCAAGGGAGGTTCACTCTGCTATGGGAATGTGTTAATCTGTGCACTTTAGATGTGGAAATCCACAGACACACGTGTATAAAAGAGAGTTGTAATTAAATATTAAATGCACATCAAGAAACTTCCCTAAAAGATCTTTTTAATCTCATAAGCCCACCATTATGCCATAGGCCCCCCAGAATCCACAACCATCTACAAAAGAGATGGAATGAGGCTGACTGCTAGTAAGAGCCAAGTCAGAGAAAGCAAAATAATCTCATATTTGGTGGGCTTCTGCATATAGCTGGGGAGCACCCAAAGCTGTTTCACGTAGATAATGTGGCTTCTGCTCAGATATGTCTGAGTGTACGTGAGGTTTGGAAGGAGTAGCATTTAACTGGCTAAGGCATCATCTCACTTTACTGAATTTCAAAATCAAGATGCTCAAGAACTTGCAATGCTAAAGTGACCAATGAATGAATCATTCCGCCCTTCAATTAACACCACCTGTGCATCTTGGACATTTGGCGTGATAAGCTAACAATATGAGTGAGCATAACCTGTTGTGAAAAAAAGGAAGATACAGAAAGCTCCATTGTTTAATGTAATTATTGTATACGGGGACCTGCAGGATGTAAAATTTCCCATCAACAACTTATTATGGAAAATGATAATGCTTCTTAACCCTCCCCCCACCCCCCACCCCAAAAAAAACTCATGTTGAGGCACTCTAGAAATGAAAAATGTAAATCTGGGTGAGGCAACACTGAAGTCACCCTTTGAAACGCGGCATGTTAAGATTTCGTTCACATTCAAATAGTTGAAAATCTAAGGCCTGAGCTGAGAATAGTAAAACTGTTTGAAGCTCCATAATCTGTGCAGGGGAAACACCAGAATAATTGCCTCTTCCTTAATAAACTTGAATCTGCTGGAGTTATATTTGGAGGTGAGATATGGGAAACTGTTTGAATTACAATAGTATGGAAGTAAAACAATTTTTACTGTGAGTAGCTCAAGTGTTTCATTGGAATCGGTTGTCTGAATGACACCCACCTGAAGCTTTTTTTTTTTTTTTCAGTTGTAGCTTTTGATTCTGTGTCTTCTCTTCTGCAGGCAAGGTTTTCAGGGTATTGACTGCTCTTTCTAGACTTTTGACAAACCTTTAGTCTGCAGGTTTAAGGTCTGGTGCTGGCTGCAGTTTTGTCTATGGGAAGGAGAGGGACACAGAATGAAGGGATTTATTCAGATGGTCTATGTGTCCTAACGTAGAAGTCAGACAGAACAGTCTGGTTACTGTATTTGCCATCCCCCTGGGACTGAGTTTTGGCTGCAGGAGAAGAATGATAAGGATAAAAGTGATGCAAACAGAAGCAAGTATCTTTAATATATTGATGCATTCAGACTGCAGCCTAGACACTGATCCTTTCTGGGGACTTTATATGCAGTCTCCCCTGACTCCAAAACAGTTCTGAGGAGTCGGAGATTGTGACTGAGAAGGAGGGCTCACTGCCTAGATATCACACGTCGTAGGACCCCATGAGGGCTATTCCACGTCAAGCGGTGTCTTAGTGTGCCTCAATCAGTGTTTCAGCCCAAATCCCTAGGCTTCTGAAGTTCCTAGTACCCTGTGTCCTGCAGTCCCTTTTACCCAATAACCTTGGTGATTATACTTTAGAACCACATTTTCATTTGTGGAGATTAAAAAAGTGTTATTAAATAATGAGTTTTATGGAAACTGAATAAATTAGCCATTAGAAACTTATTTGGCTTAAAAAAGATAATGCCAGTTTACAAGAAAATGTCTGGATACGCTGAGTAGGCAGTCATAGAGCCGGCTCTCAGTTGGCAGTCAAGCACTTGCTTCATTGAATGTGTGTCACTATCCACAGTGTTGGAAGTAAATTGGCATCATGAAACAGGTTCCTGAAAGGTCCCCAAATCACTATTCCAAGGATTGAAACCATACTTTTTCCCTTTCCATGTAGCCTCCCAGATCATTCAAGCTTTTAAAAAACAGGTCAATTTCACATTCAGTTCATCATCCCACATCTCAATTGGCTCATATAAGTTCAAAGACCCAGTAAACACAGTCTCTGAGTTGTGCTGTATTATACTGATGATGAGCTGCATTATGACCATCTGCTTCACTTTCTGTTTTTAGAAAGTTTATCATAAGTAGCATGCACCCATGCTATACCACACACATCTAATGCCATTGTAGCTGTAAGTTTATATCCAAAGTGTTCAAGGCCCACAGACTGATGACGGTGAGATATGTAAAGCTAGGGGGTGGGAGTCCCCCATCCAGAGATTTTTCACTTTTTTAAATATTAACAAACACACACATTAGTTTCTCTTGTTAGTTTTTTACAATTTTTAAAAAGATGTTCAGTTACTGTTTTGTTGGGGATTTTATATTTTGTGTTTATTTTTTACCTCTTTTGTATAATTAGGGTATTTATAGGGAAATATGTACTTTATGGAATAAATTTTAAGAACTAAAATATATTTTATCTTAAATAAATTAACGTATCTTTGATCTTACAGCTAAATCACTGATTATATATTTGCAGAGCCGACTTAAAGGATGAAAGAAAATTCTATCAAGAGTGTTACTTTTGACTTCAAAGCTTTCCTAATAAAGTCTTTTAACTACCTGTGGAAAAAAATAAGAAAAGAAAAGCTAGTATCATGAGGTATTTGACTTCGGTCAGAACTGCCTCATGTCAGAATCGTCATGATGGGGCCGGTCATAACTCAGGACTGAGTATACTTGCATCCAAACAGTTACTGTGGGGTAGATTCCAAGTCATTGAAACCTGGTGTGCAGAGCCAAACTGAACCTTGTTAGATAGGGGCTGCAAGGCTCTGTGAGGGTTCAAAAGCAAACCACCAGGTCTGCCTTCTGAGGTACCACGATATGGGTTCAGATGATCGTTTAAGTTATGAATTGAGCACTTAACTGTTTGTGCCACCCAGAGATGGCGTTTTAGAAAATAGCTTTTCACTGTTTAGTGTCTTTCCCAAACGGAAACGGGTGCTTACTTGTGTCCTGCCTCTTCTTATATTACTTGTGTTAGTCTGAGTACATTAGAGAAATAAATCCACAGAAACTGAAATGTATAAAAGAGAGCTTTAGATAAAGGGTAAATGCACATGGAGAAAAAATCCCAAACCAGTGCAGCCCAAGTATACAAGTCCAACATTAGCCTATATGTTCTACACCAATCCACAATGTCCTCCTCCATCTCAACAAAGACATGCAGTGTGGGTGGCTGCAGGTGGAAAGAACTGCCCATCTGGGTTTCTGAGGTTGTTAACTCTTTTCTGGAATTGAAAGCGCCTTTTGTGCGCCTGGAGCGGCTGGTGTTTGTAACCACTCAGACACGAGGGCTCCATCTCCTTGTGCAGGACTACTCGTGATTTATTATCTACCCCAATGCTGCTTCAAGGGTGGTACATGGGTCGGTGATAAACTGTGACCTGTTTAAAATCTGTCCATTTGTAGCTAGGTACAGAAAGGAAAGTCAGAGTGCAGGTCACTGCTATTTCCAATGCCAGCAATGTCATGTAAAGGGCAAAGCGCGCAGCAGGGTGTCTAGACGAAGGACACACTGAGGATGACGAAATACACCACTGAAAACCTTATGCTAATCATGGAAACACTGTCAGGTAGTGAAGGACTAGTAAACCAAGGCAGAACCTTGCCAGAGGGAGGGCCAGATGACGAACACTTCTAGTCAGATTAAAGGGGAGGGCCAGTGACAAAGAGCCAAGTCTTTTGCACGATGCATGGCCACGGCAGCTTCAAAGATGGGTTCAAACATCAAAAAGATATGAGGGTGGCTCAGGATTGGCAAGCCTTTCCTTGTCCTGTACATTGCGGTTGCTTTGAAGCAGACCAACTGGATAGTACCTACCAACAAGACCAACCAAGGAAGAGGAAGCCTCTATGATCCCAGAAACAGACATCACGAGGACGTGTCATGGGACTTTTATAAAGGTAACCAATGTCCTGGTCCCTCATCACAGAAAGCTGGGGAAACACCATTGTCCTGGTTTACCAGATGTTTCCCAGTTGAATTACTGTCCAGCTGCCCATAGGAAGGAGAAATACCTATAGACATGACGGAAGGGAGGTTCACTCTGCTATGGGAATGTGTTAATCTGTGCACTTTAGATGTGGAAATCCACAGACACACGTGTATAAAAGAGAGTTGTAATTAAATATTAAATGCACATCAAGAAACTTCCCTAAAAGATCTTTTTAATCTCATAAGCCCACCATTATGCCATAGGCCCCCCAGAATGCACAACCATCTACAAAAGAGATGGAATGAGGCTGACTGCTAGTAAGAGCCAAGTCAGAGAAAGCAAAATAATCTCATATTTGGTGGGCATCTGCATATAGCTGGGGAGCACCCAAAGCTGTTTCACGTAGATAATGTGGCTTCTGCTCAGATATGTCTGAGTGTACGTGAGGTTTGGAAGGAGTAGCATTTAACTGGATAAGGCATCATCTCACTTTAATGAATTTCAAAATCAAGATGCTCAAGAACTTGCAATGCTAAAGTGACCAATGAATGAATCATTCCGCCCTTCAATTAACACCACCTGTGCATCTTGGACATTTGGCGTGATAAGCTAACAATATGAGTGAGCATAACCTGTTGTGAAAAACAGGAAGATACAGAAAGCTCCATTGTTTAATGTAATTATTGTATACGGGGACCTGCAGGATGTAAAATTTCCATCAACACCTTATTATGGAAAATGATAATGCTTCTTAACCCTCCCCCCGCCCTCCCCCCAAAAAAAACTCATGTTGAGGCACTCTAGAAATGAAAAACATAATTCTGGTTGAGGCAACACTGAAGTCACCCTTTGAAACGCGGCATGTTAAGATTTCCTTCACATTCAAATAGTTGAAAATATAAGGCATGAGCTGAGAATAGAAAAACTGATTGAAGCTCCAAAATCGGTGCAGGGGAAACACCAGAATAATTGCCTCTTCCTTAATAAACTTGAATCTGCTGGAGTTATATTTGGAGGTGAGATATGGGAAACTGTTTGAATTACAATAGTATGGAAGTAAATCAATTTTTACTGTGAGTAGCTCAAGTGTTTCATTGGAATCAGTTGTCTGAATGACACCCACCTGGAGCTTTTTTTTTTTTTTTTCAGTTGTAGCTTTTGATTCTGTGTCTTCTCTTCTGCACACTAGGTTTTCAGGGTATTGACTGCTCTTTGTAGACTTTTGACAAACCTTTAGTCTGCAGGTTTAAGGTCTGGTGCTGGCTGCAGTTTTGTCTATGGGAAGGAGAGGGACACAGAATGAAGGGGTTTATTCAGATAGTCTATGTGTCCTAACGTAGAAGTCAGTCAGAACAGTCTGGTTACTGCATTTGCCATCCCCCTGGGACTGAGTTTTGGCTGCAGGAGAAGAATGATAGGGATAAAAGTGATGCAAACAGAAGCAAGTATCTTTAATATATTGATGCATTCAGACTGCAGCCTAGACACTGATTCTTTCTGGGGACTTTATATGCAGTCTCCCCTGACTCCAAAACAGTTCTGAGGAGTCGGAGATTGTGACTGAGAAGGAGGGCCCACTGCCTAGATATCACACGTCGTAGGACCCCATGAGGGCTATTCCACGTCAAGCGGTGTCTTAGTGTGCCTCAATCAGTGTTTCCGCCCAAATCCCTAGGCTTCTGAAGTTCCTAGTACCCTGTGTCCTGCAGTCCCTTTTACCCAATAACCTTGGTGATTATACTTTAGAACCACATTTTCATTTGTGGAGATTAAAAAAGTGTTATTAAATAATGTGTTTTATGGAAACTGAATAAATTAGCCATTAGAAACTTATTTGGCTTAAAAAAGATAATGCCAGTTTACAAGAAAATGTCTGGATACGCTGAGTAGGCAGTCATAGAGCCGGCTCTCAGTTGGCAGTCAAGCACTTGCTTCATTGAATGTGTGTCACTATCCACAGTGTTGGAAGTAAATTGGCATCATGAAACAGGTTCCTGAAAGGTCCCCAAATCACTATTCCAAGGATTGAAACCATACTTTTTCCCTTTCCATGTAGCCTCCCAGATCATTCAAGCTTTTAAAAAACAGGTCAATTTCACATTCAGTTCATCATCCCACATCTCAATTGGCTCATATAAGTTCAAAGACCCAGTAAACACAGTCTCTGAGTTGTGCTGTATTATACTGATGATGAGCTGCATTATGACCATCTGCTTCACTTTCTGTTTTTAGAAAGTTTATCATAAGTAGCATGCACCCATGCTATACCACACACATCTAATGCCATTGTAGCTGTAAGTTTATATCCAAAGTGTTCAAGGCCCACAGACTGATGACGGTGAGATATGTAAAGCTAGGGGGTGGGAGTCCCCCATCCTGAGATTTTCACTTTTTTAAATATTAACAAAAACACACATTAGTTTCTCTTGTTAGTTTTTTACAATTTTTAAAAAGATGTTCAGTTACTGTTTTGTTGGAGATTTTATATTTTGTGTTTATTTTTTACCTCTTTTGTATAATTAGGGAATTTATAGGGAAATATGTACTTTATGGAATAAATTTTAAGAACTAAAATATATTTTATCTTAAATAAATTAACGTATCTTTGATCTTACAGCTAAATCACTGAATATATATTTGCAGAGCCGACTTAAAGGATGAAAGAAAATTCTATCAAGAGTGTTACTTTTGACTTCAAAGCTTTCCTAATAAAGTCTTTTAACTACCTGTGGAAAAAAATAAGAAAAGAAAAGCTAGTATCATGAGGTATTTGACTTCGGTCAGAACTGCCTCATGTCAGAATCGTCATGATGGGGCCGGTCATAACTCAGGACTGAGTATACTTGCATCCAAACAGTTACTGTGGGGTAGATTCCAAGTCATTGAAACCTGGTGTGCAGAGCCAAACTGAACCTTGTTAGATAGGGGCTGCAAGGCTCTGTGAGGGTTCAAAAGCAAACCACCAGGTCTGCCTTCTGAGGTACCACGATATGGGTTCAGATGATCGTTTAAGTTATGAATTGAGCACTTAACTGTTTGTGCCACCCAGAGATGGCGTTTTAGAAAATAGCTTTTCACTGTTTAGTGTCTTTCCCAAACGGAAACGGGTGCTTACTTGTGTCCTGCCTCTTCTTATATTACTTGTGTTAGTCTGAGTACATTAGAGAAATAAATCCACAGAAACTGAAATGTATAAAAGAGAGCTTTAGATAAAGGGTAAATGCACATGGAGAAAAAATCCCAAACCAGTGCAGCCCAAGTATACAAGTCCAACATTAGCCTATATGTTCTACACCAATCCACAATGTCCTCCTCCATCTCAACAAAGACATGCAGTGTGGGTGGCTGCAGGTGGAAAGAACTGCCCATCTGGGTTTCTGAGGTTGTTAACTCTTTTCTGGAATTGAAAGCGCCTTTTGTGCGCCTGGAGCGGCTGGTGTTTGTAACCACTCAGACACGAGGGCTCCATCTCCTTGTGCAGGACTACTCGTGATTTATTATCTACCCCAATGCTGCTTCAAGGGTGGTACATGGGTCGGTGATAAACTGTGACCTGTTTAAAATCTGTCCATTTGTAGCTAGGTACAGAAAGGAAAGTCAGAGTGCAGGTCACTGCTATTTCCAATGCCAGCAATGTCATGTAAAGGGCAAAGCGCGCAGCAGGGTGTCTAGACGAAGGACACACTGAGGATGACGAAATACACCACTGAAAACCTTATGCTAATCATGGAAACACTGTCAGGTAGTGAAGGACTAGTAAACCAAGGCAGAACCTTGCCAGAGGGAGGGCCAGATGACGAACACTTCTAGTCAGATTAAAGGGGAGGGCCAGTGACAAAGAGCCAAGTCTTTTGCACGATGCATGGCCACGGCGGCTTCAAAGATGGGTTCAAACATCAAAAAGATATGAGGGTGGCTCAGGATTGGCAAGCCTTTCCTTGTCCTGTACATTGCGGTTGCTTTGAAGCAGACCAACTGGATAGTACCTACCAACAAGACCAACCAAGGAAGAGGAAGCCTCTATGATCCCAGAAACAGACATCACGAGGACGTGTCATGGGACTTTTATAAAGGTAACCAATGTCCTGGTCCCTCATCACAGAAAGCTGGGGAAACACCATTGTCCTGGTTTACCAGATGTTTCCCAGTTGAATTACTGTCCAGCTGCCCATAGGAAGGAGAAATACCTATAGACATGACGGAAGGGAGGTTCACTCTGCTATGGGAATGTGTTAATCTGTGCACTTTAGATGTGGAAATCCACAGACACACGTGTATAAAAGAGAGTTGTAATTAAATATTAAATGCACATCAAGAAACTTCCCTAAAAGATCTTTTTAATCTCATAAGCCCACCATTATGCCATAGGCCCCCCAGAATGCACAACCATCTACAAAAGAGATGGAATGAGGCTGACTGCTAGTAAGAGCCAAGTCAGAGAAAGCAAAATAATCTCATATTTGGTGGGCATCTGCATATAGCTGGGGAGCACCCAAAGCTGTTTCACGTAGATAATGTGGCTTCTGCTCAGATATGTCTGAGTGTACGTGAGGTTTGGAAGGAGTAGCATTTAACTGGATAAGGCATCATCTCACTTTAATGAATTTCAAAATCAAGATGCTCAAGAACTTGCAATGCTAAAGTGACCAATGAATGAATCATTCCGCCCTTCAATTAACACCACCTGTGCATCTTGGACATTTGGCGTGATAAGCTAACAATATGAGTGAGCATAACCTGTTGTGAAAAACAGGAAGATACAGAAAGCTCCATTGTTTAATGTAATTATTGTATACGGGGACCTGCAGGATGTAAAATTTCCATCAACACCTTATTATGGAAAATGATAATGCTTCTTAACCCTCCCCCCGCCCTCCCCCCAAAAAAAACTCATGTTGAGGCACTCTAGAAATGAAAAACATAATTCTGGTTGAGGCAACACTGAAGTCACCCTTTGAAACGCGGCATGTTAAGATTTCCTTCACATTCAAATAGTTGAAAATATAAGGCATGAGCTGAGAATAGAAAAACTGATTGAAGCTCCAAAATCGGTGCAGGGGAAACACCAGAATAATTGCCTCTTCCTTAATAAACTTGAATCTGCTGGAGTTATATTTGGAGGTGAGATATGGGAAACTGTTTGAATTACAATAGTATGGAAGTAAATCAATTTTTACTGTGAGTAGCTCAAGTGTTTCATTGGAATCAGTTGTCTGAATGACACCCACCTGGAGCTTTTTTTTTTTTTTTTCAGTTGTAGCTTTTGATTCTGTGTCTTCTCTTCTGCACACTAGGTTTTCAGGGTATTGACTGCTCTTTGTAGACTTTTGACAAACCTTTAGTCTGCAGGTTTAAGGTCTGGTGCTGGCTGCAGTTTTGTCTATGGGAAGGAGAGGGACACAGAATGAAGGGGTTTATTCAGATAGTCTATGTGTCCTAACGTAGAAGTCAGTCAGAACAGTCTGGTTACTGCATTTGCCATCCCCCTGGGACTGAGTTTTGGCTGCAGGAGAAGAATGATAGGGATAAAAGTGATGCAAACAGAAGCAAGTATCTTTAATATATTGATGCATTCAGACTGCAGCCTAGACACTGATTCTTTCTGGGGACTTTATATGCAGTCTCCCCTGACTCCAAAACAGTTCTGAGGAGTCGGAGATTGTGACTGAGAAGGAGGGCCCACTGCCTAGATATCACACGTCGTAGGACCCCATGAGGGCTATTCCACGTCAAGCGGTGTCTTAGTGTGCCTCAATCAGTGTTTCCGCCCAAATCCCTAGGCTTCTGAAGTTCCTAGTACCCTGTGTCCTGCAGTCCCTTTTACCCAATAACCTTGGTGATTATACTTTAGAACCACATTTTCATTTGTGGAGATTAAAAAAGTGTTATTAAATAATGTGTTTTATGGAAACTGAATAAATTAGCCATTAGAAACTTATTTGGCTTAAAAAAGATAATGCCAGTTTACAAGAAAATGTCTGGATACGCTGAGTAGGCAGTCATAGAGCCGGCTCTCAGTTGGCAGTCAAGCACTTGCTTCATTGAATGTGTGTCACTATCCACAGTGTTGGAAGTAAATTGGCATCATGAAACAGGTTCCTGAAAGGTCCCCAAATCACTATTCCAAGGATTGAAACCATACTTTTTCCCTTTCCATGTAGCCTCCCAGATCATTCAAGCTTTTAAAAAACAGGTCAATTTCACATTCAGTTCATCATCCCACATCTCAATTGGCTCATATCAGTTCAAAGACCCAGTAAACACAGTCTCTCAGTTGTGCTGTATTATACTGATGATGAGCTGCATTATGACCATCTGCTTCACTTTCTGTTTTTAGAAAGTTTATCATAAGTAGCATGCACCCATGCTATACCACACACATCTAATGCCATTGTAGCTGTAAGTTTATATCCAAAGTGTTCAAGGCCCACAGACTGATGACGGTGAGATATGTAAAGCTAGGGGGTGGGAGTCCCCCATCCTGAGATTTTCACTTTTTTAAATATTAACAAAAACACACATTAGTTTCTCTTGTTAGTTTTTTACAATTTTTAAAAAGATGTTCAGTTACTGTTTTGTTGGAGATTTTATATTTTGTGTTTATTTTTTACCTCTTTTGTATAATTAGGGAATTTATAGGGAAATATGTACTTTATGGAATAAATTTTAAGAACTAAAATATATTTTATCTTAAATAAATTAACGTATCTTTGATCTTACAGCTAAATCACTGAATATATATTTGCAGAGCCGACTTAAAGGATGAAAGAAAATTCTATCAAGAGTGTTACTTTTGACTTCAAAGCTTTCCTAATAAAGTCTTTTAACTACCTGTGGAAAAAAATAAGAAAAGAAAAGCTAGTATCATGAGGTATTTGACTTCGGTCAGAAGTGCCTCATGACAGAATCGTCAGGATGGGGCCGGTCATAACTCAGGACTGAGTATACTTGCATCCAAACAGTTACTGTGGGGTAGATTCCAAGTCATTGAAACCTGGTGTGCAGAGCCAAACTGAACCTTGTTAGATAGGGGCTGCAAGGCTCTGTGAGGGTTCAAAAGCAAACCACCAGGTCTACCTTCTGAGGTACCACGATATGGGTTCAGATGATCGTTTAAGTTATGAATTGAGCACTTAACTGTTTGTGCCACCCAGAGATGGCTTGTTGGAAAATAGCTTTTCACTGTTTAGTGTCTTTCCCAAACGGAAACGGGTGCTTACTTGTGTCCTGCCTCTTCTTATATTACTTGTGTTAGTCTGAGTACATTAGAGAAATAAATCCACAGAAACTGAAATGTATAAAAGAGAGCTTTAGATAAGGGGTAAATGCACATGGAGAAAAAATCCCAAACCAGTGCAGCCCAAGTGTACAAGTCCAAAATTAGCCCATATGTCCCACACCAATCCACAATGTCCTCCTCCATCTCAACAAAGACATGCAGTGTGGGTGGCTGCAGGTGGAAAGAACTGCCCATCTGGGTTTCTGAGGTTGTTAACTCTTTTCTGGAATTGAAAGCGCCTTTTGTGCGCCTGGAGCGGCTGGTGTTTGTAACCACTCAGACACGAGGGCTCCATCTCCTTGTGCAGGACTACTCGTGATTTATTATCTACCCCAATGCTGCTTCAAGGGTGGTACATGGGTCGGTGATAAACTGTGACCTGTTTAAAATCTGTCCATTTGTAGCTAGGTACAGAAGGGAAAGTCAGAGTGCAGGTCACTGCTATTTCCAATGCCAGCAATGTCATGTAAAGGGCAAAGCGCGCAGCAGGGTGTCTAGACGAAGGACACACTGAGGATGACGAAATACACCACTGAAAACCTTATGCTAATCATGGAAACACTGTCAGGTAGTGAAGGACTAGTAAACCAAGGCAGAACCTTGCCAGAGAGAGGGCCAGATGACGAACACTTCTGGTCAGACTAAAGAGGAGGTCCAGTGACAAAGAGCCAGGTCTTTTGCACGATGCATGGCCACGGCAGCTTCAAAGATGGGTTCAAACATCAAAAAGATATGAGGGTGGCCCAGGATTGGCAAGCCTTTCCTTGTCCTGTACATTGCGGTTGCTTTGAAGCAGACCAACTGGATAGTACCTACCAACAAGACCAACCAAGGAAGAGGAAGCCTCTATGATCCCAGAAACAGACATCACGAGGACGTGTCAGGAGACTTTTATAAAGGTAACCAATGTCCTGGTCCCACATCACAGAAAGCTGGGGAAACACCATTGTCCTGGTTTACCAGATGTTTCCCAGTTGAATTACTGTCCAGCTGCCCATAGGAAGGAGAAATACCTATAGACATGACGGAAGGGAGGTTCACTCTGCTATGGGAATGTGTTAATCTCTGCACTTTAGATGTGGAAATCCACAGACACACGTGTATAAAAGAGAGTTGTAATTAAATATTAAATGCACATCAAGAAACTTCCCAAAAAGTACTTTTTAATCTCATAAGCCCACCATTATGCCATAGGCCCCCCAGAATCCACAACCATCTACAAAAGAGATGGAATGAGGCTGACTGCTAGTAAGAGCCAAGTCAGAGAAAGCAAAATAATCTCATATTTGGTGGGCATCTGCATATAGCTGGGGAGCACCCAAAGCTGTTTCACGTAGATAATGTGGCTTCTGCTCAGATATGTCTGAGTGTACGTGAGGTTTGGAAGGAGTAGCATTTAACTGGCTAAGGCATCATCTCACTTTACTGAATTTCAAAATCAAGATGCTCAAGAACTTGCAATGCTAAAGTGACCAATGAATGAATCATTCCGCCCTTCAATTAACACCACCTGTGCATCTTGGACATTTGGCGGGATAAGCTAACAATATGAGTGAGCATAACCTGTTGTGAAAAACAGGAAGATACAGAAAGCTCCATTGTTTAATGTAATTATTGTATACGGGGACCTGCAGGATTTAAAATTTCCCATCAACACTTATTATGGAAAATGATAATGCTTCTTAACCCTCCCCCCACCCCCCCCAAAAAAAAAACTCATGTTGAGGCACTCTAGAAATGAAAAACGTAAATCTGGGTGAGGCAACACTGAAGTCACCCTTTGAAACGCGGCATGTTAAGATTTCCTTCACATTCAAATAGTTGAAAATCTAAGGCCTGAGCTGAGAATAGTAAAACTGTTTGAAGCTCCATAATCTGTGCAGGGGAAACACCAGAATAATTGCCTCTTCCTTAATAAACTTGAATCTGCTAGAGTTATATTTGGAGGTGAGATATGGGAAACTGTTTGAATTACAATAGTATGGAAGTAAAACAATTTTTACTGTGAGTAGCTCAAGTGTTTCATTGGAATCGGTTGTCTGAATGACACCCACCTGGAGCTTTTTTTTTTTTTTTCAGTTGTAGCTTTTGATTCTGTGTCTTCTCTTCTGCAGGCTAGGTTTTCAGGGTATTGACTGCTCTTTCTAGACTATTGACAAACCTTTAGTCTGCAGGTTTAAGGTCTGGTGCTGGCTGCAGTTTTGTCTATGGGAAGGAGAGGGACACAGAATCAAGGGGTTTATTCAGATGGTCTATGTGTCCTAACGTAGAAGTCAGACAGAACAGTCTGGTTACTGTATTTGCCATCCCCCTGGGACTGAGTTTTGGCTGCAGGAGAAGAATGATAGGGATAAAAGTGATGCAAACAGAAGCAAGTATCTTTAATATATTGATGCATTCAGACTGCAGCCTAGACACTGATCCTTTCTGGGGACTTTATATGCAGTCTCCCCTGACTCCAAAACAGTTCTGAGGAGTCGGAGATTGTGACTGAGAAGGAGGGCTCACTGCCTAGATATCACACGTCGTAGGACCCCATGAGGGCTATTCCACGTCAAGCGGTGTCTTAGTGTGCCTCAATCAGTGTTTCAGCCCAAATCCCTAGGCTTCTGAAGTTCCTAGTACCCTGTGTCCTGCAGTCCCTTTTACCCAATAACCTTGGTGATTATACTTTAGAACCACATTTTCATTTGTGGAGATTAAAAAAGTGTTATTAAATAATGTGTTTTATGGAAACTGAATAAATTATCCATTAGAAACTTATTTGGCTTAAAAAATATAATGCCAGTTTACAAGGAAATGTCTGGATACGCTGAGTAGGCAGTCATAGAGCCGGCTCTCAGTTGGCAGTCAAGCACTTGCTTCATTGAATGTGTGTCACTATCCACAGTGTTCGAAGTAAATTGGCATCATGAAACAGGTTCCTGAAAGGTCCCCAAATCACTATTCCAAGGATTGAAACCATACTTTTTCCCTTTCCATGTAGCCTCCCAGATCATTCAAGCTTTTAAAAAACAGGTCAATTTCACATTCAGTTCATCATCCCACATCTCAATTGGCTCATATCAGTTCAAAGACCCAGTAAACACAGTCTCTGAGTTGTGCTGTATTATACTTATGATGAGCTGCATTATGACCATCTGCTTCACTTTCTGTTTTTAGAAAGTTTATCATAAGTAGCATGCACCCATGCTATACCACACACATCTAATGCCATTGTAGCTGTAAGTTTATATCCAAAGTATTCAAGGCCCACAGACTGATGACGGTGAGATATGTAAAGCTAAGGGGTGGGAGTCCCCCATCCAGAGATTTTTCACTTTTTTAAATATTAACAAACACACACATTAGTTTCTCTTGTTAGTTTTTTACAATTTTTAAAACGATGTTCAGTTACTGTTTTGTTGGGGATTTTATATTTTGTGTTTATTTTTTACCTCTTTTGTATAATTAGGGAATTTATAGGGAAATATGTACTTTATGGAATAAATTTTAAGAACTATAATATATTTTATCTTAAATAAATTAACGTATCTTTGATCTTACAGCTAAATCACTGATTATATATTTGCAGAGCCGACTTAAAGGATGAAAGAAACTTCTATCAAGAGTGTTACTTTTGACTTCAAAGCTTTCCTAATAAAGTCTTTTAACTACCTGTGGAAAAAAATAAGAAAAGAAAAGCTAGTATCATGAGGTATTTGACTTCGGTCAGAACTGCCTCATGTCAGAATCGTCATGATGGGGCCGGTCATAACTCAGGACTGAGCATACTTGCATCCAAACAGTTACTTTGGGGTAGATTCCAAGTCTTTGAAACCTGGTGTGCAGAGCCAAACTGAACCTTGTTAGATAGGGGCTGCAAGGCTCTGTGAGGGTTCAAAAGCAAACCACCAGGTCTGCCTTCTGAGGTACCACGATATGGGTTCAGATGATCGTTTAAGTTATGAATTGAGCACTTAACTGTTTGTGCCACCCAGAGATGGCTTGTTGGAAAATAGCTTTTCACTGTTTAGTGTCTTTCCCAAACGGAAACGGGTGCTTACTTGTGTCCTGCCTCTTCTTATATTACTTGTGTTGGTCTGAGTACATTAGAGAAATAAATCCACAGAAACTGAAATGTATAAAAGAGAGCTTTAGATAAAGGGGAAATGCACATGGAGAAAAAATCCCAAACCAGTGCAGCCCAAGTGTACAATTCCAACATTAGCCCATATGTCCCACACCAATCCACAATGTCCTCCTCCATCTCAACAAAGACATGCAGTGTGGGTGGCTGCAGGTGGAAAGAACTGCCCATCTGGGTTTCTGAGGTTGTTAACTCTTTTCTGGAATTGAAAGCGCCTTTTGTGCGCCTAGAGCGGCTGGTGTTTGTAACCACTCAGACACGAGGGCTCCATCTCCTTGTGCAGGACTACTCGTGATTTATTATCTACCCCAATGCTGCTTCAAGGGTGGTACATGGGTCGGTGATAAACTGTGACCTGTTTAAAATCTGTCCATTTGTAGCTAGGTACAGAAGGGAAAGTCAGAGTGCAGGTCACTGCTATTTCCAATGCCAGCAATGTCATGTAAAGGGCAAAGCATGCAGCAGGGTGTCTAGACGAAGGACAAACTGAGGATGACGAAATACACCACTGAAAACCTTATGCTAATCATGGAAACACTGTCAGGTAGTGAAGGACTAGTAAACCAAGGCAGAATCTTGCCAGAGAGAGGGCCAGATGACAAACACTTCTGGTCAGATTAAAGGGGAGGGCCAGTGACAAAGAGCCAGGTCTTTTGCACGATGCATGGCCACGGGGGCTTCAAAGATGGGTTCAAAATCAAAAAGATATGAGGGTGGCCCAGGATTGGCAAGCCTTTCCTTGTCCTGTACATTGCGGTTGCTTTGAAGCAGACCAACTGGATAGTACCTACAAACAAGACCAACCAAGGAAGAGGAAGCCTCTATGATCCCAGAAACAGACATCACGAGGACGTGTCAGGAGACTTTTATAAAGGTAACCAATATCCTGGTCCCTCATAACAGAGGCGGGGGAAACACCATTGTCCTGGTTTACCAGATGTTTCCCAGTTGAATTACTGTCCAGCTGCCCATAGGAAGGAGAAATACCTATAGACATGACGGAAGGGAGGTTCACTCTGCTATGGGAATGTGTTAATCTGTGCACTTTAGATGTGGAAATCCACAGACACACGTGTATAAAAGAGAGTTGTTATTAAATATTAAATGCACATCAAGAAACTTCCCTAAAAGATCTTTTTAATCTCATAAGCCCACCATTATGCCATAGGCCCCCCAGAATCCACAACCATCTACAAAAGAGATGGAATGAGGCTGACTGCTAGTAAGAGCCAAGTCAGAGAAAGCAAAATAATCTCATATTTGGTGGGCATCTGCATATAGCTGGGGAGCACCCAAAGCTGTTTCACGTAGATAATGTGGCTTCTGCTCAGATATGTCTGAGTGTACGTGAGGTTTGGAAGGAGTAGCATTTAACTGGCTAAGGCATCATCTCACTTTACTGAATTTCAAAATCAAGATGCTCAAGAACTTGCAATGCTAAAGTGACCAATGAATGAATCATTCCGCCCTTCAATTAACACCACCTGTGCATCTTGGACATTTGGCGTGATAAGCTAACAATATGAGTGAGCATAACCTGTTGTGAAAAACAGGAAGATACAGAAAGCTCCATTGTTTAATGTAATTATTGTATATGGGGACCTGCAGGATGTAAAATTTCCCATCAACACCTTATTATGGAAAATGATAATGCTTCTTAACCCTCCCCCCACCCCCCACCCCAAAAAAAACTCATGTTGAGGCACTCTAGAAAAGAAAAATGTAAATCTGGGTGAGGCAACACTGAAGTCACCCTTTGAAATGCGGCATGTTAAGATTTCCTTCACATTCAAATAGTTGAAAATCTAAGGCCTGAGCTGAGAATAGTAAAACTGTTTGAAGCTCCATAATCTGTGCAGGGGAAACACCAGAATAATTGCCTCTTCCTTAATAAACTTGAATCTGCTGGAGTTATATTTGGAGGTGAGATATGGGAAACTGTTTGAATTACAATAGTATGGAAGTAAAACAATTTTTACTGTGAGTAGCTCAAGTGTTTCATTGGAATCGGTTGTCTGAATGACACCCACCTGGAGCTTTTTTTTTTTTTCAGTTGTAGCTTTTGATTCTGTGTCTTCTCTTCTGCAGGCAAGGTTTTCAGGGTATTGACTGCTCTTTCTAGACTTTTGACAAACCTTTAGTCTGCAGGTTTAAGGTCTGGTGCTGGCTGCAGTTTTGTCTATGGGAAGGAGAGGGACACAGAATGAAGGGGTTTATTCAGATGGTCTATGTGTCCTAACGTAGAAGTCAGACAGAACAGTCTGGTTACTGTATTTGCCATCCCCCTGGGACTGAGTTTTGGCTGCAGGAGAAGAATGATAGGGATAAAAGTGATGCAAACAGAAGCAAGTATCTTTAATATATTGATGCATTCAGACTGCAGCCTAGACACTGATCCTTTCTGGGGACTTTATATGCAGTCTCCCCTGACTCCAAAACAGTTCTGAGGAGTCGGAGATTGTGACTGAGAAGGAGGGCTCACTGCCTAGATATCACACGTCGTAGGACCCCATGAGGGCTATTCCACGTCAAGCGGTGTCTTAGTGTGCCTCAATCAGTGTTTCAGCCCAAATCCCTAGGCTTCTGAAGTTCCTAGTACCCTGTGTCCTGCAGTCCCTTTTACCCAATAACCTTGGTGATTATACTTTAGAACCACATTTTCATTTGTGGAGATTAAAAAAGTGTTATTAAATAATGTGTTTTATGGAAACTGAATAAATTAGCCATTAGAAACTTATTTGGCTTAAAAAAGATAATGCCAGTTTACAAGAAAATGTCTGGATACGCTGAGTAGGCAGTCATAGAGCCGGCTCTCAGTTGGCAGTCAAGCACTTGCTTCATTGAATGTGTGTCACTATCCACAGTGTTGGAAGTAAATTGGCATCATGAAACAGGTAACTGAAAGGTCCACAAATCACTATTCCAAGGATTGAAACCATACTTTTTCCCTTTCCATGTAGCCTCCCAGATCATTCAAGCTTTTAAAAAACAGGTCAATTTCACATTCAGTTCATCATCCCACATCTCAATTGGCTCATATCAGTTCAAAGACCCAGTAAACACAGTCTCTGAGTTGTGCTGTATTATACTGATGATGAGCTGCATTATGACCATCTGCTTCACTTTCTGTTTTTAGAAAGTTTATCATAAGTAGCATGCACCCATGCTATACCACACACATCTAATGCCATTGTAGCTGTAAGTTTATATCCAAAGTGTTCAAGGCCCACAGACTGATGACGGTGAGATATGTAAAGCTAGGGGGTGGGAGTCCCCCATCCAGAGATTTTTCACTTTTTTAAATATTAACAAACACACACATTAGTTTCTCTTGTTAGTTTTTTACAATTTTTAAAAAGATGTTCAGTTACTGTTTTGTTGGGGATTTTATATTTTGTGTTTATTTTTTACCTCTTTTGTATAATTAGGGTATTTATAGGGAAATATGTACTTTATGGAATAAATTTTAAGAACTAAAATATATTTTATCTTAAATAAATTAACGTATCTTTGATCTTACAGCTAAATCACTGAATATATATTTGCAGAGCCGACTTAAAGGATTAAAGAAAATTCTACCAAGAGTGTTACTTTTGACTTCAAAGCTTTCCTAATAAAGTCTTTTAACTACCTGTGGAAAAAAATAAGAAAAGAAAAGCTAGTATCATGAGGTATTTGACTTCGGTCAGAACTGCCTCATGTCAGAATCGTCATGATGGGGCCGGTCATAACTCAGGACTGAGTATACTTGCATCCAAACAGTTACTGTGGGGTAGATTCCAAGTCATTGAAACCTGGTGTGCAGAGCCAAACTGAACCTTGTTAGATAGGGGCTGCAAGGCTCTGTGAGGGTTCAAAAGCAAACCACCAGGTCTGCCTTCTGAGGTACCACGATATGGGTTCAGATGATTGTTTAAGTTATGAATTGAGCACTTAACTGTTTGTGCCACCCAGAGATGGCGTTTTAGAAAATAGCTTTTCACTGTTTAGTGTCTTTCCCAAACGGAAACGGGTGCTTACTTGTGTCCTGCCTCTTCTTATATTACTTGTGTTAGTCTGAGTACATTAGAGAAATAAATCCACAGAAACTGAAATGTATAAAAGAGAGCTTTAGATAAAGGGTAAATGCACATGGAGAAAAAATCCCAAACCAGTGCAGCCCAAGTGTACAAGTCCAACATTAGCCCATATGTCCCACACCAATCCACAATGTCCTCCTCCATCTCAACAAAGACATGCAGTGTGGGTGGCTGCAGGTGGAAAGAACTGCCCATCTGGGTTTCTGAGGTTGTTAACTCTTTACTGGAATTGAAAGCGCCTTTTGTGCGCCTGGAGCGGCTGGTGTTTGTAACCACTCAGACACGAGGGCTCCATCTCCTTGTGCAGGACTACTCGTGATTTATTATCTACCCCAATGCTGCTTCAAGGGTGGTACATGGGTCGGTGATAAACTGTGACCTGTTTAAAATCTGTCCATTTGCAGCTAGGTACAGAAGGGAAAGTCAGAGTGCAGGTCACTGCTATTTCCAATGCCAGCAATGTCATGTAAAGAGTAAAGCGCGCAGCAGGGTGTCTAGACGAAGGACACACTGAGGATGACAAAATACACCACTGAAAACCTTATGCTAATCATGGAAACACTGTCAGGTAGTGAAGGACTAGTAAACCAAGGCAGAACCTTGCCAGAGAGAGGGCCAGATGACGAACACTTCTGGTCAGACTAAAGGGGAGGGCCAGAGACAAAGAGCCAGGTCTTTTGCACGATGCATGGCCACGGGGGCTTCAAAGATGGGTTCAAACATCAAAATGATATGAGGGTGGCCCAGGATTGGCAAGCCTTTCCTTGTCATGTACATTGCGGTTGCTTTGAAGCAGACCAACTGGATAGTACCTACCAACAAGACCAACCAAGGAAGAGGAAGCCTCTATGATCGCAGAAACAGACATCACAAGGATATGTCAGGAGACTTTTATAAAGGTAACCAATGTCCTGGTCCCTCATCACAGAAAGCTGGGGAAACACCATTGTCCAGGTTTACCAGATGTTTCCCAGTTGAATTACTGTCCAGCTGCCCATAGGAAGGAGAAATACCTATAGACATGACGGAAGGGAGGTTCACTCTGCTATGGGAATGTGTTAATCTGTGCACTTTAGATGTGGAAATCCACAGACAAACGTGTATAAAAGAGAGTTGTAATTAAATATTAAATGCACATCAAGAAACTTCCCTAAAAGATCTTTTTAATCTCATAAGCCCACCATTATGCCATAGGCCCCCCAGAATCCACAACCATCTACAAAAGAGATGGAATGAGGCTGACTGCTAGTAAGAGCCAAGTCAGAGAAAGCAAAATAATCTCATATTGGTGGGCATCTGCATATAGCTGGGGAGCACCCAAAGCTGTTTCACGTAGATAATGTGGCTTCTGCTCAGATATGTCTGAGTGTATGTGAGGTTTGGAAGGAGTAGCATTTAACTGGCTAAGGCATCATCTCACTTTACTGAATTTCAAAATCAAGATGCTCAAGAACTTGCAATGCTAAAGTGACCAATGGATGAATCATTCCGCCCTTCAATTAACACCACCTGTGCATCTTGGACATTTGGCGTGATAAGCTAACAATATGAGTGAGCATAACCTGTTGTGAAAAACAGGAAGATACAGAAAGCTCCATTGTTTAATGTAATTATTGTATACGGGGACCTGCAGGATGTAAAATTTCCCATCAACACCTTATTATGGAAAATGATGATGCTTCTTAACCCTCCCCCCACCCCCCACCCCCAAAAAAACTCATGTTGAGGCACTCTAGAAATGAAAAACGTAAATCTGGGTGAGGCAACACTGAAGTCACCCTTTGAAACGTGGCATGTTAAGATTTCCTTCACATTCAAATAGTTGAAAATCTAAGGCCTGAGCTGAGAATAGTAAAACTGTTTGAAGCTCCATAATCTGTGCAGGGGAAACACCAGAATAATTGTCTCTTCCTTAATAAACTTGAATCTGCTGGAGTTATATTTGGAGGTGAGATATGGGAAACTGTTTGAATTACAATAGTATGGAAGTAAAACAATTTTTACTGTGAGTAGCTCAAGTGTTTCATTGGAATCGGTTGTCTGAATGACACCCACCTGGAGCTTTTTTTTTTTTTTTTCAGTTGTAGCTTTTGATTCTGTGTCTTCTCTTCTGCAGGCTAGGTTTTCAGGGTATTGACTGCTCTTTCTAGACTTTTGACAAACCTTTAGTCTGCAGGTTTAAGGTCTGGTGCTGGCTGCAGTTTTGTCTATGGGAAGGAGAGGGACACAGAATCAAGGGGTTTATTCAGATGGTCTATGTGTCCTAACGTAGAAGTCAGACAGAACAGTCTGGTTACTGTATTTGCCATCCCCCTGGGACTGAGTTTTGGCTGCAGGAGAAGAATGATAGGGATAAAAGTGATGCAAACAGAAGCAAGTATCTTTAATATATTGATGCATTCAGACTGCAGCCTAGACACTGATCCTTTCTGGGGACTTTATATGCAGTCTCCCCTGACTCCAAAACAGTTCTGAGGAGTCGGAGATTGTGACTGAGAAGGAGGGCTCACTGCCTAGATATCACACGTCGTAGGACCCCATGAGGGCTATTCCACGTCAAGAGGTGTCTTAGTGTGCCTCAATCAGTGTTTCCGCCCAAATCCCTAGGCTTCTGAAGTTCCTAGTACCCTGTGTCCTGCAGTCCCTTTTACCCAATAACCTTGGTGATTATACTTTAGAACCACATTTTCATTTGTGGAGATTATAAAAGTGTTATTAAATAATGTGTTTTATGGAAACTGAATAAATTAGCCATTAGAAACTTATTTGGCTTAAAAAATATAATGCCAGTTTACAAGGAAATGTCTGGATACGCTGAGTAGGCAGTCATAGAGCCGGCTCTCAGTTGGCAGTCAAGCACTTGCTTCATTGAATGTGTGTCACTATCCACAGTGTTGGAAATAAATTGGCATCATGAAACAGGTTCCTGAAAGGTCCCCAAATCACTATTCCAAGGATTGAAACCATACTTTTTCCCTTTCCATGTAGCCTCCCAGATCATTCAAGCTTTAAAAAACAGGTCAATTTCACATTCAGTTCATCATCCCACATCTCAATTGGCTCATATCAGTTCAAAGACCCAGTAAACACAGTCTCTGAGTTGTGCTGTATTATACTTATGATGAGCTGCATTATGACCATCTGCTTCACTTTCTGTTTTTAGAAAGTTTATCATAAGTAGCATGCACCCATGCTATAACACACACATCTAATGCCATTGTAGCTGTAAGTTTATATCCAAAGTATTCAAGGCCCACAGTCTGATGAAGGTGAGATATGTAAAGCTAGGGGGTGGGAGTCCCCCATCCAGAGATTTTTCACTTTTTTAAATATTAACAAACACACGCATTAGTTTCTCTTGTTAGTTTTTTACAATTTTTAAAAAGATGTTCAGTTACTGTTTTGTTGGGGATTTTATATTTTGTGTTTATTTTTTACCTCTTTTGTATAATTAGGGAATTTAAAGGGAAATATGTACTTTATGGAATAAATTTTAAGAACTAAAATATATTTTATCTTAAATAAATTAACGTATCTTTGATCTTACAGCTAAATCACTGATTATATATTTGCAGAGCCGACTTAAAGGATGAAAGAAAATTCTATCAAGAGTGTTACTTTTGACTTCAAAGCTTTCCTAATAAAGTCTTTTAACTACCTGTGGAAAAAAAAAGAAAAGAAAAGCTAGTATCATGAGGTATTTGACTTCGGTCAGAACTGCCTCATGTCAGAATCGTCATGATGGGGCCAGTCATAACTCAGGACTGAGTATACTTGCATCCAAACAGTTACTGTGGGGTAGATTCCAAGTCATTGAAACCTGGTGTGCAGAGCCAAACTGAACCTTGTTAGATAGGGGCTGCAAGGCTCTGTGAGGGTTCAAAAGCAAACCACCAGGTCTGCCTTCTGAGGTACCACGATATGGGTTCTGATGATCGTTTAAGTTATGAATTGAGCACTTAACTGTTTGTGCCACCCAGAGATGGCTTGTTGGAAAATAGCTTTTCACTGTTTAGTGTCTTTCCCAAACGGAAACGGGTGCTTACTTGTGTCCTGCCTCTTCTTATATTACTTGTGTTAGTCTGAGTACATTAGAGAAATAAATCCACAGAAACTGAAATGTATAAAAGAGAGCTTTAGATAAAGGGGAAATGCACATGGAGAAAAAATCCCAAACCAGTGCAGCCCAAGTGTACAAGTCCAACATTAGCCCATATGTCCCACACCAATCCACAATGTCCTTCTCCATCTCAACAAAGACATGCAGTGTGGGTGGCTGCAGGTGGAAAGAACTGCCCATCTGGGTTTCTGAGGTTGTTAACTCTTTTCTGGAATTGAAAGCGCCTTTTGTGCGCCTGGAGCGGCTGGTGTTTGTAACCACTCAGACACGAGGGCTCCATCTCCTTGTGCAGGACTACTCGTGATTTATTATCTACCCCAATGCTGCTTCAAGGGTGGTACATGGGTCGGTGATAAACTGTGACCTGTTTAAAATCTGTCCATTTGTAGCTAGGTACAGAAAGGAAAGTCAGAGTGCAGGTCACTGCTATTTCCAATGCCAGCAATGTCATGTAAAGGGCAAAGCGCGCAGCAGGGTGTCTAGACGAAGGACACACTGAGGATGACGAAATACACCACTGAAAACCTTATGCTAATCATGGAAACACTGTCAGGTAGTGAAGGACTAGTAAACCAAGGCAGAACCTTGCCAGAGGGAGGGCCAGATGACGAACACTTCGGGTCAGATTAAAGAGGAGGGCCAGAGACAAAGAGCCAAGTCTTTTGCACGATGCATGGCCACGGCATCTTCAAAGATGGGTTCAAACATCAAAAAGATATGAGGGTGGCTCAGGATTGGCAAGCCTTTCCTTGTCCTGTACATTGCGGTTGCTTTGAAGCAGACCAACTGGATAGTACCTACCAACAAGACCAACCAAGGAAGAGGAAGCCTCTATGATCCCAGAAACAGACATCACGAGGACGTGTCAGGGGACTTTTATAAAGGTAACCAATGTCCTGGTCCCTCATCACAGAAAGCTGGGGAAACACCATTGTCCTGGTTTACCAGATGTTTCCCAGTTGAGTTACTGTCCATCTGCCCATAGGAAGGAGAAATACCTATAGACATGACGGAAGGGAGGTTCACTCTGCTATGGGAATGTGTTAATCTGTGCACTTTAGATGTGGAAATCCACAGACACACGTGTATAAAAGAGAGTTGTAATTAAATATTAAATGTACATCAAGAAACTTCCCTAAAAGTTCTTTTTAATCTCATACGCCCACCATTATGCCATAGGCCCCCCAGAATCCACAACCATCTACAAAAGAGATGGAATGAGGCTGACTGCTAGTAAGAGCCAAGTCAGAGAAAGCAAAATAATCTCATATTTGGTGGGCATCTGCATATAGCTGGGGAGCACCCAAAGCTGTTTCACGTAGATAATGTGGCTTCTGCTCAGATATGTCTGAGTGTACGTGAGGTTTGGAAGGAATAGCATTTAACTGGCTAAGGCATCATCTCACTTTACTGAATTTCAAAATCAAGATGCTCAAGAACTTGCAATGCTAAAGTGACCAATGAATGAATCATTCCGCCCTTCAATTAAAACCACCTGTGCATCTTGGACATTTGGCGTGATAAGCTAACAATATGAGTGAGCATAACCTGTTGTGAAAAACAGGAAGATACAGAAAGCTCCATTGTTTAATGTAATTATTGTATACGGGGACCTGCAGGATGTAAAATTTCCATCAACACCTTATTATGGAAAATGATAATGCTTTTTAACCCTCCCCCCGCCCCCCTCCAAAAAAAAAACTCATGTTGAGGCACTCTAGAAATGAAAAACATAATTCTGGGTGGGGCAACACTGAAGTCACCCTTTGAAACGCGGCATGTTAAGATTTCCTTCACATTCAAATAGTTGAAAATCTAAGGCATGAGCTGAGAATTTAAAAACTGATTGAAGCTCCAAAATCGGTGCAGGGGAAACACCAGAATAATTGCCTCTTCCTTAATAAACTTGAATCTGCTGGAGTTATATTTGGAGGTGAGATATGGGAAACTGTTTGAATTACAATAGTATGGAAGTAAAACAATTTTCACTGTGAGTAGCTCAAGTGTTTTCATTGGAATCGGTTGTCTGAATGACACCCACCTGGAGCTTTTTTTTTTTTTTTTCAGTTGTAGCTTTTGATTCTGTGTTCGGTTTACAGCGTATTGACTGCTCTTTGTAGACTTTTGACAAACCTTTAGTCTGCAGGTTTAAGGTCTGGTGCTGGCTGCAGTTTTGTCTATGGGATGGGGAGGGACACAGAATCAAGGGGTTTATTCAGATGGTCTATGTGTCCTAACGTAGAAGTCAGACAGAACAGTCTGGTTACTGTAGTTGCCATCCCCCTGGGACTGAGTTTTGGCTGCAGGTGAAGAATGATAGGGATAAAAGTGATGCAAACAGAAGCAAGTATCTTTAATATATTGATGCGTTCAGACTCCAGCCTAGACACTGATCCTTTCTGGGGACTTTATATGCAGTCTCCCCTGACTCCAAAACAGTTCTGAGGAGTCGGAGATTGTGACGGAGTAGGAGGGCTCACTGCCTAGATATCACACGTCGTAGGACCACATGAGGGTTATTCCACGTCAAGCGGTGTCTTAGTGTGCCTCAATCAGTGTTTCCGCCCAAATCCCTAGGCTTCTGAAGTTCCTAGTACCCTGTGTCCAGCAGTCCGTTTTACCCAATAACCTTGGTGTTTATACTTTAGAACCACATTTTCATTTGTGGAGATTAAAAAAGTGTTATTAAATAATGTGTTTTATGGAAACTGAATAAATTAGCCATTAGAAACTTATTTGGCTAAAAAAATATAATGCCAGTTTACAAGGAAATGTCTGGATACGCTGAGTAGGCAGTCATAGAGCCGGCTCTCAGGTGGCAGTCAAGCACTTGCTTCATTGAATGTGTGTCACTATCCACAGTGTTGGAAGTAAATTGGCATCATGAAACAGGTTCCTGAAAGGTCCCCAAATCACTCTTCCAAGGATTGAAACCATACTTTTTCCCTTTCCATGTAGCCTCCCAGATCATTCAAGCTTTTAAAAAACAGGTCAATTTCACATTCAGTTCATCATCCCACATCTCAATTGGCTCATATCAGTTCAAAGACCCAGTAAACACAATCTCTGAGTTGTGCTGTATTATATTTATGATGAGCTGCATTATGACCATCTGCTTCACTTTCTGTTTTTAGAAAGTTTATCATAAGTAGCATGCACCCATGCTATACCACACACATCTAATGCCATTGTAGCTGTAAGTTTATATCCAAAGTATTCAAGCCCCACAGTCTGATGAAGGTGAGATATGTAAAGCTAGGGGGTGGGAGTCCCCCATCCAGAGATTTTTCACTTTTTTAAATATTAACAAACACACACGTTAGTTTCCCTTGTTAGTTTTTTACAATTTTTAAAAAGATGTTCAGTTACTGTTTTGTTGGGGATTTTATATTTTGTGTTTATTTTTTACCTCTTTTGTATAATTAGGGAATTTATAGGGAAATATGTACTTTACGGAATAAATTATAAGAACTAAAATATAATTTATCTTAAATAAATTAACGTATCTTTGATCTTACAGCTAAATCACTGATTATATATTTGCAGAGCCGACTTAAAGGATGAAAGAAAATTCTATCAAGAGTGTTACTTTTGACTTCAAAGCTTTCCTAATAAAGACTTTTAACTACCTGTGGAAAAAAATAAGAAAAGAAAAGCTAGTATCATGAGGTATTTGACTTCGGTCAGAACTGCCTCATGTCAGAATCGTCATGATGGGGCCGGTCATAACTCAGGACTGAGTATACTTGCATCCAAACAGTTACTGTGGGGTAGATTCCAAGTTATTGAAACCTGGTGTGCAGAACCAAACTGAACCTTGTTATATAGGGGCTGCAAGGCTCTGTGAGTGTTCAAAAGCAAACCACCAGGTCTGCCTTCTGAGGTACCACGATATGGGTTCAGATGATCGTTTAAGTTATGAATTGAGCACTTAACTGTTTGTGCCACCCAGAGATTGCTTGTTGGAAAATAGCTTTTCACTGTTTAGTGTCTTTCCCAAACGGAAACGGGTGCTTATTTGTGTCCTGCCTCTTCTTATATTACTTGTGTTAGTCTGAGTACATTAGAGAAATAAATCCACAGAAACTGAAATGTATAAAAGAGAGCTTTAGATAAAGGGTAAATGCACATGGAGAAAAAATCCCAAACCAGTGCAGCCCAAGTGTACAAGTCCAACATTAGCCCATATGTCCCACACCAATCCACAATGTCCTCCTCCCTCTCAACAAAGACATGCAGTGTGGGTGGCTGCAGGTGGAAAGAACTGCCCATCTGGGTTTCTGAGGTTGTTAACTCTTTACTGGAATTGAAAGCGCCTTTTGTGCGCCCGGAGCGGCTGGTGTTTGTAACCACTCAGACACGAGGGCTCCATCTCCTTGTGCAGGACTACTCGTGACTTATTATCTACCCCAATGCTGCTTCAAGGGTGGTACATGGGCCGTTGATAAACTGTGAATGTTTAAAATATGTCCATTTGTAGCTAGGTACAGAAAGGAAAGTCAGAGTGCAGGTCACTGCTATTTCCAATGCCAGCAATGTCATGTAAAGGGCAAAGCGCGCAGCAGGGTGTCTAGACGAAGGACACACTGAGGATGACGAAATACACCACTGAAAACCTTATGCTAATCATGGAAACACTGTCAGGTAGTGAAGGACTAGTAAACCAAGGCAGAACCTTGCCAGAGAGAGGGCCAGATGATGAACACTTCTGGTCAGACTAAAGGGGAGGGCTAGTGACAAAGAGCCAGGTCTTTTGCTCGATGCATGGCCTGGGGGGCTTCAAAGATGGGTTCAAACATCAAAAAGATATGAGGGTGGCCCAGGATTGGCAAGCCTTTCCTTGTCCTGTACATTGGGGTTGCTTTAAAGCAGACCAACTGGATAGTACCTACCAACAAGACCAACCAAGGAAGAGGCGGCCTCTATGATCCCAGAAACAGACATCACGAGGACGTGTCAGGGGACTTTTATAAAGGTAACCAATGTCCTCTTCCCTCATCACAGAAAGCTGGGGAAGCACCATTGTCCTGGTTTACCAGATATTTCCCAGATGAATTACTGTCCAGCTGCCCGTAGGAAGGAGAAATACCTATAGACATGACGGAAGTGGGGTTCACTCTGCTATGGGAATGTGTTTATCTGTGCACTTTAGATGTGGAAATTCACAGACACACGTGTATAAAAGAGAGTTGTAATTAAATATTAAATGCACATCAAGAAACTTCCCTAAAAGATCTTTTTCATCTCATAAGCCCACCATTATGCCATAGGCCCCCCAGAATCCACAACCATCTACAAAAGAGATGGAATGAGGCTGACTGCTAGTAAGAGCCAAGTCAGAGAAAGCAAAATAATCTCATATTTGGTGGGCATCTGCATATAGCTGGGGAGCGCCCAAAGCTGTTTCACGTAGATAATGTGGCTTCTGCTCAGATATGTCTGAGTGTACGAGAGGTTTGGAAGGAGTAGCATTTAACTGGCTAAGGCATCATCTCACTTTACTGAATTTCAAAATCAAGATGCTCAAGAACTTGCAATGCTAAAGTGACCAATGGATGAATCATTCGGCCCTTCAATTAACACCACCTGTGCATCTTGGACATTTGGCGTGATAAGCTAACAATTTGATTGAGCATTACCTGTTGTGAAAAACAGGAAGATACAGAAAGCTCCATTGTTTAATGTAATTATTGTATAAGGGAACCTGCAGGATGTAAAATTTCCCATCAACACCTTATTATGGAAAATGATGATGCTTCTTAACCCTCCCCCCACCCCCCACCCCCAAAAAAACTCATGTTGAGGCACTCTAGAAATGAAAAACGTAAATCTGGGTGAGGCAACACTGAAGTCACCCTTTGAAACGTGGCATGTTAAGATTTCCTTCACATTCAAATAGTTGAAAATCTAAGGCCTGAGCTGAGAATAGTAAAACTGTTTGAAGCTCCATAATCTGTGCAGGGGAAACACCAGAATAATTGTCTCTTCCTTAATAAACTTGAATCTGCTGGAGTTATATTTGGAGGTGAGATATGGGAAACTGTTTGAATTACAATAGTATGGAAGTAAAACAATTTTTACTGTGAGTAGCTCAAGTGTTTCATTGGAATCGGTTGTCTGAATGACACCCACCTGGAGCTTTTTTTTTTTTTTCAGTTGTAGCTTTTGATTCTGTGTCTTCTCTTCTGCAGGCTAGGTTTTCAGGGTATTGACTGCTCTTTCTAGACTTTTGACAAACCTTTAGTCTGCAGGTTTAAGGTCTGGTGCTGGCTGCAGTTTTGTCTATGGGAAGGAGAGGGACACAGAATCAAGGGGTTTATTCAGATGGTCTATGTGTCCTAACGTAGAAGTCAGACAGAACAGTCTGGTTACTGTATTTGCCATCCCCCTGGGACTGAGTTTTGGCTGCAGGAGAAGAATGTTAGGGATAAAAGTGATGCAAACAGAAGCAAGTATCTTTAATATATTGATGCATTCAGACTGCAGCCTAGACACTGATCCTTTCTGGGGACTTTATATGCAGTCTCCCCTGACTCCAAAACAGTTCTGAGGAGTCGGAGATTGTGACTGAGAAGGAGGGCTCACTGCCTAGATATCACACGTCGTAGGACCCCATGAGGGCTATTCCACGTCAAGAGGTGTCTTAGTGTGCCTCAATCAGTGTTTCCGACCAAATCCCTAGGCTTCTGAAGTTCCTAGTACCCTGTGTCCTGCAGTCCCTTTTACCCAATAACCTTGGTGATTATACTTTAGAACCACATTTTCATTTGTGGAGATTAAAAAAGTGTTATTAAATAATGTGTTTTATGGAAACTGAATAAATTAGCCATTAGAAACTTATTTGGCTTAAAAAATATAATGCCAGTTTACAAGGAAATGTCTGGATACGCTGAGTAGGCAGTCATAGAGCCGGCTCTCAGTTGGCAGTCAAGCACTTGCTTCATTGAATGTGTGTCACTATCCACAGTGTTGGAAATAAATTGGCATCATGAAACAGGTTCCTGAAAGGTCCCCAAATCACTATTCCAAGGATTGAAACCATACTTTTTCCCTTTCCATGTAGCCTCCCAGATCATTCAAGCTTTTAAAAAACAGGTCAATTTCACATTCAGTTCATCATCCCACATCTCAATTGGCTCATATCAGTTCAAAGACCCAGTAAACACAGTCTCTGAGTTGTGCTGTATTATACTTATGATGAGCTGCATTATGACCATCTGCTTCACTTTCTGTTTTTAGAAAGTTTATCATAAGTAGCATGCACCCATGCTATAACACACACATCTAATGCCATTGTAGCTGTAAGTTTATATCCAAAGTATTCAAGGCCCACAGTCTGAAAGGTGAGATATGTAAAGCTAGGGGGTGGGAGTCCCCCATCCAGAGATTTTTCACTTTTTTAAATATTAACAAACACACACATTAGTTTCTCTTGTTAGTTTTTTACAATTTTTAAAAAGATGTTCAGTTACTGTTTTGTTGGGGATTTTATATTTTGTGTTTATTTTTTACCTCTTTTGTATAATTAGGGAATTTAAAGGGAAATATGTACTTTATGGAATAAATTTTAAGAACTAAAATATATTTTATCTTAAATAAATTAACGTATCTTTGATCTTACAGCTAAATCACTGATTATATATTTGCAGAGCCGACTTAAAGGATGAAAGAAAATTCTATCAAGAGTGTTACTTTTGACTTCAAAGCTTTCCTAATAAAGTCTTTTAACTACCTGTGGAAAAAAAAAGAAAAGAAAAGCTAGTATCATGAGGTATTTGACTTCGGTCAGAACTGCCTCATGTCAGAATCGTCATGATGGGGCCGGTCATAACTCAGGACTGAGTATACTTGCATCCAAACAGTTACTGTGGGGTAGATTCCAAGTCATTGAAACCTGGTGTGCAGAGCCAAACTGAACCTTGTTAGATAGGGGCTGCAAGGCTCTGTGAGGGTTCAAAAGCAAACCACCAGGTCTGCCTTCTGAGGTACCACGATATGGGTTCTGATGATCGTTTAAGTTATGAATTGAGCACTTAACTGTTTGTGCCACCCAGAGATGGCGTTTTAGAAAATAGCTTTTCACTGTTTAGTGTCTTTCCCAAACGGAAACGGGTGCTTACTTGTGTCCTGCCTCTTCTTATATTACTTGTGTTAGTCTGAGTACATTAGAGAAATAAATCCACAGAAACTGAAATGTATAAAAGAGAGCTTTAGATAAAGGGGAAATGCACATGGAGAAAAAATCCCAAACCAGTGCAGCCCAAGTGTACAAGTCCAACATTAGCCCATATGTCCCACACCAATCCACAATGTCCTCCTCCATCTCAACAAAGACATGCAGTGTGGGTGGCTGCAGGTGGAAAGAACTGCCCATCTGGGTTTCTGAGGTTGTTAACTCTTTACTGGAATTGAAAGCGCCTTTTGTGCGCCTGGAGCGGCTGGTGTTTGTAACCACTCAGACATGAGGGCTCCATCTCCTTGTGCAGGACTACTTGTGATTTATTATCTACCCCAATGCTGCTTCAAGGGTGGTACATGGGTCGGTGATAAACTGTGACCTGTTTAAAATCTGTCCATTTGTAGCTAGGTACAGAAGGGAAAGTCAGAGTGCAGGTCACTGCAATTTCCAATGCCAGCAATGTCATGTAAAGGGCAAAGCGCGCAGCAGGGTGTCTAGACGAAGGACACACTGAGGATGACGAAATACACCACTGAAAACCTTATGCTAATCATGGAAACACTGTCAGGAAGTGAAGGACTAGTAAACCAAGGCAGAACCTTGCCAGATGGAGGGCCAGATGACGAACTCTTCTGGTCAGATTAAAGGGGAGGGCCAGTGACAAAGAGCCAGGTCTTTTGCACGATGCATGGCCACGGGGGCTTCAAAGATGGGTTCAAACATCAAAAAGATATGAGGGTGGCCCAGGATTGGCAAGCCTTTCCTTGTCCTGTACATTGCGGTTGCTTTGAAGCAGACCAACTGGATAGTACCTACCAACAAGACCAACCAAGGAAGAGGAAGCCTCTATGATCCCAGAAACAGACATCATGAGGACATGTCAGGGGACTTTTATAAAGGTAACCAATGTCCTGGTCCCTCATCACAGAAAGCTGGGGAAACACCATTTTCCTGGTTTACCAGATGTTTCCCAGTTGAATTACTGTCCAGCTGCCCATAGGAAGGAGAAATACCTATAGACATGACGGAAGGGAGGTTCACTCTGCTATGGGAATGTGTTAATCTGTGCACTTTAGATGTGGAAATCCACAGACACACGTGTATAAAAGAGAGTTGTAATTAAATATTAAATGTACATCAAGAAACTTCCCTAAAAGTTCTTTTTAATCTCATACGCCCACCATTATGCCATAGGCCCCCCAGAATCCACAACCATCTACAAAAGAGATGGAATGAGGCTGACTGCTAGTAAGAGCCAAGTCAGAGAAAGCAAAATAATCTCATATTTGGTGGGCATCTGCATATAGCTGGGGAGCATCCAAAGCTGTTTCACGTAGATAATGTGGCTTCTGCTCAGATATGTCTGAGTGTACGTGAGGTTTGGAAGGAGTAGCATTTAACTGGCTAAGGCATCATCTCACATTACTGAATTTCAAAATCAAGATGCTCAAGAACTTGCAATGCTAAAGTGACCAATGAATGAATCATTCCGCCCTTCAATTAACACCACCTGTGCATCTTGGACATTTGGCGTGATAAGCTAACAATATGAGTGAGCATAACCTGTTGTGAAAAACAGGAAGATACAGAAAGCTCCATTGTTTAATGTAATTATTGTATACGGGGACCTGCAGGATGTAAAATTTCCATCAACACCTTATTATGGAAAATGATAATGCTTTTTAACCCTCCCCCCGCCCCCCCCCAAAAAAAAACTCATGTTGAGGCACTCTAGATATGAAAAACATAATTCTGGGTGAGGCAACACTGAAGTCACCCTTTGAAACGCGGCATGTTAAGATTTCCTTCACATTCAAATAGTTGAAAAACTAAGGCATGAGCTGAGAATTTAAAAACTGATTGAAGCTCCAAAATCGGTGCAGGGGAAACACCAGAATAATTGCCTCTTCCTTAATAAACTTGAATCTGCTGGAGTTATATTTGGAGGTGAGATATGGGAAACTGTTTGAATTACAATAGTATGGAAGTAAAACAATTTTTACTGTGAGTAGCTCAAGTGTTTTCATTGGAATTGGTTGTCTGAATGACACCCACCTGGAGCTTTTTTTTTTTTTTTTCAGTTGTAGCTTTTGATTCTGTGTTCGGTTTACAGCGTATTGACTGCTCTTTGTAGACTTTTGACAAACCTTTAGTCTGCAGGTTTAAGGTCTGGTGCTGGCTGCAGTTTTGTCTATGGGAAGGAGAGGGACACAGAATCAAGGGGTTTATTCAGATGGTCTATGTGTCCTAACGTAGAAGTCAGACAGAACAGTCTGGTTACTGTATTTGCCATCCCGCTGGGACTGAGTTTTGGCTGCAGTAGAAGAATGATAGGGATAAAAGTGATGCAAACAAAAGCAAGTATTTTTAATATATTGATGCGTTCAGACTCCAGTCTAGACACTGATCCTTTCTGGGGACTTTATATGCAGTCTCCCCTGACTCCAAAACAGTTCTGAGGAGTCGGAGATTGTGCCGGAGTAGGAGGGCTCACTGCCTAGATATCACACGTCGTAGTACCACATGAGGGCTATTCCACGTCAAGCGGTGTCTTAGTGTGCCTCAATCAGTGTTTCCGCCCAAATCCCTAGGCTTCTGAAGTTCCTAGTACCCTGTGTCCTGCAGTCCCTTTTACCCAATAACCTTGGTGTTTATACTTTAGAACCACATTTTCATTTGTGGAGATTAAAAAAGTGCTTTTAAATAATGTGTTTTATGGAAACTGAATAAATTAGCCATTAGAAACTTATTTGGCTAAAAAAAATATAATGCCAGTTTACAAGGAAATGTCTGGATAGGCTGAGTAGGCAGTCATAGAGCCGGCTCAAAGTTGGCAGTCAAGCACTTGCTTCATTGAATGTGTGTAACTATCCACAGTGTTGGAAGTAAATTGGTGTCATGAAACAGGTTTCTGAAAGGTCCCCAAATCACTATTCCAAGGATTGAAACCATACTTTTTCCCATTCCATTTTGCCTTCCAGATCATTCAAGCTTTTAAAAAACAGGTCAATTTCACATTCAGTTCATCATCCCACATCTCAATTGGCTCATATCAGTTCAAAGACCCAGTAAACACAATCTCTGAGTTGTGCTGTATTATATTTATGATGAGCTGCATTATGACCATCTGCTTCACTTTCTGTTTTTAGAAAGTTTATCATAAGTAGCATGCACCCATGCTATACCACACACATCTAATGCCATTGTAGCTGTAAGTTTATATCCAAAGTATTCAAGCCCCACAGACTGATGAAGGTGAGATATGTAAAGCTAGGGGGTGGGAGTCCCCCATCCAGAGATTTTTCACTTTTTTTAAATATCAACAAACACACACATTAGTTTCTCTTGTTAGTTTTTTACAATTTTTAAAACGATGTTCAGTTACTGTTTTGTTGGGGATTTTATATTTTGTGTTTATTTTTTACCTCTTTTGTATAATTAGGGAATTTATAGGGAAATATGTACTTTACGGAATAAATTATAAGAACTAAAATATAATTTATCTTAAATAAATTAACGTATCTTTGATCTTACAGCTAAATCACTGATTATATATTTGCAGAGCCGACTTAAAGGATGAAAGAAAATTCTATCAAGAGTGTTACTTTTGACTTCAAAGCTTTCCTAATAAAGTCTTTTAACTACCTGTGGAAAAAAATAAGAAAAGAAAAGCTAGTATCATGAGGTATTTGACTTCGGTCAGAACTGCCTCATGTCAGAATCGTCATGATGGGGCCGGTCATAACTCAGGACTGAGTATACTTGCATCCAAACAGTTACTGTGGGGTAGATTCCAAGTTATTGAAACCTGGTGTGCAGAACCAAACTGAACCTTGTTATATAGGGGCTGCAAGGCTCTGTGAGGGTTCAAAAGCAAACCACCAGGTCTGCCTTCTGAGGTACCACGATATGGGTTCAGATGATCGTTTAAGTTATGAATTGAGCACTTAACTGTTTGTGCCACCCAGAGATGGCTTGTTGGAAAATAGCTTTTCACTGTTTAGTGTCTTTCCCAAACGGAAACGGGTGCTTATTTGTGTCCTGCCTCTTCTTATATTACTTGTGTTAGTCTGAGTACATTAGAGAAATAAATCCACAGAAACTGAAATGTATAAAAGAGAGCTTTAGATAAAGGGTAAATGCACATGGAGAAAAAATCCCAAACCAGTGCAGCCCAAGTGTACAAGTCCAACATTAGCCCATATGTCCCACACCAATCCACAATGTCCTCCTCCATCTCAACAAAGACATGCAGTGTGGGTGGCTGCAGGTGGAAAGAACTGCCCATCTGGGTTTCTGAGGTTGTTAACTCTTTACTGGAATTGAAAGCGCCTTTTGTGCGCCTGGAGCGGCTGGTGTTTGTAACCACTCAGACACGAGGGCTCCATCTCCTTGTGCAGGACTACTCGTGATTTATTATCTACCCCAATGCTGCTTCAAGGGTGGTACATGGGTCGGTGATAAACTGTGACCTGTTTAAAATCTGTCCATTTGCAGCTAGGTACAGAAGGGAAAGTCAGAGTGCAGGTCACTGCTATTTCCAATGCCAGCAATGTCATGTAAAGAGCAAAGCGCGCAGCAGGGTGTCTAGACGAAGGACACACTGAGGATGACAAAATACACCACTGAAAACCTTATGCTAATCATGGAAACACTGTCAGGTAGTGAAGGACTAGTAAACCAAGGCAGAACCTTGCCAGAGAGAGGGCCAGATGACGAACACTTCTGGTCAGACTAAAGGGGAGGGCCAGAGACAAAGAGCCAGGTCTTTTGCACGATGCATGGCCACGGGGGCTTCAAAGATGGGTTCAAACATCAAAATGATATGAGGGTGGCCCAGGATTGGCAAGCCTTTCCTTGTCATGTACATTGCGGTTGCTTTGAAGCAGACCAACTGGATAGTACCTACCAACAAGACCAACCAAGGAAGAGGAAGCCTCTATGATCGCAGAAACAGACATCACAAGGATATGTCAGGAGACTTTTATAAAGGTAACCAATGTCCTGGTCCCTCATCACAGAAAGCTGGGGAAACACCATTGTCCAGGTTTACCAGATGTTTCCCAGTTGAATTACTGTCCAGCTGCCCATAGGAAGGAGAAATACCTATAGACATGACGGAAGGGAGGTTCACTCTGCTATGGGAATGTGTTAATCTGTGCACTTTAGATGTGGAAATCCACAGACAAACGTGTATAAAAGAGAGTTGTAATTAAATATTAAATGCACATCAAGAAACTTCCCTAAAAGATCTTTTTAATCTCATAAGCCCACCATTATGCCATAGGCCCCCCAGAATCCACAACCATCTACAAAAGAGATGGAATGAGGCTGACTGCTAGTAAGAGCCAAGTCAGAGAAAGCAAAATAATCTCATATTGGTGGGCATCTGCATATAGCTGGGGAGCACCCAAAGCTGTTTCACGTAGATAATGTGGCTTCTGCTCAGATATGTCTGAGTGTATGTGAGGTTTGGAAGGAGTAGCATTTAACTGGCTAAGGCATCATCTCACTTTACTGAATTTCAAAATCAAGATGCTCAAGAACTTGCAATGCTAAAGTGACCAATGGATGAATCATTCCGCCCTTCAATTAACACCACCTGTGCATCTTGGACATTTGGCGTGATAAGCTAACAATATGAGTGAGCATAACCTGTTGTGAAAAACAGGAAGATACAGAAAGCTCCATTGTTTAATGTAATTATTGTATACGGGGACCTGCAGGATGTAAAATTTCCCATCAACACCTTATTATGGAAAATGATGATGCTTCTTAACCCTCCCCCCACCCCCCACCCCCAAAAAAACTCATGTTGAGGCACTCTAGAAATGAAAAACGTAAATCTGGGTGAGGCAACACTGAAGTCACCCTTTGAAACGTGGCATGTTAAGATTTCCTTCACATTCAAATAGTTGAAAATCTAAGGCCTGAGCTGAGAATAGTAAAACTGTTTGAAGCTCCATAATCTGTGCAGGGGAAACACCAGAATAATTGTCTCTTCCTTAATAAACTTGAATCTGCTGGAGTTATATTTGGAGGTGAGATATGGGAAACTGTTTGAATTACAATAGTATGGAAGTAAAACAATTTTTACTGTGAGTAGCTCAAGTGTTTCATTGGAATCGGTTGTCTGAATGACACCCACCTGGAGCTTTTTTTTTTTTTTTTCAGTTGTAGCTTTTGATTCTGTGTCTTCTCTTCTGCAGGCTAGGTTTTCAGGGTATTGACTGCTCTTTCTAGACTTTTGACAAACCTTTAGTCTGCAGGTTTAAGGTCTGGTGCTGGCTGCAGTTTTGTCTATGGGAAGGAGAGGGACACAGAATCAAGGGGTTTATTCAGATGGTCTATGTGTCCTAACGTAGAAGTCAGACAGAACAGTCTGGTTACTGTATTTGCCATCCCCCTGGGACTGAGTTTTGGCTGCAGGAGAAGAATGATAGGGATAAAAGTGATGCAAACAGAAGCAAGTATCTTTAATATATTGATGCATTCAGACTGCAGCCTAGACACTGATCCTTTCTGGGGACTTTATATGCAGTCTCCCCTGACTCCAAAACAGTTCTGAGGAGTCGGAGATTGTGACTGAGAAGGAGGGCTCACTGCCTAGATATCACACGTCGTAGGACCCCATGAGGGCTATTCCACGTCAAGAGGTGTCTTAGTGTGCCTCAATCAGTGTTTCCGCCCAAATCCCTAGGCTTCTGAAGTTCCTAGTACCCTGTGTCCTGCAGTCCCTTTTACCCAATAACCTTGGTGATTATACTTTAGAACCACATTTTCATTTGTGGAGATTATAAAAGTGTTATTAAATAATGTGTTTTATGGAAACTGAATAAATTAGCCATTAGAAACTTATTTGGCTTAAAAAATATAATGCCAGTTTACAAGGAAATGTCTGGATACGCTGAGTAGGCAGTCATAGAGCCGGCTCTCAGTTGGCAGTCAAGCACTTGCTTCATTGAATGTGTGTCACTATCCACAGTGTTGGAAATAAATTGGCATCATGAAACAGGTTCCTGAAAGGTCCCCAAATCACTATTCCAAGGATTGAAACCATACTTTTTCCCTTTCCATGTAGCCTCCCAGATCATTCAAGCTTTAAAAAACAGGTCAATTTCACATTCAGTTCATCATCCCACATCTCAATTGGCTCATATCAGTTCAAAGACCCAGTAAACACAGTCTCTGAGTTGTGCTGTATTATACTTATGATGAGCTGCATTATGACCATCTGCTTCACTTTCTGTTTTTAGAAAGTTTATCATAAGTAGCATGCACCCATGCTATAACACACACATCTAATGCCATTGTAGCTGTAAGTTTATATCCAAAGTATTCAAGGCCCACAGTCTGATGAAGGTGAGATATGTAAAGCTAGGGGGTGGGAGTCCCCCATCCAGAGATTTTTCACTTTTTTAAATATTAACAAACACACGCATTAGTTTCTCTTGTTAGTTTTTTACAATTTTTAAAAAGATGTTCAGTTACTGTTTTGTTGGGGATTTTATATTTTGTGTTTATTTTTTACCTCTTTTGTATAATTAGGGAATTTAAAGGGAAATATGTACTTTATGGAATAAATTTTAAGAACTAAAATATATTTTATCTTAAATAAATTAACGTATCTTTGATCTTACAGCTAAATCACTGATTATATATTTGCAGAGCCGACTTAAAGGATGAAAGAAAATTCTATCAAGAGTGTTACTTTTGACTTCAAAGCTTTCCTAATAAAGTCTTTTAACTACCTGTGGAAAAAAAAAGAAAAGAAAAGCTAGTATCATGAGGTATTTGACTTCGGTCAGAACTGCCTCATGTCAGAATCGTCATGATGGGGCCAGTCATAACTCAGGACTGAGTATACTTGCATCCAAACAGTTACTGTGGGGTAGATTCCAAGTCATTGAAACCTGGTGTGCAGAGCCAAACTGAACCTTGTTAGATAGGGGCTGCAAGGCTCTGTGAGGGTTCAAAAGCAAACCACCAGGTCTGCCTTCTGAGGTACCACGATATGGGTTCTGATGATCGTTTAAGTTATGAATTGAGCACTTAACTGTTTGTGCCACCCAGAGATGGCTTGTTGGAAAATAGCTTTTCACTGTTTAGTGTCTTTCCCAAACGGAAACGGGTGCTTACTTGTGTCCTGCCTCTTCTTATATTACTTGTGTTAGTCTGAGTACATTAGAGAAATAAATCCACAGAAACTGAAATGTATAAAAGAGAGCTTTAGATAAAGGGGAAATGCACATGGAGAAAAAATCCCAAACCAGTGCAGCCCAAGTGTACAAGTCCAACATTAGCCCATATGTCCCACACCAATCCACAATGTCCTTCTCCATCTCAACAAAGACATGCAGTGTGGGTGGCTGCAGGTGGAAAGAACTGCCCATCTGGGTTTCTGAGGTTGTTAACTCTTTTCTGGAATTGAAAGCGCCTTTTGTGCGCCTGGAGCGGCTGGTGTTTGTAACCACTCAGACACGAGGGCTCCATCTCCTTGTGCAGGACTACTCGTGATTTATTATCTACCCCAATGCTGCTTCAAGGGTGGTACATGGGTCGGTGATAAACTGTGACCTGTTTAAAATCTGTCCATTTGTAGCTAGGTACAGAAAGGAAAGTCAGAGTGCAGGTCACTGCTATTTCCAATGCCAGCAATGTCATGTAAAGGGCAAAGCGCGCAGCAGGGTGTCTAGACGAAGGACACACTGAGGATGACGAAATACACCACTGAAAACCTTATGCTAATCATGGAAACACTGTCAGGTAGTGAAGGACTAGTAAACCAAGGCAGAACCTTGCCAGAGGGAGGGCCAGATGACGAACACTTCGGGTCAGATTAAAGAGGAGGGCCAGAGACAAAGAGCCAAGTCTTTTGCACGATGCATGGCCACGGCATCTTCAAAGATGGGTTCAAACATCAAAAAGATATGAGGGTGGCTCAGGATTGGCAAGCCTTTCCTTGTCCTGTACATTGCGGTTGCTTTGAAGCAGACCAACTGGATAGTACCTACCAACAAGACCAACCAAGGAAGAGGAAGCCTCTATGATCCCAGAAACAGACATCACGAGGACGTGTCAGGGGACTTTTATAAAGGTAACCAATGTCCTGGTCCCTCATCACAGAAAGCTGGGGAAACACCATTGTCCTGGTTTACCAGATGTTTCCCAGTTGAGTTACTGTCCATCTGCCCATAGGAAGGAGAAATACCTATAGACATGACGGAAGGGAGGTTCACTCTGCTATGGGAATGTGTTAATCTGTGCACTTTAGATGTGGAAATCCACAGACACACGTGTATAAAAGAGAGTTGTAATTAAATATTAAATGTACATCAAGAAACTTCCCTAAAAGTTCTTTTTAATCTCATACGCCCACCATTATGCCATAGGCCCCCCAGAATCCACAACCATCTACAAAAGAGATGGAATGAGGCTGACTGCTAGTAAGAGCCAAGTCAGAGAAAGCAAAATAATCTCATATTTGGTGGGCATCTGCATATAGCTGGGGAGCACCCAAAGCTGTTTCACGTAGATAATGTGGCTTCTGCTCAGATATGTCTGAGTGTACGTGAGGTTTGGAAGGAATAGCATTTAACTGGCTAAGGCATCATCTCACTTTACTGAATTTCAAAATCAAGATGCTCAAGAACTTGCAATGCTAAAGTGACCAATGAATGAATCATTCCGCCCTTCAATTAAAACCACCTGTGCATCTTGGACATTTGGCGTGATAAGCTAACAATATGAGTGAGCATAACCTGTTGTGAAAAACAGGAAGATACAGAAAGCTCCATTGTTTAATGTAATTATTGTATACGGGGACCTGCAGGATGTAAAATTTCCATCAACACCTTATTATGGAAAATGATAATGCTTTTTAACCCTCCCCCCGCCCCCCTCCAAAAAAAAAACTCATGTTGAGGCACTCTAGAAATGAAAAACATAATTCTGGGTGGGGCAACACTGAAGTCACCCTTTGAAACGCGGCATGTTAAGATTTCCTTCACATTCAAATAGTTGAAAATCTAAGGCATGAGCTGAGAATTTAAAAACTGATTGAAGCTCCAAAATCGGTGCAGGGGAAACACCAGAATAATTGCCTCTTCCTTAATAAACTTGAATCTGCTGGAGTTATATTTGGAGGTGAGATATGGGAAACTGTTTGAATTACAATAGTATGGAAGTAAAACAATTTTCACTGTGAGTAGCTCAAGTGTTTTCATTGGAATCGGTTGTCTGAATGACACCCACCTGGAGCTTTTTTTTTTTTTTTTCAGTTGTAGCTTTTGATTCTGTGTTCGGTTTACAGCGTATTGACTGCTCTTTGTAGACTTTTGACAAACCTTTAGTCTGCAGGTTTAAGGTCTGGTGCTGGCTGCAGTTTTGTCTATGGGATGGGGAGGGACACAGAATCAAGGGGTTTATTCAGATGGTCTATGTGTCCTAACGTAGAAGTCAGACAGAACAGTCTGGTTACTGTAGTTGCCATCCCCCTGGGACTGAGTTTTGGCTGCAGGTGAAGAATGATAGGGATAAAAGTGATGCAAACAGAAGCAAGTATCTTTAATATATTGATGCGTTCAGACTCCAGCCTAGACACTGATCCTTTCTGGGGACTTTATATGCAGTCTCCCCTGACTCCAAAACAGTTCTGAGGAGTCGGAGATTGTGACGGAGTAGGAGGGCTCACTGCCTAGATATCACACGTCGTAGGACCACATGAGGGTTATTCCACGTCAAGCGGTGTCTTAGTGTGCCTCAATCAGTGTTTCCGCCCAAATCCCTAGGCTTCTGAAGTTCCTAGTACCCTGTGTCCAGCAGTCCGTTTTACCCAATAACCTTGGTGTTTATACTTTAGAACCACATTTTCATTTGTGGAGATTAAAAAAGTGTTATTAAATAATGTGTTTTATGGAAACTGAATAAATTAGCCATTAGAAACTTATTTGGCTAAAAAAATATAATGCCAGTTTACAAGGAAATGTCTGGATACGCTGAGTAGGCAGTCATAGAGCCGGCTCTCAGGTGGCAGTCAAGCACTTGCTTCATTGAATGTGTGTCACTATCCACAGTGTTGGAAGTAAATTGGCATCATGAAACAGGTTCCTGAAAGGTCCCCAAATCACTCTTCCAAGGATTGAAACCATACTTTTTCCCTTTCCATGTAGCCTCCCAGATCATTCAAGCTTTTAAAAAACAGGTCAATTTCACATTCAGTTCATCATCCCACATCTCAATTGGCTCATATCAGTTCAAAGACCCAGTAAACACAATCTCTGAGTTGTGCTGTATTATATTTATGATGAGCTGCATTATGACCATCTGCTTCACTTTCTGTTTTTAGAAAGTTTATCATAAGTAGCATGCACCCATGCTATACCACACACATCTAATGCCATTGTAGCTGTAAGTTTATATCCAAAGTATTCAAGCCCCACAGTCTGATGAAGGTGAGATATGTAAAGCTAGGGGGTGGGAGTCCCCCATCCAGAGATTTTTCACTTTTTTAAATATTAACAAACACACACGTTAGTTTCCCTTGTTAGTTTTTTACAATTTTTAAAAAGATGTTCAGTTACTGTTTTGTTGGGGATTTTATATTTTGTGTTTATTTTTTACCTCTTTTGTATAAGTAGGGAATTTATAGGGAAATATATACTTTATGGAATAAATTTTAAGAACTAAAATATATTTTATCTTAAATAAATTAACGTATCTTTGATCTTACAGCTAAATCACTGATTATATATTTGCAGAGCCGACTTAAAGGATGAAAGAAAATTCTATCAAGAGTGTTACTTTTGACTTCAAAGCCCTCCGAATATAGTCTTTTAACTACCTGTGGAAAAAAAAAGAAAAGAAAAGCTAGTATCATGAGGTATTTGACTTCGGTCAGAACTGCCTCATGACAGAATCGTCAGGATGGGGCCGGTCATAACTCAGGACTGAGTATACTTGCATCCAAACAGTTACTGTGGGGTAGATTCCAAGTCATTGAAACCTGGTGTGCAGAGCCAAACTGAACCTTGTTAGATAGGGGCTGCAAGGCTCTGTGAGGGTTCAAAAACAAACCACCATGTCTGCCTTCTGAGGTACCACGATATGGGTTCAGATGATCGTTTAAGTTATGAATTGAGCACTTAACAGTTTGTGCCACCCAGAGATGGCTTGTTGGAAAATAGCTTTTCACTGTTTAGTGTCTTTCCCAAACGGAAACGGGTGCTTACTTGTGTCCTGCCTCTTCTTATATTACTTGTGTTGGTCTGAGTACATTAGAGAAATAAATCCACAGAAACTGAAATGTATAAAAGAGAGCTTTAGATAAAGGGTAAATGCACATGGAGAAAAAATCCCAAACCAGTGCAGCCCAAGTGTACAAGTCCAACATTAGCCCATATGTCCCACACCAATCCACAATGTCCTCCTCCATCTCAACAAAGACATGCAGTGTGGGTGGCTGCAGGTGGAAAGAACTGCCCATCTGGGTTTCTGAGGTTGTTAACTCTTTACTGGAATTGAAAGCGCCTTTTGTGCGCCCGGAGCAGCTGGTGTTTGTAACCACTCAGACACGAGGGCTCCATCTCCTTGTGCAGGACTACTCGTGACTTATTATCTACCCCAATGCTGCTTCAAGGGTGGTACATGGGCCGTTGATAAACTGTGAATGTTTAAAATATGTCCATTTGTAGCTAGGTACAGAAAGGAAAGTCAGAGTGCAGGTCACTGCTATTTCCAATGCCAGCAATGTCATGTAAAGGGCAAAGCGCGCAGCAGGGTGTCTAGACGAAGGACACACTGAGGATGACGAAATACACCACTGAAAACCTTATGCTAATCATGGAAACACTGTCAGGTAGTGAAGGACTAGTAAACCAAGGCAGAACCTTGCCAGAGAGAGGGCCAGATGATGAACACTTCTGGTCAGACTAAAGGGGAGGGCTAGTGACAAAGAGCCAGGTCTTTTGCTCGATGCATGGCCTGGGGGGCTTCAAAGATGGGTTCAAACATCAAAAAGATATGAGGGTGGCCCAGGATTGGCAAGCCTTTCCTTGTCCTGTACATTGGGGTTGCTTTAAAGCAGACCAACTGGATAGTACCTACCAACAAGACCAACCAAGGAAGAGGCGGCCTCTATGATCCCAGAAACAGACATCACGAGGACGTGTCAGGGGACTTTTATAAAGGTAACCAATGTCCTCTTCCCTCATCACAGAAAGCTGGGGAAGCACCATTGTCCTGGTTTACCAGATATTTCCCAGATGAATTACTGTCCAGCTGCCCGTAGGAAGGAGAAATACCTATAGACATGACGGAAGTGGGGTTCACTCTGCTATGGGAATGTGTTTATCTGTGCACTTTAGATGTGGAAATTCACAGACACACGTGTATAAAAGAGAGTTGTAATTAAATATTAAATGCACATCAAGAAACTTCCCTAAAAGATCTTTTTCATCTCATAAGCCCACCATTATGCCATAGGCCCCCCAGAATCCACAACCATCTACAAAAGAGATGGAATGAGGCTGACTGCTAGTAAGAGCCAAGTCAGAGAAAGCAAAATAATCTCATATTTGGTGGGCATCTGCATATAGCTGGGGAGCGCCCAAAGCTGTTTCACGTAGATAATGTGGCTTCTGCTCAGATATGTCTGAGTGTACGAGAGGTTTGGAAGGAGTAGCATTTAACTGGCTAAGGCATCATCTCACTTTACTGAATTTCAAAATCAAGATGCTCAAGAACTTGCAATGCTAAAGTGACCAATGGATGAATCATTCGGCCCTTCAATTAACACCACCTGTGCATCTTGTACATTTGGCATGATAAGCTAACAATTTGATTGAGCATTACCTGTTGTGAAAAACAGGAAGATACAGAAAGCTCCATTGTTTAATGTAATTATTGTATAAGGGAACCTGCAGGATGTAAAATTTCCCATCAACAACTGATGATGGAAAGTGATAATGCTCCTTAACCCTCCCCCACACCCCCCAAAAAAAACTCATGTTGAGGCACTCTAGAAATGAAAAACGTAAATCTGGGTGAGGCAACACTGAAGTCACCCTTTGAAACGCGGCATGTTAAAATTTCCTTCACATTCAAATAGTTGAAAATCTAAGGCATGAGCTGAGAATAGTAAAACTATTTGAGGCTCAATAATCGGTGCAGGGGAAACACCAGAATAATTGCCTCTTCCTTAATAAACTTGAATCTGCTAGAGTTATATTTGGAGGTGAGATATGGGAAACTGTTTGAATTACAATAGTATGGAAGTAAAATAATTTTCACTGTGAGTAGCTCAAATGTTTTCATTGGAATCGGTTGTCTGAATGACACCCACCTGGAGCTTTTTTTTTTTTCAGTTGTAGCTTTTGATTCTGTGTCTTCTCTTCTGCAGGCTAGGTTTTCAGGGTATTGACTGCTCTTTCTAGACTTTTGACAAACCTTTAGTCTGCAGGTTTAAGGTCTTGTGCTGGCTGCAGTTTTGTCTATGGGAAGGGGAGGGACACAGAATCAAGGTGTTTATTCAGATGGTCTATGTGTCCTAACGTAGAAGTCAGACAGAACAGTCTGGTTACTGTAGTTGCCATCCCCCTGGGACTGAGTTTTGGCTGCAGGAGAAGAATGATAGGGATAAAAGTGATGCAAACAGAAGCAAGTATCTTTAATATATTGATGCGTTCAGACTCCAGCCTAGACACTGATCCTTTCTGGGGACTTTATATGCAGTCTCCCCTGACTCCAAAACAGTTCTGAGGAGTCGGAGATTGTGACGGAGTAGGAGGGCTCACTGCCTAGATATCACACGTCGTAGGACCACATGAGGGTTATTCCATGTCAAGCGGTGTCTTAGTGTGCCTCAATCAGTGTTTCCGCCCAAATCCCTAGGCTTCTGAAGTTCCTAGTACCCTGTGTCCTGCAGTCCGTTTTACCCAATAACCTTGGTGTTTATACTTTAGAACCACATTTTCATTTGTGGAGATTAAAAAAGTGTTATTAAATAATGTGTTTTATGGAAACTGAATAAATTAGCCATTAGAAACTTATTTGGCTAAAAAAAATATAATGCCAGTTTACAAGGAAATGTCTGGATACGCTGAGTAGGCAGTCATAGAGCCGGCTCTCAGTTGGCAGTCAAGCACTTGCTTCATTGAATGTGTGTCACTATCCACAGTGTTGGAAGTAAATTGGCATCATGAAACAGGTTCCTGAAAGGTCCCCAAATCACTATTCCAAGGATTGAAACCATACTTTTTCCCATTCCATTTAGCCTTCCAGATCATTCAAGCTTTTAAAAAACAGGACAATTTCACATTCAGTTCATCATCCCACATCTCAATTGGCTCATATCAGTTCAAAGACCCAGTAAACACAATCTCTGAGTTGTGCTGCATTATACTTATGATGAGCTGCATTATGACCATCTGCTTCACTTTCTGTTTTTAGAAAGTTTATCATAAGTAGCATGCACCCATGCTATACCACACACATCTAATGCCATTGTAGCTGTAAGTTTATATCCAAAGTATTCAAGCCCCACAGTCTGATGAAGGTGAGATATGTAAAGCTAGGGGGTGGGAGTCCCCCATCCAGAGATTTTTCACTTTTTTAAATATTAACAAACACACACGTTAGTTTCTCTTGTTAGTTTTTTACAATTTTTAAAAAGATGTTCAGTTACTGTTTTGTTGGGGATTTTATATTTTGTGTTTATTTTTTACCTCTTTTGTATAAGCAGGGAATTTATAGGGAAATATATACTTTATGGAATAAATTTTAAGAACTAAAATATATTTTATCTTAAATAAATTAACGTATCTTTGATCTTACAGCTAAATCACTGATTATATATTTGCAGAGCCGACTTAAAGGATGAAAGAAAATTCTATCAAGAGTGTTACTTTTGACTTCAAAGCCCTCCGAATATAGTCTTTTAACTACCTGTGGAAAAAAAAAAGAAAAGAAAAGCTAGTATCATGAGGTATTTGACTTCCTTCAGAACTGCCTCATGACAGAATCGTCAGGATGGGGCCGGTCATAACTCAGGACTGAGTATACTTGCATCCAAACAGTTACTGTGGGGTAGATTCCAAGTCATTGAAACCTGGTGTGCAGAGCCAAACTGAACCTTGTTAGATAGGGGCTGCAAGGCTCTGTGAGGGTTCAAAAGCAAACCACCAGGTCTGCCTTCTGAGGTACCACGATATGGGTTCAGATGATCGTTTAAGTTATGAATTGAGCACTTAACTGTTTGTGCCACCCAGAGATGGCTTGTTGGAAAATAGCTTTTCACTGTTTAGTGTCTTTCCCAAACGGAAACGGGTGCTTACTTGTGTCCTGCCTCTTCTTATATTACTTGTGTTAGTCTGAGTACATTAGAGAAATAAATCCACAGAAACTGAAATGTATAAAAGAGAGCTTTAGATAAAGGGTAAATGCACATGGAGAAAAAATCCCAAACCAGTGCAGCCCAAGTGTACAAGTCCAACATTAGCCCATATGTCCCACACCAATCCACAATGTCCTCCTCCATCTCAACAAAGACATGCAGTGTGGGTGGCTGCAGGTGGAAAGAACTGCCCATCTGGGTTTCTGAGGTTGTTAACTCTTTACTGGAATTTAAAGCGCCTTTTGTGCGCCTGGAGCGGCTGGTGTTTGTAACCACTCAGACACGAGGGCTCCATCTCCTTGTGCAGAACTACTCGTGATTTATTATCTACCCCAATGCTGCTTCAAGGGTGGTACATGGGCCGTTGATAAACTGTGAATGTTTAAAATATGTCCATTTGTAGCTAGGTACAGAAAGGAAAGTCAGAGTGCAGGTCACTGCTATTTCCAATGCCAGCAATGTCATGTAAAGGGCAAAGCGCGCAGCAGGGTGTCTAGACGAAGGACACACTGAGGATGACGAAATACACCACTGAAAACCTTATGCTAATCATGGAAACACTGTCAGGTAGTGAAGGACTAGTAAACCAAGGCAGAACTTTGCCAGAGAGAGGGCCAGATGACGAACACTTCTGGTCAGATTAAAGGGGAGGGCCAGTGACAAAGAGCCAGGTCTTTTGCACGATGCATGGCCACGGGGGCTTCAAAGATGGGTTCAAACATCAAAAAGATATGAGGGTGGCCCAGGATTGGCAAGCCTTTCCTTGTCCTGTACATTGGGGTTGCTTTAAAGCAGACCAACTGGATAGTACCTACCAACAAGACCAACCAAGGAAGAGGAAGCCTCTATGATCCCAGAAACAGACATCACGAGGACGTGTCAGGGGACTTTTATAAAGGTAACCAATGTCCTCTTCCCTCATCACAGAAAGCTGGGGAAGCACCATTGTCCTGGTTTACCAGATATTTCCCAGATGAATTATTGTCCAGCTGCCCGTAGGAAGGAGAAATACCTATAGACATGACGGAAGGGGGGTTCACTCTGCTATGGGAATGTGTTTATCTGTGCACTTTAGATGTGGAAATTCACACACACGTGTATAAAAGAGAGTTGTAATTAAATATTAAATGCACATCAAGAAACTTCCCTAAAAGATCTTTTTAATCTCATAAGCCCACCATTATGCCATAGGCCCCCCAGAATCCACAACCATCTACAAAAGAGATGGAATGAGGCTGACTGCTAGTAAGAGCCAAGTCAGAGAAAGCAAAATAATCTATTTGGTGGGCATCTGCATATACCTTGGGAGCACCCAAAGCTGTTTCACGTAGATAATGTGGCTTCTGCTCAGATATGTCTGAGTGTACGTGAGGTTTGGAAGGAGTAGCATTTAACTGGCTAAGGCATCATCTCACTTTACTGAATTTCAAAATCAAGATGCTCAAGAACTTGCAATGCTAAAGTGACCAAGGGATGAATCATTCGGCCGTTCAATTAACACCACCTGTGCATTTTGGACATTTAGCATGATAAGCTAACAATATGATTGAGCATAACCTGTTGTGAAAAACAGGAAGATACAGAAAGCTCCATTGTTTAATGTAATTATTGTATAAGGGAACCTGCAGGATGTAAAATTTCCCATCAATAACTGATGATGGAAAGTGATAATGCTCCTTAACCCTCCCCCACACCCCCCAAAAAAAACTCATGTTGAGGCACTCTAGAAATGAAAAACGTAAATCTGGGTGAGGCAACACTGAAGTCACCCTTTGAAACGCGGCATGTTAAGATTTCCTTCACATTCAAATAGTTGAAAATCTAAGGCATGAGCTGAGAATAGTAAAACTATTTGAGGCTCCATAATCGGTGCAGGGGAAACACCAGAATAATTGCCTCTTCCTTAATAAACTTGAATCTGCTGGAGTTATATTTGGAGGTGAGATATGGGAAACTGTTTGAATTACAATAGTATGGAAGTAAAATAAATTTCACTGTGAGTAGCTCAAATTTTTTCATTGGAATCGGTTGTCTGAATGACACCCACCTGGAGCTTTTTTTTTTTTTCAGTTGTAGCTTTTGATTCTGTGTCTTCTCTTCTGCAGGCTAGGTTTTCAGGGTATTGACTGCTCTTTCTAGACTTTTGACAAACCTTTAGTCTGCAGGTTTAAGGTCTGGTGCTGGCTGCAGTTTTGTCTATGGGAAGGGGAGGGACACAGAATCAAGGGGTTTATTCAGATGGTCTATGTTTCCTAACGTAGAAGTCAGACAGAACAGTCTGGTTACTGTAGTTGCCATCCCCCTGGGACTGAGTTTTGGCTGCAGGAGAAGAATGATAGGGATAAAAGTGATGCAAACAGAAGCAAGTATCTTTAATATATTGATGCGTTCAGACTCCAGCCTAGACACTGATCCTTTCTGGGGACTTTATATGCAGTCTCCCCTGACTCCAAAACAGTTCTGAGGAGTCGGAGATTGTGACGGAGTAGGAGGGCTCACTGCCTAGATATCACACGTCGTAGGACCACATGAGGGTTATTCCACGTCAAGCGGTGTCTTAGTGTGCCTCAATCAGTGTTTCCGCCCAAATCCCTAGGCTTCTGAAGTTCCTAGTACCCTGTGTCCAGCAGTCCGTTTTACCCAATAACCTTGGTGTTTATACTTTAGAACCACATTTTCATTTGTGGAGATTAAAAAAGTGTTATTAAATAATGTGTATTATGGAAACTGAATAAATTAGCCATTAGAAACTTATTTGGCTAAAAAATATAATGCCAGTTTACAAGGAAATGTCTGGATACGCTGAGTAGGCAGTCATAGAGCCGGCTCTCAGTTGGCAGTCAAGCACTTGCTTCATTGAATGTGTGTCACTATCCACAGTGTTGGAAGTAAATTGGCATCATGAATCAGGTTCCTGAAAGGTCCCCAAATCACTATTCCAAGGATTGAAACCATACTTTTTCCCATTCCATTTAGCCTTCCAGATCATTCAAGCTTTTAAAAAACAGGTCAATTTCACATTCAGTTCATCATCCCACATCTCAATTGGCTCATATCAGTTCAAAGACCCAGTAAACACAATCTCTGAGTTGTGCTGTATTATACTTATGATGAGCTGCATTATGACCATCTGCTTCACTTTCTGTTTTTAGAAAGTTTATCATAAGTAGCATGCACCCATGCTATACCACACACATCTAATGCCATTGTAGCTGTAAGTTTATATCCAAAGTATTCAAGCCCCACAGTCTGATGAAGGTGAGATATGTAAAGCTAGGGGTTGGGAGTCCCCCATCCAGAGATTTTTCACTTTTTTTAATATTAAAAAACACACACATTAGTTTCTCTTGTTAGTTTTTTACAATTTTTAAAAAGATGTTCAGTTACTGTTTTGTTGGGGATTTTATATTTTGTGTTTATTTTTTACCTCTTTTGTATAAGCAGGGAATTTATAGGGAAATATATACTTTATGGAATAATTTTAAGAACTAAAATATATTTTATCTTAAATAAATTAACGTATCTTTGATCTTACAGCTAAATCACTGATTATATATTTGCAGAGCCGACTTAAAGGATGAAAGAAAATTCTATCAAGAGTGTTACTTTTGACTTCAAAGCCCTCCGAATATAGTCTTTTAACTACCTGTGGAAAAAAAAGAAAAGAAAAGCTAGTATCATGAGGTATTTGACTTCGGTCAGAACTGCCGCATGACAGAATCGTCAGGATGGGGCCGGTCATAACTCAGGACTGAGTATACTTGCATCCAAACAGTTACTGTGGGGTAGATTCCAAGTCATTGAAACCTGGTGTTCAGAGCCAAACTGAACCTTGTTAGATAGGGGCTGCAAGGCTCTGTGAGGGTTCAAAAGCAAACCACCAGGTCTGCCTTCTGAGGTACCACGATATGGGTTCAGATGATCGTTTAAGTTATGAATTGAGCACTTAACTGTTTGTGCCACCCAGAGATGGCTTGTTGGAAAATAGCTTTTCACTGTTTAGTGTCTTTCCCAAACGGAAACGGGTGCTTACTTGTGTCCTGCCTCTTCTTATATTACTTGTGTTAGTCTGAGTACATTAGAGAAATAAATCCACAGAAACTGAAATGTATAAAAGAGAGCTTTAGATAAAGGGTAAATGCACATGGAGAAAAAATCCCAAACCAGTGCAGCCCAAGTGTACAAGTCCAACATTAGCCCATATGTCCCACACCAATCCACAATGTCCTCCTCCATCTCAACAAAGACATGCAGTGTGGGTGGCTGCAGGTGGAAAGAACTGCCCATCTGGGTTTCTGAGGTTGTTAACTCTTTACTGGAATTGAAAGCGCCTTTTGTGCGCCTGGAGCGGCTGGTGTTTGTAACCACTCAGACACGAGGGCTCCATCTCCTTGTGCAGAACTACTCGTGATTTATTATCTACCCCAATGCTGCTTCAAGGGTGGTACATGGGCCGTTGATAAACTGTGAATGTTTAAAATATGTCCATTTGTAGCTAGGTACAGAAAGGAAAGTCAGAGTGCAGGTCACTGCTATTTCCAATGCCAGCAATGTCATGTAAAGGGCAAAGCGCGCAGCAGGGTGTCTAGACGAAGGACACACTGAGGATGACGAAATACACCACTGAAAACCTTATGCTAATCATGGAAACACTGTCAGGTAGTGAAGGACTAGTAAACCAAGGCAGAACTTTGCCAGAGAGAGGGCCAGATGACGAACACTTCTGGTCAGATTAAAGGGGAGGGCCAGTGACAAAGAGCCAGGTCTTTTGCACGATGCATGGCCACGGGGGCTTCAAAGATGGGTTCAAACATCAAAAAGATATGAGGGTGGCCCAGGATTGGCAAGCCTTTCCTTGTCCTGTACATTGGGGTTGCTTTAAAGCAGACCAACTGGATAGTACCTACCAACAAGACCAACCAAGGAAGAGGAAGCCTCTATGATCCCAGAAACAGACATCACGAGGACGTGTCAGGGGACTTTTATAAAGGTAACCAATGTCCTCTTCCCTCATCACAGAAAGCTGGGGAAGCACCATTGTCCTGGTTTACCAGATATTTCCCAGATGAATTATTGTCCAGCTGCCCGTAGGAAGGAGAAATACCTATAGACATGACGGAAGGGGGGTTCACTCTGCTATGGGAATGTGTTTATCTGTGCACTTTAGATGTGGAAATTCACACACACGTGTATAAAAGAGAGTTGTAATTAAATATTAAATGCACATCAAGAAACTTCCCTAAAAGATCTTTTTAATCTCATAAGCCCACCATTATGCCATAGGCCCCCCAGAATCCACAACCATCTACAAAAGAGATGGAATGAGGCTGACTGCTAGTAAGAGCCAAGTCAGAGAAAGCAAAATAATCTCATATTTGGTGGGCATCTGCATATACCTTGGGAGCACCCAAAGCTGTTTCACGTAGATAATGTGGCTTCTGCTCAGATATGTCTGAGTGTACGTGAGGTTTGGAAGGAGTAGCATTTAACTGGCTAAGGCATCATCTCACTTTACTGAATTTCAAAATCAAGATGCTCAAGAACTTGCAATGCTAAAGTGACCAAGGGATGAATCATTCGGCCGTTCAATTAACACCACCTGTGCATTTTGGACATTTAGCATGATAAGCTAACAATATGATTGAGCATAACCTGTTGTGAAAAACAGGAAGATACAGAAAGCTCCATTGTTTAATGTAATTATTGTATAAGAGAACCTGCAGGATGTAAAATTTCCCATCAATAACTGATGATGGAAAGTGATAATGCTCCTTAACCCTCCCCCACACCCCCCAAAAAAAACTCATGTTGAGGCACTCTAGAAATGAAAAACGTAAATCTGGGTGAGGCAACACTGAAGTCACCCTTTGAAACGCGGCATGTTAAGATTTCCTTCACATTCAAATAGTTGAAAATCTAAGGCATGAGCTGAGAATAGTAAAACTATTTGAGGCTCCATAATCGGTGCAGGGGAAACACCAGAATAATTGCCTCTTCCTTAATAAACTTGAATCTGCTGGAGTTATATTTGGAGGTGAGATATGGGAAACTGTTTGAATTACAATAGTATGGAAGTAAAATAAATTTCACTGTGAGTAGCTCAAATGTTTTCATTGGAATCGGTTGTCTGAATGACACCCACCTGGAGCTTTTTTTTTTTTTTTCAGTTGTAGCTTTTGATTCTGTGTCTTCTCTTCTGCAGGCTAGGTTTTCAGGGTATTGACTGCTCTTTCTAGACTTTTGACAAACCTTTAGTCTGCAGGTTTAAGGTCTGGTGCTGGCTGCAGTTTTGTCTATGGGAAGGGGAGGGACACAGAATCAAGGGGTTTATTCAGATGGTCTATGTGTCCTAACGTAGAAGTCAGACAGAACAGTCTGGTTACTGTAGTTGCCATCCCCCTGGGACTGAGTTTTGGCTGCAGGAGAAGAATGATAGGGATAAAAGTGATGCAAACAGAAGCAAGTATCTTTAATATATTGATGCGTTCAGACTCCAGCCTAGACACTGATCCTTTCTGGGGCCTTTATATGCAGTCTCCCCTGACTCCAAAACAGTTCTGAGGAGTCGGAGATTGTGACGGAGTAGGAGGGCTCACTGCCTAGATATCACACGTCGTAGGACCACATGAGGGCTATTCCACGTCAAGCGGTGTCTTAGTGTGCCTCAATCAGTGTTTCCGCCCAAATCCCTAGGCTTCTGAAGTTCCTAGTACCCTGTGTCCTGCAGTCCGTTTTACCCAATAACCTTGGTGTTTATACTTTAGAACCACATTTTCATTTGTGGAGATTAAAAAAGTGTTATTAAATAATGTGTTTTATGGAAACTGAATAAATTAGGCATTAGAAACTTATTTGGCTAAAAAAATATAATGCCAGTTTACAAGGAAATGTCTGGATACGCTGAGTAGGCAGTCATAGAGCCGGCTCTCAGTTGGCAGTCAAGCACTTGCTTCATTGAATGTGTGTCACTATCCACAGTGTTGGAAGTAAATTGGCATCATGAAACAGGTTCCTGAAAGGTCCCCAAATCACTATTCCAAGGATTGAAACCATACTTTTTCCCATTCCATTTAGCCTTCCAGATCATTCAAGCTTTTAAAAAACAGGTCAATTTCACATTCAGTTCATCATCCCACATCTCAATTGGCTCATATCAGTTCAAAGACCCAGTAAACACAATCTCTGAGTTGTGCTGTATTATACTTATGATGAGCTGCATTATGACCATCTGCTTCACTTTCTGTTTTTAGAAAGTTTATCATAAGTAGCATGCACCCATGCTATACCACACACATCTAATGCCATTGTAGCTGTAAGTTTATATCCAAAGTATTCAAGCCCCACAGTCTGATGAAGGTGAGATATGTAAAGCTAGGGGGTGGGAGTCCCCCATCCAGAGATTTTTCACTTTTTTTAATATTAAAAAACACACACATTAATTTCTCTTGTTAGTTTTTTACAATTTTTAAAAAGATGTTCAGTTACTGTTTTGTTGGGGATTTTATATTTTGTGTTTATTTTTTACCTTTTTGTATAAGCAGGGAATTTATAGGGAAATATATACTTTATGGAATAAATTTTGAGAACTAAAATATATTTTATCTTAAATAAATTAACGTATCTTTGATCTTACAGCTAAATCACTGATTATATATTTGCAGAGCCGACTTAAAGGATGAAAGAAAATTCTATCAAGAGTGTTACTTTTGACTTCAAAGCCCTCCGAATATAGTCTTTTAACTACCTGTGGAAAAAAAAAGAAAAGAAAAGCTAGTATCATGAGGTATTTTACTTCGGTCAGAACTGCCTCATGACAGAATCGTCAGGATGGGGCCGGTCATAACTCAGGACTGAGTATACTTGTATCCAAACAGTTACTGTGGGGTAGATTCCAAGTCATTGAAACCTGGTGTGCAGAGCCAAACTGAACCTTGTTAGATAGGGGCTGCAAGGCTCTGTGAGGGTTCAAAAGCAAACCACCAGGTCTGCCTTCTGAGGTACCACGATATGGGTTCAGATGATCGTTTAAGTTATGAATTGAGCACTTAACTGTTTGTGCCACCCAGAGATGGCTTGTTGGAAAATAGCTTTTCACTGTTTAGTGTCTTTCCCAAACGGAAACGGGTGCTTACTTGTGTCCTGCCTCTTCTTATATTACTTGTGTTAGTCTGAGTACATTAGAGAAATAAATCCACAGAAACTGAAATGTATAAAAGAGAGCTTTAGATAAAGGGTAAATGCACATGGAGAAAAAATCCCAAACCATTGCAGCCAAGTGTACAAGTCCAACATTAGCCCATATGTCCCACACCAATCCACAATGTCCTCCTCCATCTCAACAACGACATGCAGTGTGGGTGGCTGCAGGTGGAAAGAACTGCCCATCTGGGTTTCTGAGGTTGTTAACTCTTTACTGGAATTGAAAGCGCCTTTTGTGCGCCTGGAGCGGCTGGTGTTTGTAACCACTCAGACACGAGGGCTCCATCTCCTTGTGCAGGACTACTCGTGATTTATTATCTACCCCAATGCTGCTTCAAGGGTGGTACATGGGCCGTTGATAAACTGTGAATGTTTAAAATATGTCCATTTGTAGCTAGGTACAGAAAGGAAAGTCAGAGTGCAGGTCACTGCTATTTCCAATGCCAGCAATGTCATGTAAAGGGCAAAGCGCGCAGCAGGGTGTCTAGACGAAGGACACACTGAGGATGACGAAATACACCACTGAAAACCTTATGCTAATCATGGAAACACTGTCAGGTAGTGAAGGACTAGTAAACCAAGGCAGAACCTTGCCAGAGGGAGGGCCAGATGACGAACACTTCTGGTCAGATTAAAGGGGAGGGCCAGTGACAAAGAGCCAGGTCTTTTGCACGATGCATGGCCACGGGGGCTTCAAAGATGGGTTCAAACATCAAAAAGATATGAGGGAGGCCCAGGATTGGCAAGCCTTTCCTTGTCCTGTACATTGGGGTTGCTTTAAAGCAGACCAACTGGATAGTACCTACCAACAAGACCAACCAAGGAAGAGGCGGCCTCTATGATCCCAGAAACAGACATCACGAGGACGTGTCAGGGGACTTTTATAAAGGTAACCAATGTCCTCTTCCCTCATCACAGAAAGCTGGGGAAGCACCATTGTCCTGGTTTACCAGATATTTCCCAGATGAATTACTGTCCAGCTGCCCGTAGGAAGGAGAAATACCTATAGACATGACGGAAGGGGGGTTCACTGTGCTATGGGAATGTGTTTATCTGTGCACTTTAGATGTGGAAATTCACAGACACACGTGTATAAAAGAGAGTTGTAATTAAATATTAAATGCACATCAAGAAACTTCCCTAAAAGATCTTTTTCATCTCATAAGCCCACCATTATGCCATAGGCCCCCCAGAATCCACAACCATCTACAAAAGAGATGGAATGAGGCTGACTGCTAGTAAGAGCCAAGTCAGAGAAAGCAAAATAATCTCATATTTGGTGGGCATCTGCATATACCTTGGGAGCACCCAAAGCTGTTTCATGTAGATAATGTGGCTTCTGCTCAGATATGTCTGAGTGTACGTGAGATTTGGAAGGAGTAGCATTTAACTGGCTAAGGCATCATCTCACTTTACTGAATTTCAAAATCAAGATGCTCAAGAACTTGCAATGCTAAAGTGACCAATGGATGAATCATTCGGCCGTTCAATTAACACCACCTGTGCATCTTGGACATTTGGCATGATAAGCTAACAATATGATTGAGCATAACCTGTTGTGAAAAACAGGAAGATACAGAAAGCTCCATTGTTTAATGTAATTATTGTATAAGGGAACCTGCAGGATGTAAAATTTCCCATCAATAAGTGATGATGGAAAGTGATAATGCTCCTTAACCCTCCCCCACACCCCCAAAAAAAAACTCATGTTGAGGCACTCTAGAAATGAAAAACGTAAATCTGGGTGAGGCAACACTGAAGTCACCCTTTGAAACGCGGCATGTTAAGATTTCCTTCACATTCAAATAGTTGAAAATCTAAGGCATGAGCTGAGAATAGTAAAACTATTTGAGGCTCCATAATCGGTGCAGGGGAAACACCAGAATAATTGCCTCTTCCTTAATAAACTTGAATCTGCTGGAGTTATATTTGGAGGTGAGATATGGGAAACTGTTTGAATTACAATAGTATGGAAGTAAAATAATTTTCACTGTGAGTAGCTCAAATGTTTTCATTGGAATCGGTTGTCTGAATGACACCCACCTGGAGCTTTTTTTTTTTTTTTCAGTTGTAGCTTTTGATTCTGTGTCTTCTCTTCTGCAGGCTAGGTTTTCAGGGTATTGACTGCTCTTTCTAGACTTTTGACAAACCTTTAGTCTGCAGGTTTAAGGTCTGGTGCTGGCTGCAGTTTTGTCTATGGGAAGGGGAGGGACACAGAATCAAGGGGTTTATTCAGATGGTCTATGTGTCCTAACGTAGAAGTCAGACAGAACAGTCTGGTTACTGTAGTTGCCATCCCCCTGGGACTGAGTTTTGGCTGCAGGAGAAGAATGATAGGGATAAAAGTGATGCAAACAGAAGCAAGTATCTTTAATATATTGATGCGTTCAGACTCCAGCCTAGACACTGATCCTTTCTGGGGACTTTATATGCAGTCTCCCCTGACTCCAAAACAGTTCTGAGGAGTCGGAGATTGTGACGGAGTAGGAGGGCTCACTGCCTAGATATCACACGTCGTAGGACCACATGAGGGCTATTCCACGTCAAGCGGTGTCTTAGTGTGCCTCAATCAGTGTTTCCGCCCAAATCCCTAGGCTTCTGAAGTTCCTAGTACCCTGTATCCTGCAGTCCGTTTTACCCAATAACCTTGGTGTTTATACTTTAGAACCACATTTTCATTTGTGGAGATTAAAAAAGTGTTATTAAATAATGTGTTTTATGGAAACTGAATAAATTAGCCATTAGAAACTTATTTGGCTAAAAAAATATAATGCCAGTTTACAAGGAAATGTCTGGATACGCTGAGTAGGCAGTCATAGAGCCGGCTCTCAGTTGGCAGTCAAGCACTTGCTTCATTGAATGTGTGTCACTATCCACAGTGTTGGAAGTAAATTGGCATCATGAAACAGGTTCCTGAAAGGTCCCCAAATCACTATTCCAAGGATTGAAACCATACTTTTTCCCATTCCATTTAGCCTTCCAGATCATTCAAGCTTTTAAAAAACAGGTCAATTTCACATTCAGTTCATCATCCCACATCTCAATTGGCTCATATCAGTTCAAAGACCCAGTAAACACAATCTCTGAGTTGTGCTGTATTATACTTATGATGAGCTGCATTATGAACATCTGCTTCACTTTCTGTTTTTAGAAAGTTTATCATAAGTAGCATGCACCCATGCTATACCACACACATCTAATGCCATTGTAGCTGTAAGTTTATATCCAAAGTATTCAAGCCCCACAGTCTGATGAAGGTGAGATATGTAAAGCTAAGGGGTGGGAGTCCCCCATCCAGAGATTTTTCACTTTTTAAAATATTAACAAACACACACATTAGTTTCTCTTGTTAGTTTTTTACAATTTTTAAAAAGATGTTCAGTTACTCTTTTGTTGGGGATTTTATATTTTGTGTTTATTTTTTACCTCTTTTGTATAAATAGGGAATTTATAGGGAAATATATACTTTATGGAATAAATTTTAAGAACTAAAATATATTTTATCTTAAATAAATTAACGTATCTTTGATCTTACAGCTAAATCACTGATTATATATTTGCAGAGCCGACTTAAAGGATGAAAGAAAATTCTATCATGAGTGTTACTTTTGACTTCAAAGCCCTCCGAATATAGTCTTTTAACTATCTGTGGGGAAAAAAAGAAAAGAAAAGCTAGTATCATGAGGTTTTTGACTTCGGTCAGAACTGCCTCATGACAGAATCGTCAGGATGGGGCCGGTCATAACTCAGGACTGAGTATACTTGCATCCAAACAGTTACTGTGGGTTAGATTCCAAGTCATTGAAACCTGGTGTGCAGAGCCAAACTGAACCTTGTTAGATAGGGGCTGCAAGGCTCTGTGAGGGTTCAAAAGCAAACCACCAGGTCTACCTTCTGAGGTACCACGATATGGGTTCAGATGATCGTTTAAGTTATGAAATGAGCACTTAACTGTTTGTGCCATCCAGAGATGGCTTGTTGGAAAATAGCTTTTCACTGTTTAGTGTCTTTCCCAAACGGAAACAGGTGCTTACTTGTGTCCTGCCTCTTCTTATATTACTTGTGTTAGTCTGAGTACATTAGAGAAATAAATCCACAGAAACTGAAATGTATAAAAGAGAGCTTTAGATAAAGGGTAAATGCACATGGAGAAAAAATCCCAAACCAGTGCAGCCCAAGTGTACAAGTCCAACATTAGCCCATATGTCCCACACCAATCCACAATGTCCTCCTCCATCTCAACAACGACATGCAGTGTGGGTGGCTGCAGGTGGAAAGAACTGCCCATCTGGGTTTCTGAGGTTGTTAACTCTTTACTGGAATTGAAAGCGCCTTTTGTGCGCCTGGAGCGGCTGGTGTTTGTAACCACTCAGACACGAGGGCTCCATCTCCTTGTGCAGGACTACTCGTGATTTATTATCTACCCCAATGCTGCTTCAAGGGTGGTACATGGGTCGGTGATAAACTGTGACCTGTTTAAAATCTGTCCATTTGTAGCTAGGTACAGAAAGGAATGTCAGAGTGCAGGTTACTGCTATTTCCAATGCCAGCAATGTCATGTAAAGGGCAAAGCGCGCAGCAGGGTGTCTAGATGAAAGACACACTGAGGATGACGAAATACACCACTGAAAACTGAAAACCTTATGCTAATCATGGAAACACTGTCAGGTCGTGAAGGACTAGTAAACCAAGGCAGAACCTTGCCAGAGAGAGGGCCAGATGACGAACACTTCTGGCCAGATTAAAGGGGAGGGCCAGTGACAAAGAGCCAGGTCTTTTGTACGATGCATGGACACGGGGGCTTCAAAGATGGGTTCAAACATCAAAAAGATATGAGGGTGGCCCAGGATTGGCAAGCCTTTCCTTGTCCTGTACATTGCTGTTGCTCTGAAGCAGCCCAACTGGATAGTACCTACCAACAAGACCAACCAAGGAAGAGGAAGCCTCTATGATCCCAGAAACAGACATCACGAGGACGTGTCAGGAGATTTTTATAAAGGTAACCAATGTCCTGGTCCCTCATCACAGAAAGCTGGGGAAACACCATTGTCCTGGTTTTCCACATGTTTCCCAGTTGAATTACTGTCCAGCTGCCCATAGGAAGGAGAAATACCTATAGACATAACGGAAGGGAGGTTCATTCTGCTATGGGAATGTGTTAATCTGTGCACTTTAGATGTGGAAATCCACAGGCACACGTGTATAAAAGAGAGTTGTAATTAAATATTAAATGCACATCAAGAAACTTCCCTAAAAGATCTTTTTAATCTCATAAGCCCACCATTATGCCATAGGCCCCTCAGAATCCACAACCATCTACAAAAGAGTTGTAATGAGGCTGACTGCTAGTAAGAGCCAAGTCAGAGAAAGCAAAATAATCTCATATTTGGTGGGAATCTGCATATACCTTGGGAGCACCCAAAGCTGTTTCATGTAGATAATGTGGCTTCTGCTCAGATATGTCTGAGTGTACATGAGTTTTGGAAGGAGTAGCATTTAACTGGCTAAGGCATCATCTCACTTTACTGAATTTCAAAATCAAGATGCTCAAGAACTTGCAATGCTAAAGTGACCAATGCATGAATCATTCCGGCCTTCAATTAACACCACCTGTGCATCTTGGACATTTGGCGTGATAAGATAACAATATGAGTGAGCATAACCTGTTGTGAAAAACAGGAAGAAACAGAAAGCTCCATTGTTTAATGTAATTATTGTACACAGGAACCTGCAGGATGTAAAATTTGCCATCAACAACTGAAGATGGAAAATGATAATGCTCCTTACCCCTCCCTCCCCCCCAAAAAAAATAAAAACTCATGTTGAGGCACTCTAAAGTGCCCAGATTAACACATTCCCATAGCGGAGTGAACCTCCCTTTCATCATGTCTATAGGTATATCTCCTTCCTTTGGGCATCTGGACAGTAATTCATTTGGGGAACGTCTGTTAAACCAGGACAATGGTGCTTCCCCAGCTTTCTGTGATGAGGGGCCAGGCCATTGGTTACCTTTATAAAAGTCTCCTGACACGTCCTAGTGATGTCAGTTTCTGGGATGATAGAGGCTTCCTCTTCCTCCGTTGGTCTTGTTGGTAGATGCTATCCAGTTGGTCTGCTTCAAAGCAACCCCAATGTACAAGACAAGGAATGGCTTACCTGTCCTGGGCCACCCTTATAACTTTCTGATGTTTGAACCCATCTTTGCAGCCCCCATGGCCATGCATCTTGCAAACGGCCTGGCTCTTTGTCACTGGCCCTCCCCTTTAATCTGAGCAGAAGGGTTCGTCATCTGGCCCTCTCTCTGACAAGATTCTGCCTTGCTTTACTAGTCCTCCACTACCTGACAGTGTTTCCATGATTAGCATAAGATTTTCATTGGTGTATTTCGTCATCCTCCGTGTTTCGTTAGTCTAGAAACCCTGCTGTGTGCTTTGCCCTTTACATGACATTGCTGGCATTGGAAATAGCTGGGACCTGCACTCTGACCTTCCTTTCTGTACCTAGCTACAAATGGACATATTTTAAACAGGTCACAGTTTATCACCGGCCCATGTACCACCCTTGGAGCAGCATTGGGATAGATAATAAATCACGAGTAGTCCTGCACAAGGAGATGGAGCCCTCGTGTCTGAGTGGTTACAAACACCAGCCACTCCAGGCGCACAAAAGGCGCTTTTAATTCCCGTAAATGGTTAACAACCTCAGAAAACCAGATGGGCTGTTCTTTCCACCTGCAGCCACCATCACAGCATGTGTTTGTTAAGATGGAGAGGACATTGTGGATTGGGGTGGGACATATGGGCTAATGTTGGACTTGTAGACTTTGGCTGCATTGGTATGGGATTTTTTTTCCATGTGCATTTTCCCTTTATCTAAAGCTCTCTTTTATTCATTTCAGTTTCTGTGGATTTATTTCTCTAATGTACTCAGACTAACACAACTAATATAAGAAAAGGCAAGACACAAGTAATCACCCGTTTCCGTTGGGGAAAAACACTAAAGAGTGAAAAGCTATTTTCCTCCATGCCATATCTGGGTGGCAAAAACATTTAATTGCTCAATTCGTAACTAAAACGATCATCTGAGCCCATATGTTGGTACCTCAGAAGACAGACCTGGTGGTCTGCTTTTGAACCCAGACACAGCCTTGCAACCCCTCTATCACACGGTTCAGTTTGGCTCTGCACACCTGGTAGTTCCATGACTTGGAATCTACCCCACAGTAACTGTTTGGATGAAAGGTACTCAGTCCTGTGTTATGATAGGCCCCATCCTGACGATTCTGTCATGAGGCAGTCCTGACCGAAGTCAAATACCTCATGATTCTTGCTTTGCTTTTGTTATTTTTTTCCACAGGTTGTTAAAACACTTTATTAAGAAGGCTTTGAAGTCAAAAGTAACACTCTTGATAGAATTTTCTTTCATCCTTTAAGTTGGCTCACTTTTTAAAAATATTAACACAGACACAAAACATTTGTTTCTCTTGTTAGTTTTTTACAATTTTTAAAAAGCTGCACAGTTACTGTTTTGTTGGGTATTTTATATTTTGTGTTTATTTTCATATTTACCTCTTTTGTATAAGTAGGGAATTTATAGGGAAATATGTACTGTATGGAATAAATTTAAGAATTAAATATATTTTATTTTAAATAAATTAACGGAACTTTGATCTTACAGCTGAATCACTGATTATATATTTGCAGAGCCGACTTAAAGGATGGAAGAAAATTCTATCAAGAGCGTTACTTTTGACTTCAAAGTCTTCTTAATAAAGTCTTTTAACTACATGTGGAAAAAAATAAGAAAAGGCAAGCTAGAATCATGATGTATTTGACTTCGGTCAGGACTGCCTCATGACAGAATCGTCAGGATGGGGCCTGTCATAAAACAGGACTGAGTACCTTTCATCCAAACAGTTACTGTGGGGCAGATTCCAAGTCATGGAACTACCAGGTGTGCAGAGCCAAACTGAACCGTGTGACATAGGGGCTGCAAGTCTGTGTGTGAGTTCCAAAGCAGACCACCAGGTCTGTCTTCTGAGGTACCACCTTATGGGCTCAGATGATTGTTTTAGTTACGAATTGAGCAATTAAATGTTTGTGCCACCCAGAGATGGCATGGAGGAAAACAGCTTTTCACTCTTTAGTGTTTTTCCCAAACGGAAACGGGTGCTTACTTGTGTCCTGCATTTTCTTATATTGGTTGTATTAGTCTGAGTACATTAGAGAAATAAATCCACAGAAACAGAAATGGATAAAAGAGAGCTTTAGATGAAAGGAAAATGCACATGGAGAAAAAAATCCCAAACCAGTGCAGCCAAAGTCTACAAGTCCAATATTAGCCCATATGTCCACATCAATCAAGAATGACCTCTCCATCTTAACAAACACATGCAGTGATGGTGGCTGCAGGTGGAAAGAACTGTCCATCTGGTTTTCTTAGGTTGTTAACTCTTTCCTGGAATTAAAAGCGCCTTTAGTGCGCCTGGAGCAGCTGGTGTTTGTAACCACTCAGACAAGAGGGCTCCATCTCCTTGTGCAGGACTACTCGTGTTTTATTATCTACCCCAATGCTGCTCTAAGGGTGGTTCATGGGCCGGTGATAAACTGTGACCTGTTTAAAATATGTCCATTTGTAGTGAGGAACAGAAAGGAAGGTCAGAGTGCAGGTCCCAGCTATTTCCAATGCCAGCAATGTCATGTAAAGGGAAAAGCACGCAGCAGGGTTTCTAGACTAACGACACACTGAGGATGACAAAATACACCAATGAAAATTTTATGCTAATCATGGAAACACTGTCAGGTAGTGGAGGACTAGTAAAGCAAGGCAGAATCTTGTCAGAGAGAGGGCCAGATGACGAACCCTTCTAGTCAGATTAAATTGGAGGGCTAGTGACAAAGAGCCAGGCCGTTTGCACGATGCATGGCCATGGGGGCTGCAAAGATGGGTTCAAACATCAGAAAGATATAAGGCTGGACCAGGACTGACAAAGCATTCCTTGTCCTGTACATTGGGTTTTCTTAGAAGCAGACCTACTGGATAGATTCTACCAACAAGACCAACCGAGGATGAGGAAGCCTCTATGGTCCCAGAAACTGACATCACTAGGAAGTGTCAGGAGACTTCTATAAAGGTAACCAATGGCCTGGCCCCTCATCACAGAAAGCTGGGGAAGCACCATTGTCCTGGTTTAACAGACGTTCCCCAGATGAATTACTGTCCAGATGCCCATAGGAAGGAGAATTACCTATATACATGACGGAAGGGAGGTTCACTCCGCTATGGGAATGTGTTAATCTGTGCACTTTAGATGTTGAAACCCACAGACACACGTGTATAAAAGAGAGTTGTAATTAAATATTAAATTCACATCAAGAAAACTTCCCCAAAAGATATTTTTAATCTCATAAGCCCACCATTATCCCATAGGCCTCCCAGAATACACACAGTCTTCAACCATCTACAAAAGACATGGAATGAGGCTGACTGCTAGTAAAAGCCAAGTCAGAGAAAGCAAAATAATCTCATATTTGGTGGGCATTTGAATATAGCTGTGGAGCAACCAAAGCTGTTTCACGTAGATAATGTGGCTTCTGCTCAGATATTTCTGAGTGTACGTGAGGGTTGGAAGCAGTAGCGTTTAACTGGCTAAGGCATCACCTCACTTTACTGAATTTCAAAATCAAGATGCTCAAGAACTTGCAATGCTAAAGTGACCAATGCATGAATCATTCCGCCCTTCAATTAACACCACCTGTGCTATTGGACATTTGGCATGATAAGCTAACAATATCAGTGACCATAACCTGTTGTGAAAAACAGGAAGATACAAAAAGTTTCATTGTTTAATGTAATTATTGTATATGGGAACCTGCAGGATGTAAAATTTCCCATCAACAACTGATGATGGGAAATGATAATGCTCTTTGACCCCCCAAAAAACCCATATTGAGGCACTCTAGAAATTAAAAACATAAATCTTTGTGAGGCAACTCAGAAGGCAGCCTGTTTAACGCGACATTTTATGATTTCCTTCACATTCAAGTAGTTGAAAATCTAAGGCATGAGCTGAGAAGAGTAAAACTGTTTGAGGCTCCATAATCGGTGCAGGGGAAACACCAGAATAATTGCCTCTTCCTTAATACACTTGAATCTGCTGGAGTTACATTTGGAGGTGAGATATGGGAAACTGTTTGAATTACAATAGAATGGATGTAAAAGCAATTTTACACTGTGAGAAGCTCAAGTGTTTTCATTGGAATCGCTTGTCTGAATGACACCCACCTGTAGTTTTTTTTTTTTAAGTTGTAGCTTTTGATTCTGTGTCTTCTCTTCTGCAGGCTAGGTTTCCAGGTTATTGAGTGCTCTTTCTAGACTTTTGACAAACTCTTAGTCTGCAGGTTTAAGGTCTGGTGCTGGCTGAAGCTTTGACTATGAGAGGGATAGGGACACAGAATCAAATTTTTTATTCAGATGGTCTATGTGTCCTAACGTAGATGTCAGACTAAACAGTGAGGTTACTGTAGTTGCCATCTGCCTGGGACTGAGTTGTGGCTGTAGGAGAAGCATGATAGGGATAAAAGTGATGCAAACAGAAGCAAGTATCTTTAATATTTTGATGCCTTCAGACTGCAGCCTGGACACTGATCCTTTCTGGGGACTTTATATGCAGTCTCCCCTGACTCCAAAACAGTTCTGAGGAGTCGGTGATAGTGACTGAGTAGGAGGGCTCACTGCCTAGATATCACACTTCATAGGTCTGCATGAGGGCTATTCCACCTCAAGCGGTGTCTCAGTGTGCCTCAATCAGTGTTTCCACTCAAATCCCTAGGCTTCTGAAGTTCCCAGTACTCTGTGTCCTGAAGTCCCTTTTACTCAATAACCCTGGTGTTTATACTTTATAACCACCTTTTCATTTGTGGAGATCAAAAACAAATTTGTTATTAAATAATGTGGTTTATGGAAAATGAAAAATCAGCCATTACAAACTTATTTGGCTAACAAAAATTATGCCAGTTTGCAAGGAAATGTCTGGATAGGCTGAGTAGGCAGCAATAGAGCCGGCTCAGAGTTGGCAGCCAAGGGCTTGCCTCATTGAATGTGTGTTACGATCCACAGTTTTGGAAATAAATTGTTGTCATGAAACAGGTTCCTGAAAGGTCCCCAAATCACTATTCCAAGGATTGAAACCATATTTTCCCCATTCCATTTAGCCTTCCAGATCATTCAAGCTTTTAAAAAACAGGTCAATTTCACATTCAGTTCATCAGCCCACAACTCAATTGGCTCATATCAGTTAAAAGACCCAGAAAACACAATCTCTGTTTTGTGCTGTATTATAGTTATGATGTGCTGCATTATGACCATCTGCCTCTCTTTCTTTTTTTTAGAAAATTTACCATAAGTAGCATGCACTCGTGCTATACCACACACCTGTGATGCCATTGTAGCTGTAAGTTTATATCCAATGTATTCAAGGCCCACAGACTGATGACGGTGAGATATGTAAAGCCAGGGGGTAGGATTCCCCCATCCTAAGATTTTTCACTTTTTAAAAATATTAACACAGACACAAAACAGTGGTTTCTCTTGTTAGTTTTTTTACAATTTTTAAAAAGCTGCTCAGTTACTGTTTTGTTGGGGATTTCCTATTTTGTGTTTGTTTTTATTTTTTACCTCTTTTTTATAAGTAGGGGATTTATAGGGAAATATGTACGCTATGGAATAAATTTTAAGAACCAAAATGTATTTTAATTTAAATAAATTAACCGATCTTTGATCTTACAGCTGAATCACTGATTATATATTTGCAGAGCCAACTAAAGGATGAAAGAAAATTCTATCAAGAGTGTTACTTTTGATTTCAAAGCCTTCTTAATAAAGTGTTTTAACTACCTGTGGAAAAAAAATAAGAAAAGGAAAGCTAGAATCATGATGTATTTGACTTCGGTCAGGACTGCCTCATGACAGAATCGTCAGGATGGGGCCTGTCATAACACAGGACTGAGTAACTTTCATCAAAACAGTTACTGTCGGGTAGATTCCAAGTCATGGAACTACCAGGTGTGCAGAGCCAAACTGAACCGTGTGAGACAGGGGCTACAAGGCTGTGTGTGGGTTGAAAATCAGACCACCAGGTCTGTCTTCTGAGGTACCACCATATGGGCTCAGATGATCGTTTTAGTTACGAATTGAGCACTTAACAGTTTGTGCCAACCAGAGATGGCATGGAGGAAAATAGCTTTTTCACTGTTTAGTGTTTTTCCCAAATGGAAACGGGTGCTTACTTGTGTCCTGCCTTTTCTTATATTAGTTGTGTTAGTCTGAGTACATTAGAGAAATAAATCCACAGAAACTGAAATGAATAAAAGAGAGCTTTAGATAAAGGGAAAATGCACATGGCGAAAAAAATCCCATACCAATGCAGCCAAAGTCTACAAGTCCAACATTATCCCATATGTCCCACCCCAATCCACAATGTCCTCTTCATCTTAACAAACACATGCTGTGATGGTGGCTGCAGGTGGAAAGAACTCCCCATCTGTTTTTCTGAGGTTGTTAACCCTTTACGGGAATTAAAAGCGCCTTTTGTGCGCCTGGAGCGGCTGGTGTTTGTAACCACTCAGACACGAGGGCTCCATCTCCTTGTGCAGGACTACAACGTGATTTATTATCTACCCCAATGCTGCTCCAAGGGTGTTACATGGGCCGGTGATAAACTGTGACCTGTTTAAAATATGTCCATTTGTAGCTAGGTACAGAAAGGAAGGTCAGAGTGCAGGTCCCAGCTATTTCCAATGCCAGCAATGTCATGTAAAGGGAAAAGCACACAGCAGGGTTTATAGACTAACGACACACTGAGGATGACAAAATACACCAATGAAAATCTTATGCTAATCATGGAAATACTGTCAGGTAGTGGACGACTAGTAAAGCAAGGCAGAATCTTGACAGAGATGGGGTCAGATGACGAACCCTTCTAATCAGATTAAATTGGAGGGCCAGTGACAAAGAGCCAGGCCGTTTGCATGATGCATGGCCATGAGGGCTGTAAAGATGGGTTCAAACATCAGAAAGATATAAGGGTGGCCCAGGACTGACAAAGTATTCCTTGTCCTACACATTGGGTTTTCTTAGAAGCAGACCAACTGGATAGCATCTACCAACAAGACCAACCGAGGAAGAGGAAGCCTCTATGGTCACAGAAACTGACATCACTAGGACGTGTCAGGAGACTTTTATAAAGGTAACCAATGGCCTGGCCCCTCATCACAGAAAGCTCGGGAAGCGCCATTGTCCTGGTTTAACAGACGTTCCCCAGATGAATTACTGTCCAGATGCCCATAGGAAGGAGAAATGCCTATAGACATGACGGAAGGGAGGTTCACTCGCTATGGGAATGTGTTAATTTGTGAACTTTAGATGTTGAAACCCACAGACACATGTGTATAAAAGAGAGTTGTAATTAAATATTAAATGCACATCAAGAAAACTTCCCCAAAAGATATTTTTAATCTCATAAGCCCACCATTATCCCATAGGCCTCCCAGAATCCACACAGTCTTCAAAAATCTACAAAAGAGATGGAAAGAGGCTGACTGCTACTAAAAGCCAAGTCAGAGAAAGCAAAATAATCTCATATTTGGTGGGCATCTGCATATAGCTGTGGAGCAACCAAAGCTGTTTCACGTAGATAATGTGGCTTCTGCTCAGATATTTCTGAGTGTATGTGAGGCTTGGAAGCAGTAGCGTTTAACTGGCTAAGGCATCATCTCACTATACTGAATTTCAAAATCAAGATGCTGGAGAAATTGCAAAGCTAAAGTGACCAATGCCTGAATCATTCCGCCCTTCAATTAACACCACCTGTGCATCTTGGTCATTTGGCATGATAAGCTAACAATATCAGTGAGCATAACCTGTTGTGAAAAACAGGAAGATACAAAAAGCTCCATTGTTTAATGTAATTATTGTATATGGGAACCTGCAGGATGAAAATTTCCCATCAACAACTGATGATGGGAAATGATAATGCTCTTTGCCCCCCCACAAAACCCATGTTGAGGCACTCGAGGAATTAAAAACATAAATCTGGGTGAGGCAACTCAGAAGGCAGCCTGTCTAACGCGACATTTTATGATTTCCTTAACATTCAAGTAGTTGAAAATCTAAGGCATGAGCTGAGAAGAGTAAAACTGTTTGAGGCTCCATAATCGGTTCAGGGTAAACACCAGAATAATTGCCTCTTCCTTAATACACTTGAATCTGCTGGAGTTACATTTGGAGGTGAGATATGGGAAATTGTTTGAATTACAATAGCATGGAAGTAAAAGCAATTTTACACTGTGAGAAGTTCAAGTGTTTTCATTGGAATCGCTTGTCCGAATGACACCCACCTGGAGCTTTTTTTTTTTTTTTTTTAAAGTTGTAGCTTTTGATTCTGTGTCTTCTAGTCTGCAGGCTAGGTTTCCAGGTCATTGAGTGCTCTTTCTAGACTTTTGACAAACTCTTAGTCTGCAGGTTTAAGGTCTGGTGCTGGCTGAAGCTTTGACTATGAGAGGGATAGGGACACAGAATCAAATTTTTTATTCAGATGGACTAGGTGTCCTAACGTAGAAGTCAGACAGAACAGTGTGGTTACTGTAGTTGCCATCTGCCTGGGACTGAGTTTGGCTGCATGAGAAGAATGATAGGGATAAAAGTGATGCAAAGAGAAGCAAGTATCTTTAATATATTGATGCCTTCAGACTCCAGCCTGGACACTGATCTTTTCTGGGGACTTTATATGCAGTCTCCCCTCACTCCAAAACAGTTCTGAGGATTCGGTGATAGTTACTGAGTAGGAGGGCTCACTGCCTAGATATCACACTCCGTAGGTCTGCATGAGGGCTATTCCACCTCAAGCGGTGTCTCAGTGTGCCTCAAGAAGTGTTTGCACCCAAATCCCTAGGCTTCTGAACTTCCCAGTACCCTGTGTCCTGCAGTGCCTTTTACTCAATAACCCTGGTGTTTATACTTTATAACCACATTTTCATTTGTGGAGATCATACACAAATTTGTTATTAAATTATGTGGTTTATGGAAAATGAAAAATAAGCCATCAAAACTTATTTGGCTAACAAAAATAATGCCAGTTTGCAAGGAAATGTCTGGATAGGGCACTTGGACTATCTAGGTTACCTAGCGGGCACTTAGACTATGTAGGTTAACTCGCAGGCACTTGGACTATCTAGGTTACCTAGCGGGCACATGGACTATGTACGTTTCCTAGTGGGCACTTGGACTATCTATGTTAACTTGCGGGCACATGGACTATGTAGGTTCCCTATCGGGCAATTAGACTATGTGGGTTACCTAGCGGGCACTTGAACTATGTATGTTCCCTAGCGGGCACTTGGACTATGCAGGTTACCTAGAGGGCCCTTGGACTATCTAGGTTACCTAACGGGCACTTGGACTATATAAGTTACCTAGAGGGCTCTTGGACTATTTAGGTTAACTAGCGGACACTTGGACGATCTAGGTTTACTAGCGGGCACTTGAACTATCTAGGTTACATAGCGGGCCCTTGGACTATGTAGGTTAACTAGCAGGCCCTTGGACTATGTAGGTTAACTAGAAGGGACTTGGACTATCAGGTTAACTAGCGGTCACTTGGACCATGTAGGTAACCTAGCGGGAACTTGGTCTGTCTAGGTTACCTATTGGGCACTTGGACTATCTAGGTTACCTAACGGGCACTTGGACTATGCAGGTAATGTGGCGGGCACTTGGACTGACTAGGTTACCTAGCGGGCACTTGGACTTCTAGGTTAACGAACGGCACTTGGACTATGTAGGTTGCCTAGCGGGCACTTGGACGATCTATGTTAGGTAACGGACACTTGGACTATCTAGGTTACCTAGGGGGAACTTGGACTATGTAGGTTACCTAGCGGGCACTTAGACTATCTAGGTTACCTAACGGGCACTTTGACTATATAGGTTACCTAGCGGGCACTTGGACTATCTAGGTTAACTAGCGGGCACTTGGTCTATCTAGGTTACCTAGCGGGCACTAGGACAATGTAGGTTTCCTAGCGGTCACTTGGACTATCTAGGCTACCAAACGGGCACTTGGACTATGTAGGTTAACTAGCGGGCACTTGGACTATCTAGGTTAGCTAACAGGAACATGGACTATCTAGGTTACCTAGCGGCACTAGGACCATGTAGGTTACCTAGCGGTCACTTGGAGTATCTAGGCTACCTAACGGGCACTTGGATTACTTAGGTTAACTAGCGGACACTTGGACGATCTAGGTTAACTAGCGGGCACTTGAAATATCTAGGTTACCTAGGGGGCCCTTGGACTATGTAGGTTAACTAGCGGGCACTTGGACTATCTAGGTTAGCTAACAGGAACATGGACTATCTAGGTTACCTAGCGGGCACTAGGAAAATCTAGGCTACCTAATGGTCACTTGGACTACTTAGGTTAACTAGCGAACACTTGGACGATCTAGGTTAACTAGCGGGCACTTGGAATATCTAGGTTAACTAGGGGGCCCTTGGACTATCTAGGTTACCTAGCGGGCACTAGGACTATGTAGGTTACCTAGCGGGCACTTGGACTATCTAGTTTAGCTAACAGGAACTTGGCCTATCTAGGTTTCCTAGCGGGCACTTTGACTATGTAGGTCACCTAGCGGGCACTTGGACTATCTAGGTTAGCTAACGGGCACTTGGACTATCTAGGTTACCTAGCGGGCACTTAGACTATGTAGGTTACCTAGCGGGCAGTTGGACTATCTAGGTTACCTAACGGGCATTTGGACTATGCAGGTAACATTGCGGGCACTTGGACTGTCTAGGTTACCTAACGGGAACATGGACATCTAGGTTAACGAACGGGCACTTGGACTATGTAGGTTGCCTACTGGGCACTTGGAAGATCTAGGTTAGGTAACGGGCACTAGGACTATCTAGGTTACCTAGCGGGAACTTGGACTTTGTAGGTAACCTAGCGGGCACTTGGAATATCTAGGTTACCTAATGGGCACTTGGACGATCTAGGTTAACTAGCTGGCACTTTGACTATGCAGGTTACCTAGCGGGCCTTTGGACTATGTAGGTTACCTAGCGGGCACTTGGACTATCTAGGTTAACGAACGGGCATTTGTACTATGTAGGTTAACTAAGAGGAACTTGGACTATCTAGGTTAACTAGCGGGCACTTGGACAATGCAGGTTCGCTAGCGGGTACTTTGACTATGTAGGTTCCCTAGCGGGAACTTGGACTATGTGGGTTTAACTAGCGGGCACTTGGAATATCTAGGTTAACTAGCAGGCCCTTGGACTATGTAGGTTAACTAGCGGGCACTTGGATTGTCTATGTTACCTAGCGGGCACTTGGACTATCTAGGTTAACGAACGGGCACTTGGACTATGTAGGTTAGCTAACAGGAACTTGGACTATCTAGGTTAACTAGCGGGCACTTGGACGATGCAAGTATCCTAGCGGGCACTTTGACTATATAGGTTCCCTAGTGGGCACTTGGACTATGTGGGTACCCTAGCGGGCTTTTGGACTATCTAGGTGACCTAACGGGCATTTGGACTATGTAGGTTCCCTAGTGGGCACTTGGATTATGTAGGTTCCTTTCCTGCACTTGAACTATGTAGGTTACCAGCGGGCATTTGGACTATGTAGGTTACCTAACGGGCAATTGGATTATGTAGGTTCCCTATCGGGCACTTGGACAATGTAGGTTAACTAGCGGGCGCTAGGACTATGTAGGTGCCCTAGAGGGCATTTGGACTATCTAGGTTACCTAATGGGCATTTGGACTATGTAGGTTCCCTAGTGGGCACTTGGATTATGTAGGTTCCCTTCTTGCACTTGGACTATGTAGGTTACTAGCGGGCATTTGGACTATGTAGGTTACCTAGCGGGCACTTGGATTATGTAGGTTCCCTATCGGGCACTTGTACAATGTAGGTTAAGTAGCGGGCGCTAGGACTATGTAGGTGCCCTAGAGGGCATTTGGACTATATAGATTACCAAGCGCGCACTTGGACTTTGTAGGTTACCTAGCGGGCACTTGGATTATCTAGGTTACCTAACGGGCACTTGGACTATCTAGGTTCCCTAGCGGGCACGTGGACTATATAGCTTCCCTAAAGGGCACTTGGACTATGTAGGTTCCCTAGCAGGCACTCGGACTATGAAGGTTCCCTAGCGGGCAATTGGACTATGTAGGTTCCCTAGCAGGCCCTTTGACTATGTAAGTTCTCTAACGGGCACTTGGACTATGTGGGTTCCCTAGCGGGCATATGGACTATCTAGGTTACCTAACGGGCACTTGGACTATGTACGTTACTAGCGGGCATTTGGACTATGTGGGTTACCTAGCGGATACTTGGACTATGTAGGTTCCCTATCAGGGACTTGGACAATGTAGGTTAACCAGCGGGCACTAGGACTATGTAGGTTACCTAGCGGGCCCTTGGACTATGTAGGTTAACTAGCGGGCACTTGGACTATCTAGGTTAACTAGCGGGCACTTGGACTATCTAGGTTAACGAACGGGCACTTGGACTATGTAGGTTACCTAGTGGGCCCTTGGACTATGTAGGTTACCTAGCGGGCACTTGGACTATCTAGGTTAACGAACGGGCACTTGGACTATGTAGGTTAGCTAACAGGAACTTGGACTATCTAGGTTAACTAGCGGGCACTTGGATGATGCAGGTTCCCTAGCGGGCACTTGGACTATGTAGGTTCCCTAGCGGGCACTTGGACTATGTGGGTACCATAGCGGGCATTTGGACTATCTAGGTTATCTAACGGGCATTTGGACTATGTAGGTTCCCTAGCGGGCACTTGGATTATGTAGGTTCCCTTCTTGCACTTGGACTATGTACGTTACTAGAGGGCATTTGGTCTATGTAGGTTACCTAGCGGGCACTTGGACTATGTAGGTTAACTAGTGGGCGCTAGAACTATGTAGGTGTCCTAGCAGGCACTTGGACTATGTAGGTTAAATAGCGGGCACTTTGACTATCTAGGTTAACTAGCGGACACTTGGACGAACAAGGTTAACAAGCGGGCCCTTGGACTATGTAGGTTACATAGCGGGCACTTGAACTATCTAGGTTAGCTAACAGGAACTTGGACTATCTAGGTTACCTAGCGGGCACTTGGACTATCTCGGTTAACTAGCGGGCACTTGGACTATCTAGGTTACCTAGCGGGGACTTAGACTATGTAGGTAAACTAGCGGGCACATGGACGATCTAGGTTAACTAGCGGGCACTTGGACGATATAGGTGTACTAGCGGGTACTTGGATTATCTAGGTTAGCTAGCGGGCATTTGAACTATGTAGGTTAACTAGTGGGCCCTTCGACTATCTAGGTTAGCTAACGGGCACTTGGACTATGTAGGTTAATTAGCGGGTATTTGGACTATGAAGGTGCCCTAGCGGGAATTTGGACTATATATAGGTTACCTAGCGGGCACTTGGACTTTGTAGGTTACCTAGCGGGCACTTAGACTATCTAGGTTACCTAGCGTGCACTTGAACTATCTACGTTACCTAGCGGGTACTTGGACTATCCAGCTTAACTACGGGGCAATTGGACTATGTAGGTTAACTAACGGCCACTTGGACTATGTAAGTTCCCTAGAGGGCACTTGGATTATGTAGGTTCCCTATCAGGTACTTGGACTATGTAGGTTACTAACGGGCATTTGGACTATGTAGGTTACCTAACGGGCACTTGAACTATGAGGGTTCCGTATCGGGCACTTAGACAATGTTGGTCAACTAGCGGGCACTAGGACTATGTAGGTTACCTAGTGGGCACTTGGACTATCTAAGTTAGGTAACAGGCACGTGGACTATCTAGGTTACCTAGTGGGAACTTGAACTATGTAGGTTACCTAGCGGGCACTTTGACTATCTTGGTTACCTAGCGGGCACTTGGACTATGTAGGTTAACTAGCGGACACTTGAACGAACTAGGTTAACGAGCGGGCCCTTGGACTATGTAGGTTACCTAGGGGGCACTTGGACAATCTAGGTTAGCTAACAGGAACTTGGACTATCTAGGTTACTAGCGGGCACTTTGACTATGTAGGTCACCTAGCGGGCACTTGGACTATCTAGGTTAGCTAACGGGCACTTGGACTATCTAGGTTACCTAGCGGGCACTTAGACTATGTAGGTTACCTAGCGGGCACTTGGACTATCTAGGTTACCTATCGGGCACTTGACTTCTAGGTTAACGAACGGGCACTTGGACTATGTAGGTTGCCTAGCGGGCACATGGACGATCTAGGTGAGGTAACGGGCACTAGGACTATCTAGGTTACTTAGCGGTAACTTGGACTATGTACGTAACCTAGCTGGCACTTGGACTATCTAGGTTACCTAACGGCACTTGGACTATCTAGGTTAACTAGCGGGCACTTGGACGATGCAGGTTCCCTACCAGGCACTTGGACTATCTAGGTTCCCTAACTGGCACTTGTACTATGTAGGTTCCCTAGCGAGCACTTTGACTATGTTGGTTCCCTATCGGGCACTTGGACTATGTAGTTTAACTAGCGGGCACTTCGACTATGTAGGTTAACTAGCGGGCTCTTGGACTATCTAGGTTAGCTAACAGGAACATGGACTATCTAGGTTACCTAGCGTGCACTAGGACTATGTATGATACCTAGCGGTCATTGGAGTATCTAGGCTACCTAACGGGCACTTGGACTACGTAGGTTAACTAGCGGACACTTGGATGATCTAGGTTAACTAGCGGGCTCTTGGAATATCTAGGTTAACTAGCGGGTTCTTGGACTATGTAGGTTAACTATCGGGCCCTTGGAATATGTGGGTTAACTAGCGGGCACTTTGACGATCTAGGTTAACTAGCGGGCACTTGGACTATCTAGGTTAACTAGCGGGCATTTGGACGATGCAGGTTCCCTAGCGGGCACTTGGACTATGTAGGTTAACTAGCGGAAACTTGAACTAACTAGGTTAACGGGCGGGCCCTTGGACTATGTAGGTTACCTAGCGGGCACTTGGACTATGTAGGTCACCTAGCGGGCACTTGGACTATCTAGGTTAGCTAACGGGCACTTGGACTATCTAGGTTACCTAGCGGGCACTTAGACTATGTAGGTTACCTAGCGGGCAGTTGGACTATCTAGGTTACCTAACGGGCATTTGGACTATGCAGGTAACATAGCGGGCACTTGGACTGTCTAGGTTACCTAACGGGAACATGGACTTCTAGGTTAACGAACGGGCTCTTGGACTATGTAGGTTGCCTACTGGGCACTTGGACGATCTAGGTTAGGTAACGGGCACTAGGACTATCTAGGTTACCTAGCGGGAACTTGGACTTTGTAGGTAACCTAGCGGGCACTTGGACTATCTAGGTTAACTAGCGGGCACTTTGACTATATAGGTTACCTAGCGGACCCTTGGACTATGTAGGTTACCTAGCGGGCACTTGGACTATCTAGGTTAACGAACGGGCACTTTTACAATGTAGGTTAGCAAACAGGAACTTGGACAATCTAGGTTAACTAGCGGGCAGTTGGACGATGCAGGTACTCTAGCGGGTACTTTGACTATATAGGTTCCCTAGCGGGCACTTGGACTATGTGGGTTAACTAGCGGGCACTTGGACAATCTAGGGTAACTAGCAGGCCTTTGGACTATGTAGGTTAAATAGCGGGCACTTGGATTGTCTAGGTTACCTAGCGGGCACTTGGACTATCTAGGTTAACGAACGGGCACTTGAACTATGTAGGTAACCTAGCGGGCACTTGGACTATCTAGGTTAGCTAACGGGCACTTGGACTATCTAAGTTACCTAGCGGGCACTTTGACTATGTAGGTTACCTAGCGGGCCCTTGGACTATGTAGGTTACCTAGCGGGCACTTGGACTATCTAGGTTAACGAACGGGCAATTGGACTATGTAGGTTAGCTAACAGGAACTTGGACTATCTAGGTTAACTAGCGGGCACTTGGACGATGCAGGTATCCTAGCGGGCACTTTGACTATATAGGTTCCCTAGTGGGCACTTGGACTATGTGGGTACCCTAGCGGGCATTTGGACTATCTAGGTGACCTAACGGGCATTTGGACTATGTAGGTTCTCTAGTGGGCACTTGGATTATGTAGGTTCCCTTCCTGCACTTGGACTATGTAGGTTACTAGCGGGCATTTGGACTATGTAGGTTACCTAGCGGGCACTTGGATTATGTAGGTTCCCTATCGGGCACTTGGACAATGTAGGTTAACTAGCGGGCGCTAGGATTATGTAGGTGCCCTATACGGCATTTGGACTATCTAGGTTACCTAACGGGCATTTGCACTATGTAGGTTCCCTAGTGGGCACTTGGATTATGTAGGTTCCCTTCTTGTACTTGGACTATGTAGGTTACTTGCGGGCATTTGGACTATGTAGGTTACCTAGCGGGCACTTGGATTATGTAGGTTCCCTATCGGGCACGTGGACAATGTAGGTTAACTAGCGGGCCCTAGGACTATGTAGGGGCCCTAGAGGGCATTTGGACTTTATAGATTACCAAGCGCGCACTTGGACTTTGTAGGTTATCTCGCGGGCACTTGGACTATCTAGGTTACCTAGCGGGCACTTGGACTATCTAGGTTCCCTAGCGGGCACTTGGACTATAGAGGTTCCCTAAAGGGCACTTGGACTATGCAGGTTCCCTAGCAGGCCCTTTGACTATGTAAGTTTCTAACGGGCACTTGGACTATGTGGGTTCCCTAGCGGGCATATGGACTATCTAGGTTACCTAACGGGCACTTGGACTACGTACGTTTAGCGGGCATTTGGACTATGTGGGTTACCTAGCGGATACTTGGACTATGTAGGTTCCCTATCAGGGACTTGGACAATGTAGGTTAACTAGCGGGCACTAGGACTATGTAGGTTACCTAGCGGGCCCTTGGAATATGTAGGTTAACTAGCGGGCACTTCCACTATCTAGGTTAACTAGCGGGCCCTTGGACTATCGAGGTTAACCAACGGACACTTGGACTATGTAGGTTACCTAGCGGACCCTTGGACTATGTAGGTTACCTAGCGGGCACTTGGACTATCTAGGTTAACGAACGGGCACTTGGACTATGTAGGTTAGCTAACAGGAACTTGGACTATCTAGGTTAACTAGCGGGCACTTGGACGATGCAGGTTCCCTAGCGGGCACTTGGACTATGTAGGTTCCCTAGCGGGCACATGGATTATGTGGGTACCATAGCGGGCATTTGGACTATCTAGGTTACCTAACGGGCATTTGGACTATGTAGGTTCCCTAGCGGGCACTTGGATTATTTAGGTTCCCTTCTTGCACTTGGACTATGTAGGTTACTAGCGGGCATTTGGACTATGTAGGTTACCTAGCGGGCACTTGGACTATGTAGGTTAACTAGTGGGCGCTAGAACTATGTAGGTTACCTAGCGGGCACTTGGACTATGTAGGTTAAATAGCGGGCACTTTGACTATCTAGGTCATCTAGCGGACACTTGGACGAACAAGGTTAACGAGCGGGCCCTTGGACTATGTAAGTTACATAGCGGGCACTTGGACTATCTAGGTTAGCTAACAGGAACTTGGACTATCTAGGTTACCTAGTGGGAACTTGAACTATGTAGGTTACCTAGCGGGCACTTTGACTATCTTGGTTACCTAGCGGGCACTTGGACTATGTAGGTTAACTAGCGGACAATTGAACGAACTAGGTTAACGAGCGGGCCCTTGGACTATGTAGGTTACCTAGAGGGGGACTTGGACTATCTAGGTTAGCTAACAGGAACTTGGACTATCTAGGTTACTAGCGGGCACTTTGACTATGTAGGTCACCTAGCGGGCACTTGGACTATCTAGGTTAGCTAACGGGCACTTGGACTATCTAGGTTACCTAGCGGGCACTTAGACTATGTAGGTTACCTAGCGGGCACTTGGACTATCTAGGTTACCTATCGGGCACTTGGACTATGCAGGTAACCTAGCGGGCCCTTGGACTGTCTGGGTTACCTAGCGGGCACATGGACTTCTAGGTTAACGAAAGGGCACTTGGACTATGTAGGTTGCCTAGCGGACACTTGGACGATCTAGGTTAGGTAACGGGCACTAGGACTATCTAGGTTACCTAGCGGGAACTTGGACTATGTAGGTTACCTCGCGGGCACTTGGACTATCTAGGGTACCTAACGGGCACTTGGACGATCTAGGTTAACCAGCGGGCACTTGGACTATATAGGTTAACTAGCGGGCACTTGGACTATCTAGGTTAACTAGCGGGCACTTGGACGATGCAGGTTCCCTAGCGGGCACTTGGACTATCTAGGTTCCCTAACGGGCACTTGTACTATGTAGGTTCCCTAGCGAGCACTTTGACTATATTAGTTCCCTATCAGGCACTTGGACTATGTAGGTTAACTAGTGGGCCCTTCGACTATGTAGGTTAACTAGTGGGCACTTAGACTATCTAGTTTACATAGCGGGCACGTGGACTATGTACATACCCTAGTGGGCACTTGGACTATCTAGGTTACCTAGCGGGCACTTGGACTATGTACGTCCCCTAGTGGGCACTTGGACTATCTAGGTTAACTAACGGGAAATAGGACTATCTAGGATAACTAGCGGGCACGTGGACTATCTAGGTTACCAAGCGGGCACTTGGACTATGTAGGTCAACTAGCGGGCCCTTGGAGTATCTAGGTTAGCTTACGGGCACTTGGACTATGTAGGTTAACTAGAGGGCACTGGGACTATGTAGGTTAATTAGCGGACACTTGGACGATCTAGGTTTACTAGCGGGCCCTTGCACTATGTAGGTTAACTAGCGGCCTCTTGGACTATGTAGGTTAACTAGCGGGCACTTGGACCATCTAGGTTAACTAGCGGGCACGTGGACTATATAGGTTAACTAGCGGATACTTGGATTAGCTAGGTTACCTAGCGGGCACTTTAACCATGTAGGTTAACTAGTTGGCCCTTGGACTATCTAGGTTAGCTAACGGGCACTTGGACTATGTAGGTTAATTAGCGTGCACTTGGACTATGTAGGTTCCCTAGCGGGCATATGGACTATATAGATTACCTAGTGGGCACTTGGACTTTGTAGGTTACCTAGCGGGCACTTGGAATATCTAGGTTACCTAGCGGTCAATTGGAATATCTAGGCTCCCTAGCGGGCACATGGACTACATAGGTTCCCTAAAGAGCACTTGGACTACGTAGGTTCCCTAGCAGGCCCTTTGACTATGTAAGTTCTCTAACGGGCACTTGGACTATGTGGCTTCCCTAGCGGGCATTTGGACTATCTTGGTTACCTAATGGGCATTTGGACTATGTAGGTGCCCTAGCGGGCACTTGGATTATATAAATTCCCTATCGGTCACTTGGACTATGTACGTTACTAGCGGGCATTTGGACTATGTAGGTTACCTAGCGGATACTTGGACTATATAGGTTCGCTATCAGGGACTTGGACAATTTAGGTTAACTAGCGGGCACTAGGACTATGTAGGTTACCTAGCGGGCCCTTGGACTATGTAGGTTAACTAGCAGGCACTTGGACTATCTAGGTTAACTAGCGGGCCCTGGGACTATGTAGGTTACCTAGCAGGCACTTGGACTGTCTAGGTTACCTAGCGGGCACTTGGACTATCTAGGTTAACGAACGGGCACTTGGACTATGTAGGTTACCTAGCGGGCACTTGGAGTATCTATGTTAGCTAACGGGCACTTGGACTATCTATGTTAGCTAACGGGCACTTGGACTATCTAAGTTACCTAGCGGGCACTTGGACTATGTAGGTTACCTAGCGGGCCCGTGGACTATGTAGATTGCCTACTGGGCACTTGGACGATCTAGGTTAGGTAACGGGCACTAGGACTATCTAGGTTACCTAGAGGGAACTAGGATTTTGCAGGTAACCTAGCGGGCACTTGGACTATCTAGGTTACCTAACGGGCACTTGGACGATCTAGGTTAACTAGCGGGCACTTTGACTATGTAGGTAACCTAGCGGTCCCTTGGACTATGTAGGTTACCTAGCGGGCACTTGGACTATCTAGGTTAACGAACGGGCACTTGTACAATGTAGGTTAGCAAACAGGAACTTGGACTATCTAGGTTACCTAGCGGGAACTTGGACTTTGTAGGTAACCTAGCGGGCACTTGGACGATCTAGGTTAACTAGCGGGCACTTTGACTATGTAGGTTAACTAGCGGGCACTTGGATTGTCTAGGTTGCCTAGCGGGCACTTGGACTATCTAGGTTAACGAACGGGCACTTGGACTATGTAGGTAACCTAGCGGGCACTTGGACTATCTAGGTTAGCTAACGGGCACTTGGACTATCTAAGTTACCTAGCGGGCACTTGGACTATGTTGGTTACCTAGCGGGCCCTTGGACTATGTAGGTTACCTAGCGGGCACTTGGACTATCTAGGTTAAAGAACGGGCATTTGGACTATGTAGGTTCCCTAGTGGGCACTTGGATTATGTAGGTTCCCTTCTTGCACTTGGACTATGTAGGTTACCTAGCGGGCACTTGGATTATGTAGGTTCCCTATCGGGCACTTGTACAATGTAGGTTACCTAGCGGGCGCTAGGACTATGTAGGTGCCCTAGAGGGCATTTGGACTATATAGATTACCAAGCGCGCACTTGGACTTTGTAGGTTACCTCGCGGGCACTTGGACTATCTAGGTTACCTAGCGGGCACTTGGACTATCTACGTTAACTAGCGGGCACTTGGACGATGCAGGTTCCCTAGCGGGCACTTGGACTATGTAGGTTCCCTAGCAGGCACTCGGAGTATGAAGGTTCCCTAGCGGGCAATTGGACTATGTAGGTTCCCTAGCAGGCCCTTTGACTATGTAAGTTCTCTGACGGGCACTTGGACTTTGTGGGTTCCCTAGCGGGCATATGGACTATCTAGGTTACCTAACGGGCACTTAGACTATGTAGGTTACCTAGCGGGCAGTTGGACTATCTAGGTTACCTAACGGGCATTTGGACTATGCAGGTAACATAGCGGGCACTTGGACTGTCTAGGTTACCTAACGGGAACATGGACATCTAGGTTAACGAATGGGCCTTTGGACTATGTAGGTTACCTAGCGGGCACTTGGACTATCTAGGTTAACGAACGGGCACTTGTACTATGTAGGTTAACTAACAGGAACTTGGACTATCTAGGTTAACTAGCGGGCGCTTGGACGATGCAGGTTCGCTAGCGGGTACTTTGACTATGTAGGTTCCCTAGCGGGAACTTGGACTATGTGGGTTAACTAGCGGGCACTTGGACTATGTAGGTTAACTAGCAGGCCCTTGGACTATGTAGGTTAACTAGAAGGGACTTGGTCTATCAGGTTAACTAGCGGTCACTTGGACTATGTAGGTAACCTAGCGGGAACTTGGTCTGTCTAGGTTACCTAGCGGGCACTTGGACTATCTAGGTTACCTAACGGGCACTTGGACTATGCAGGTAATGTGGCGGGCACTTGGACTGACTAGGTTACCTAGCGGGCACTTGGACTTCTAGGTTAACGAACGGCACTTGGACTATGTAGGTTGCCTAGCGGGCACTTGGACGATCTATGTTAGGTAACGGACACTTGGACTATCTAGGTTACCTAGGGGGAACTTGGACTATGTAGGTTAACTAGCGGGCACTTAGACTATCTAGGTTACCTAACGGGCACTTTGACTATATAGGTTACCTAGCGGGCACTTGGACTATCTAGGTTAACTAGCGGGCACTTGGTCTATCTAGGTTACCTAGCGGGCACTAGGACAATGTAGGTTTCCTAGCGGTCACTTGGACTATCTAGGCTACCAAACGGGCACTTGGACTATGTAGGTTAACTAGCGGGCACTTGGACTATCTAGGTTAGCTAACAGGAACATGGACTATCTAGGTTACCTAGCGGCACTAGGATCATGTAGGTTACCTAGCGGTCACTTGGAGTATCTAGGCTACCTAACGGGCACTTGGATTACTTAGGTTAACTAGCGGACACATGGACGATCTAGGTTAACTAGCGGGCACTTGAAATATCTAGGTTACCTAGGGGGCCCTTGGACTATGTAGGTTAACTAGCGGGCACTTGGACTATCTAGGTTAGCTAACAGGAACATGGACTATCTAGGTTACCTAGCGGGCACTAGGAGAATCTAGGCTACCTAACGGTCACTTGGACTACTTAGGTTAACTAGCGAACACTTGGACGATCTAGGTTACCTAGCGGGCACTTAGACTATCTAGGTTACCTAACGGGCACTTTGACTATATAGGTTACCTAGCGGGCACTTGGACTATCTAGGTTAACTAGCGGGCACTTGGTCTATCTAGGTTACCTAGCGGGCACTAGGACTATGTAGGTTTCCTAGCGGTCACTTGGACTATCTAGGCTACCTAACGGGCACTTGGATTACTTAGGTTAACTAGCGGACACTTGGACGATCTAGGTTAGCTAGCGGACACTTGGAATATCTAGGTTACCTAGGGGGCCCTTGGACTATGTAGGTTAACTAGCGGGCACTTGGACTATCTAGGTTAGCTAACAGGAACATGGACTATCTAGGTTACCTAGCGGGCACTAGGACTATGTAGGTTACCTAGCGGTCACTTGGAGAATCTAGGCTACCTAACGGTCACTTGGACTACTTAGGTTAACTAGCGGACACTTGGACGATCTAGGTTAACTAGCGGGCACTTGGAATATCTAGGTTAACTAGGGGGCCCTTGGACTATCTAGGTTACCTAGCGGGCACTAGGACTATGTAGGTTACCTAGCGGGCACTTGGACTATCTAGTTTAGCTAACAGGAACTTGGCCTATCTAGGTTACCTAGCGGGCACTTTGACTATGTAGGTCACCTAGCGGGCACTTGGACTATCTAGGTTAGCTAACGGGCACTTGTACTATCTAGGTTACCTAGCGGGCACTTAGACTATGTAGGTTACCTAGCGGGCAGTTGGACTATCTAGGTTACCTAACGGGCATTTGGACTATGCAGGTAACATAGCGGGCACTTGGACTGTCTAGGTTACCTAACGGGAACATGGACATCTAGGTTAACGAACGGGCACTTGGACTATGTAGGTTGCCTACTGGGCACTTGGACGATCTAGGTTAGGTAACGGGCACTAGGACTATCTAGGTTACCTAGCGCGAACTTGGACTTTGTAGGTAACCTAGCGGGCACTTGGACTATCTAGGTTACCTAATGGGCACTTTGACGATCTAGGTTAACTAGCTGGCACTTTGACTATGCAGGTTACCTAGCGGGCCTTTGGACTATGTAGGTTACCTAGCGGGCACTTGGACTATCTAGGTTAACGAACGGGCACTTGTACTATGTAGGTTAACTAACAGGAACTTGGACTATCTAGGTTAACTAGCGGGCACTTGGACGATGCAGGTTCGCTAGCGGGTACTTTGACTATGTAGGTTCCCTAGCGGGAACTTGGACTATGTGGGTTAACTAGCGGGCACTTGGACTATCTAGGTTAACTAGCAGGCCCTTGGACTATGTAGGTTAACTAGCGGGCACTTGGATTGTCTAGGTTACCTAGCGAGCACTTGGACTATCATGGAACAAGTGAGAAATGCTTTACCTTAGAGCAAGTACAGGTTGGATCGAGAGGTAGGTCAACTGACCAATTGTCATATTATGCCATGGTCTGATCCACCGTGATCACGTTCGCAGTTATCTCTGTCTGAGAGTAAAGCTTTTCAAGGGGATCTGCCAGAGGTTTAATATGACTAAATATTCTTCAGATGGATTTTTTGAGTTCTCACTGTTCACCTACCCTTCGACAAATTGGATGTTCATAATTTGAGCTCTGAAGGTTTTTCCTTCATCACATTTGAATTGTCACTATCTTTGGGTCACACATGCTGGTGTGCTTCTTCATTGTGGACTTCCTTGACACCTGACTTAGATGGCTGCTTGAAGACAAGCCATTTAGATCCCAGATAATTGATACCCTGGTACCATCTGCTTTCTTCACCCCACTTTGCTGTAATGCCCTTATCTTCATTGATTTTTCAATGAAGGTAAGTATTGAGCAGAGCCATGTTAAGATCCTGTACCCAGAATATGATCACCTAGAGGATGGATCTAGCTAAATCCTGTCATATACCATGGGCACCTCTAACTAGTGCCTGGAAAGTGAACATGTGAAACTCCACAACTATGTTAGTCTGGGTGGACTAGGGAAAAAAATTCACAGACATTCATATGTGTACAAGAGAGAACTTTATATCAAAGAGAAATTGTACATTAAGAAGGCATAACCGCCCAGTCCAGTTCAAGTCCATAAGTCTGATATTAGCCCAGATATCTGACACCAGACTATAAATTCTTCAGACTCATGCAACACATGCAATGATGCCGAATGCATGAAGAGCACATGCCAGTGGGTGCAAAGTCTTGTGGATCCAGTGGAGATGGGTGGAAACATCTCAAAGCTGTTTAAGAGTCTCCACGTGTTCCTTCAGCTCCAGGGCTCTAGCGTAGCTCCTTGTGCATTGTTGACAGGAATGTCTCATAGGGCATGAGACTGTGTCCTGCCTCCAGCGAGCTATTTTTCTCCTCAGTGCCTCCAAATGATGTCATCAAACGGCACCCAGATTGACAGACTAAACTCCATCCCTTCATCTTAAGTCTCAAATTGACAGCAGATTATACAACTACCACAGCAACCATGGAGGCAGATAAAGAGCAGGACAGGATAAGCGAAGTAGGTACCTTCTCTATTTGTTTTGTACTCTACTCTTATTTGTATCTTTATGTCATTATAATTTTTCTTTATGTTTAATTATATCTTTGTTTTTAATTGTTTTTGTTATTATCTCCAAGTTTGGAAGTAAAGGAGTGGATGAATAGAGACCATAACTGAGGCAATGGTTTATATGGAAGGGGGAGGAGTAATCAGTGGATCTGTGAAGCAGGAGGGAGCATTAAGCTTATTTTGAAAATGGGCATACAACTTTTTTTTAGAAGTGTTTTAAGTATGAAAATGTGAATGTTATATCAGGAAAAGAAAGAAAGAAAGAAAGAAAGAAAGAAAGAAAGAAAGAAAGAAAGAAAGAAAGAAAGAAAGAAAGAAAGAAAGAAAAGGAAGGAAAGAAGGGAGGGAGGAAGGAAAGAAAGAGAAAGAAAGAAAGAAAGAAAGAAAGAAAGAAAGAAAGAAAGAAAGAAAGAAAGAAAACGATCTATGGTTACCATGTGTGAAGTGGGAAGAGATTTGGCTTAGGGGGGCATTAAATTAAGTTTAACTGCAGTGAAACAATATGCAGGGGGATAAAAATAATGGTTGTACAACCTGAAAAGAATACTCAATGGCACTGAATTACACATGTAGAAGGCGTTGAATCGGTGAAAGTTTTGTTGCATACAGTTTTGCAAGTATGTGAAATATATTACATGAATAATGATTACAGAGGGGGAGAAATTGTTCTATAATTGACTGTGGTAAAGATTATACAACTCTTCTTGATATGGTTGAAGTATTGAATTATATAAGGGGGAAAGTTCTAATAAAAGTGTTTTGTTTTGAAGTGGATGCTCAGAAATGTTCATCATTTTACCTTCCACTTTAACTCAACAGCCTGCACATCTCATTGGCTACCCTTGTCCTAAGGGTAGAACTGGGCTGCCCAGAGAGAAAGTGGAACATTCCTAGGAAAATAGTATCCCCAGGAATTCCCTTCATTATGGCTCACACCTCAGGCCAACTGTCTGCATTTCTACAAATCTACCCATGGTTTTCAGGAAGAAATTGTTTGTCCACAGTCAGTGCAAATGATGAAGGGTAGAGATTGACCTCACAGAACACAGGTCAGGAAAATCCCCTCTAGAGGCCATTACTGCTCCTACTCAGAGCCATCCTCTTTCTGCTTCCACAAGCACAGCACACGTGGATCGCCTACAGTAAAATATGGTAACAGAGCTCCAAGTCACACATGAAAGTCAGGTATCTTAGGCCTTCATCCTTACCATGTTAATCAGAGATGCCTGTGGAGGTGACACCCTTCTGGATTCTTCTTGGTGACATGAATGTCCTACCCTGTAAGCACCTTCATGTCAAAAGCAGTTCTTTTCATCTTAGAATGGTTTTAAATTATATTTCCCCCCGTATTCCTAGGTGTGATCGTGCAGGTAGAGCTGCTACAGACCAGTCATGAGTTGGGAAAGCTATGTGCTATGTCTCAAAGTGCTATGTCTAGCTTCCAGGTCTGAAAATATCAATGTTTCTAGATCTAAAAGGCTCTGGGAAACACGACCTGTGTTAGGTGGCACAGAAGCCTTGTGATGAGTCTTAGCAACAACTCAGTTTTCACATATTGATGCATTGCAACCACTATAGCTCAACCAGCTGCATGTGTTTTAACAATCTGAAACCTGAGGACACTGACATGTAAAATGTAGGAAACGTACTAGGAGACACAATGAAGGCTTAATGGTCAAACATCTCAAGCATCACAACCCTAATTGGGCAGCAGAGGGAGCTCAGGGTACATGGGACACAATCTTTGCCACAGGAGCAGGTGCAGGGGGTGCCAAGTGTTTCTTTGCTCTTGTGTCTGGAGTTTTCCAATTCACCCATGTGGAAGACCACTTCAAGGAACCTTCAGCAACTAGGTTCGCATGCCTCTTATTTTCCTGGAGGGCAGATCCTAAAAATTAAAAGCCCATATTCTTCCTCAGAAGACAGGGGAGAAAGAAATCACATTTGGGACAAGTTGAAATCAATCCCAGAAGGACTGGTAGTCTCTCTATGCCGTTAAATTCTGACCTCCATGTGCTTCACTCAACACAATCAGTTTCTCTCCATCCTAATTATTTTTTCCAAATTACTTTAGGTTGAAACTGTATGTGTGTGAATCCCAGCCCAAGTATCTCCTGTGAAGAGAAAACCAAACCAAACCTGATTTTACCATTTCTGAAATAATTGACAGTTGTATATTATTTTTGTCAATATTTATTATTTTAATAGGTAATTATTCTCTTGAGAAAAACATATCCTTTAACCAGGATTTGTCAAATTATTTTTTTTACATTTTATTAGGGGCTCATAAAACTCTTATCACAATCCATAAATATACATACATCAATTGTATAAAGCACGTCTGTACATTCTTTGCACAGCAGCCTGTACGATCATGAGGTGTACACGTGATCATGTATCAGACATCAAAGACCCAGAACAAAATAATATCTTTGTGAATGAAGAAGAGTGTGCAGTGGAGACCCAAAGCCCATCTATAGACAATTGGACATCCCCTTACAGAAAGGTCACAAGAAAGAGAAGAGCCAGTCAGGGTGCACTACAGCACCGATGAAACAAACAACTTTCCTCTAGTTCTTTAATGCTTCTCCCCCCACTATCATGGCCTCAATCCTACCTTATAAATCTTAGTAGACCAGAATATTTACACTGCTACAGATAAGATCTCGCAACACAGGGAATCCAGGACAGATAAACCGCTCAGAACCAACAATGAGAATA